>NC_092273.1:16915347-17025347 GCF_036320965.1 Panulirus ornatus
TCTCACGCTTCATATTAGTCTTCTCGTGTTCAGTTTGAATAGTTTCAGGAGCAGCTGACCTGATGAAAATACCAGGTCAACACACACACACACACACACATCCGAGCCTCAGTGATACCCGTTGGTCAATACCGATTCAATTACAATTAGATTAATCTTCAGATTACAATATCCCCCTCTCAATCATGATCCAAATTTACCTGTCACTATTACTGAATTTTCTGCAGTACTGTTGCCAATATCAGCGAGTCCCTGGAGGAATCAATCGCATACAAATAGCGAAACTTTAAAAAGTAACTGCACACCATTATCGATGTCGCCCACCCCCATAACACGGTACAGAGTTGCCCGCTAGTCTATTTCTACTTTTTCATTTGTTCATTCAATAAAAAAAAATCTCGTTTCGCATTTAGGATTTTAAATCGCCCGGTACTTTTCTGATATCACTGCCTCTCTGAAACAATAGACAAAACTTGTTCATTTTGGAAAAACTATCGCTCATAACACAGCCCGAAATGAAGTCAAATGGAAACTACTTCCCTCCCTCTCACACGTAATACACCTCATCACCGGACTTCGCTACTTATAATATCAATTTCCACTCAAAAGAATCTGTCCAGAACTGTACATTTCAATGGTTCCAACTCTACGGCCAACACTCCGTGACCTGCACTATGCCTCAATCAACTCCGTCCTCCAGTGAACTCGTAAGCAATAGGAACTTAACACTGTACGACCACTAGCCATTGTTGTCAGTGTGTGTGTGTGTGTGTGTGTGTGTACCTTGCTTCACGTTTCTGTGTGCCTGTGTTTGTACTTGGGGAGGAGAGAGTGCTTTGTTTAACATCTTGTATCGTGCCTTAATTTCCGTGAGCACAGAACAATTCAGGGTAGATGTGATCTCGCTCAGGTTTGTTTAGAGAAAGAACTATACATTAAATCATGTCAAACCTAAGACACGAAAACGTATTTCTGTGGGAATAATTCTTTGAGTATTGTCCTTTCATTAATTTCACGAATAATGTGCCGGGAAATTTATGCGTAAAGGATGATGCAGGATCCTGCTAAACATAGAAATAGGGGAGCTTTCCTATGTTAGCAATGCGTGTTTGCCCGGGCGCTACATATTCGGTGTGCAAATCAATTATTTCAGTCAAACAGCTGGAATAGAGCAGATTCGAATTCCTGTCGTTAGGAGATCAATGGATTAATTTCAGCCCCAAAATTGAAATTAAATTTGGTGAAAATGTTTTCCAGCGGCAGCGGCGTTACGAGCTTGAGTCGTCAAAGGACAGTGTTGAGCCGATTTTGGGATGATGGATGGGAATGGTTTGTGTAGTCTGGCTGACGGACGCTCGCCCACCTCCGCCTAGGTATAGGGAGGGAGGCAGGGTCCGCCAGGATAGGGGAACTGGTCCATGAACACAAGAGGAAAGCTGTCCTCAGGAAATTAAACTGTTGTGAATAACTACATGCTTCGCCTGCATAGGAGACACGTTCGATATGAAAAAAAATAACTTTCCTCCAGAAATGATGGATAGGAGAGGAGTGTGGTAACTAAAGCTGGACCCAGCGAAGAGTTATTGGATAAATATAAAATTATTTTCGACATAATTTGATAACTTTCACCAACGTCATCTGGACTGTCTCCTCCATCATCAGCCATTTTCCAGCTATAACACATTTATATATTTACTCTCTATCTTTTTATTCTTTTAGGGTTACCATAATTATGAAAAATGGCCACTTACGGGATGAAGTTAGAAATTTATGGCTTCCATCACGTTTCTGAATGATTCCAACGGATGACTGATCCCAGTAGAGAGTGTGTGTATATGTCTGTGTCTGTGTTCTCTTTGTGGGTTCATTTTTGTACATATGTCTATGTCTTCGTATATGCGATTACTATACAAGCCAAACCTAAGGCGGGCGTGTGTTGACTCATAGTTAGGAATCCTAGCCAATGTGTGTGTGTGTATGTGTGTGTGTGTGTGTGTGTGTGTTTGTGTGACACCTTATCTTTCTGCCCCTTCTGTCCTCATGAGACTACACTAGCACTCAGGAAGCTGGCCACGTCCATCGGTTGTGAGAATGTAGAGAGTACAGGGAAGCTGAGTAGTAAGTGTTAACTGTCTCATTTACGGTAGTTGCACACTGGGCATCAACAGTCCCGGCATAAGATGAAACGGTATTTGCAGTGTTGATCTGCCTTAAATATATTGTATATCTTAAATAAACATTCAGCAACACAGTCACCCCCATCTTAAGAAATTCAACTGCAATACCACCCATCCAGCCGCTCTGCCAAATATCATCTTGAGCAAGGCATTCGCCACTTCTTCTCTTTTCATCAAACCACTTGCCATGACTTTCTTACTTCTCATACATACGTCCAAGAAAGAAAAAAATTCCTACAACTGCCATCATATCATCAAACACATTCAACAATCCTTCACAGTACTTACACCTCGTCCTCTTCACCTTTTCTGTGCCCATCGCCACTTCCTTATTTTCCCCCTTCAGTGACAATGCCATTTGAAGTCTTGTTTTTTCTCAAACTCCTTATTTCTTTTTTTATTTTCATTGAAGTTTGCTGATATTCGTTCATCCCTCTCATTTGCCCTCTTATTTTTTTAGCCCCTGCATCTTTCTCTTCACCTCCAGCCACTTTATCCTGTACATCTTCCAATCACTAGCACTCCTCCCTTTCACTAGCAACTTAACTTCATCATCTCACCACTCCCTACCCCATCTCATCCGCCCACCTCTCACCTTACAAAAACAACAGACTTCTCTCGCACTTACCAGAATCCTTTTCCTAAATGCCTCTCATTTCTCACCTACTCCCCTACCTTCGCTTACTCTTACCTTCCTATACTCTCGACTTTCTTGGTATCTCTTCACACAAGTCTCTTTAGCAAGCTTACTTTCCCTAATTCCTTCTCACACGTATCATTTCTTTTCCAAAATTCTCTACAAATCTTCAACCTTGACTCTATCAGGCACCCTGCTCAGCACATCCACATCCAAGAGTCTCTCTTTTGCACGCCTATCAATCAGCAAGTAATCCAATAATGCCCGCTTACCAATTTTCCTATATCACGTATACTTACGTATGTCACTCTTTCTAGACCAATTATACCCAATCACCAATCCTTTCTTGGAACACAACTCCAGATGTTCACCATTTCCATTCCCATACTCCCCAGTTATACTCGCAACTGCCACATTACCCAATCTCGCATTTCATCCCTAATACGCACACTCCTGCATCAAAACAGCTGATACACTCACTCAGTTCCTCCTAGAACACTCGCCTCTCTTCGTCATCCTTCTCATGTCCAGGTTCATAAGTACGATTCATCACGCACTACTCATATTTCACGCTAATTTTTACCCACATCTGCCTGGAGCTCACTTCCTTAAACTCCTTCACATATTCCCACACCTTTTTCTTCAGCAGTAGTGCTACCCCTTCCTTAGCTCTCGCCCTCACACTGACCCCTGACTTTACCTCTAAGACATTCCCAAACCATTCTTCCCCTTTACCCTTGAGCTTTGTTTCACTCACAGCAAGAATACCAGGTTCTTTTCATCAAGCATACTAACTACCTTCCCTTCTTCTCAACTTGATTACATCTACATCCATTCAAATACCCAAACTTGAACCTTCGACGTGGATAAGCACTTCTTGCTTGACTCCTTCTCCTGTTTTAACATTTGGAAACTGAAATTCAAGAATGGGAGGGTTTCCAAAACCCTCTCCAGCTCCTCTAAGACACGCTCTTCGACACGAAGGGAATACGTGGGAAGTAAAAGTTCTTTATATATATATATATATATATATATATATATATATATATATATATATATATATATATATATGATAAACGAGAGACTAACGAAGAAGTCTCTTGCTTCAGTAAATTCAGAGGAGTTCATTTGACATTTCTGACAACTTTCGAAAGATCTCTGAGGCTGGGAAGCAGACGAAATATGAATGAGAATGCATACATAACCAGGAGGATCTTGTATAAGACAAAGACATATGACTACAATATATGGCTGAGCGAGCAGGAGATGGGAAGGCTCAATCTTCTTTAAATATTTAGGGAGCAAATTCGATGGAAATGGAAACCTAAGCTCGGCAAGAACTGGGGAATTGGGATGTACGTGTGTGTTTGTGTGTGTGTGTGTGTGTGTGTGTGTGTGTTCGTGTGTGTGTGTGTGTGTGTGTGTGTGTGTGTGTGTGTGTGTGTGTGTAAATCCTCCTGTAAACCTATCACTTTGACTAAGCAGATGTACCTCACTCGTGTGCTTGTCTCACAGTGTGCAGATATCGAATCCTATCTCAATCTTAAGTTCTTTTATGATTTAGTTAACTAGTCACTAATCTCGCCTCCCAACTGTACATTTTTACCCATTAATTCAATAAACCGCTAGCTGTCATTATCATCATTATACTTCTACAATTTTCATTATCATTATTATTATTATTATCATAATAATATGTTATTGCTATATTATTATTAATATTATTATCATTATTATTATCATTATTACTATCATCACCACTATTATTAACATCATTGCTACAATTATCACTATCATTATCATTACATTATCATTATTCTCTTATCATTATTATCATTATTATTATTATTATCATTATTATTATTATTATTACTATTATTATCATTATTACTATTATTAGTAGTAGTAGCAGTAATAGTAGTAGTAGTGATTGTTTGCTATTAAGGTTACTAGACGAGTTTAAAAACTTGAGAGATGTGACCAAGTCTCCCCTTATTCATTTTTTTCTTTCATGTGGACAAAGGATAACCTCGAAAAATATAAGAAAAAAAAAAGAAAAAAAAATAGCAACCAGAGGCTATAGGACGAACCTCAGCGAGGAACTTGTCAGAACGGATGTGAGGAAGTACTTGTATGGTAGGAGAGAAGCAGAGAAAAGGAGAAACAAAAATGGATAAGGGAACAGAAAATGGCGACTGTATACAGAAGCTCAAACTAGCTGTATGATAGTTGAAAATGTTCATAAGGAGATCACATGAGTGTACAACTCCCTCTCATTACCGTAAAAACAAGTAATTATAAATGAGTAATTACACACACACAAACACACACACACACACACAGTAACATACACACACACACACACACACACACACACACACACACACAGTAACATACACACACACACACACACACACACACACACACACACACACACACACAGTAACACACACACACACACACACACACACAAATCACTTGCCAGAAGGTATAGTCTCCTACCGGAATATGTTTGAAGATTAGGCCAAGATCATAAACAAGTGAAAAGCGTACAGGATCGCGGCATCAACTTACAAAGCTGCCCCCTGATGCATGGTTGATGAAGCACAACGCACACGATTACATTCACAGTAATGACAATTGGCCATAGCGAAGGAAGGCCTCGATAAAATCATCATGACCAGTATATAAGCTGCAGGATATTCTTGGTAGTCGACACTGCCTCAGACCTGTCACTGCTACAGGTCCCACTCCTAAGAGAAACAGTTGAGGTCAGATGTCTGCTGGCACCGTGGTAGAATCATTTTCAAGTTCAAGAATAAGAAAATATATTCAGCGAGCTGATCATGTCCTACTTAAAGCCCATACCTAGAGTATGCTTCTCAAGTTGGGTCACCGCACCGGAAGAGGCACAAAGAGCTAATACAGAAGGGTCCAGCGGAGGGCAGTACAAGGAAAGGCTATGAGCTGGCAGCCATGAATTTTGTCTACCACGGAAGACAGAAGGGTGAGGAGTGACCTGATCACAACCTTTCATTTTTTTCAAACCAGACTGATGATGAAGACAGTGAACAGTTAGTTCCACCAAAAGATGGAAGCGTTGAAGAACCAGAGGATATAACATGAAATTTACGAAGAACCTCGTAATAAGTAAACAAATAAATAAATAAATATAGGTGTACTTTGCAATATAAGAGTGATGGATGAACAGATTAAAGTGTGTGTGTGGATACCAGACCTGCTGACAGCATATAGTAGTCCAGACAACTGTATGGTTCTAAAAAGTCTTCAAGGGATGGGCCCCCACGAGTGAAAAACTCTCTTCCCGTAAAACACAAACAGGTAATTACAAGAAGATAATTACATATACACACACAGGAGTTGGGAGGCCCCATGAGTGTAATATCCTTCCTCAAAAAAAAAAAATCTGGTAATTACATACACACAAGAGATGAGGCCCAGTGAGTGTAAGCCTCTATTCCCTCACAGTTCAACCAGATACTCACATATCGGTAATGACATTACATATAAAAGATGGGGCACCACGAGTGTAAAGATTCCCTCCTCGTATAGTACAAATACGTACATACAAACAGTCAGTCGCACACACACAAATACGTACATATAGTCAGTCGCACACACACAAATACGTACATACAGTCAGTCGCACACACAAAAAGGAGATATGGTGGCTTCACCAGCGTAAACCCGTCTTCCCGGCACGGCACAATTACTCAATTACAATTAGGTATGAACACCTATTGTTATGCTGTTACTCCTACGTTACTCAGGGGTGACTTATGCCATCTAGTACCCTTGCAGGCCTTCTTCCTTCAGCGTCCCTCACTGTCTCACTGAATGCAAGGGCATCCCACGGGTGGAGCACGATGAGTAATCGGATTACATTTTCCTCTCACCGTATTAGTCATGTTTGACCTGAGCCTGATGGCTGCCTCTGTTACACTCCTGTGCTGAACCAGGATCACTCTCACAGACTGAGCACAGGACTCAATACGATAGACTGAGCACCGGACTCAACACGATAGACTGAGCACCAGCAGATTCAACACGATAGACTGAGCACCGGACTCAACACGATAGACTGAGCACCAGCAGACTGAACACAATACAGGAGCACGTACGGATGTGTTGCTAGGTTTCTCCTCTCTTGTGAATACCAAGAGAGAGAGAGTGAGGTAGATAATACGATACCAGAGTGGATAGATAGCAAACGTTACGATACCATTTAACATCTTTCTTTTTTTTCTTTTTTTTTGGAGAGGGGGGGGTGTACAGGAGGGAGGGCTTAACCTTTACCATTATGTGCGCTACGCAGCTTTTAAGAGAGAGAGAGAGAGAGAGAGAGAGAGAGAGAGAGAGAGAGAGAGAGAGAGAGAGAGAGAGAGAGAGAGAGAGAGAGAATCAATTTCTCCCCAAACGTGTACTTGATGGCTTCACTGTAACTAATTTCGTTGCTTGTACAAGAGGACATTATCTTTCTACACGTGCTTGAGGTACACATGATGTGCAGTAAACTGTCTCTACACACTATACAATTTCTTTGATGTCTATCTATACTTTTTTTTCTACATATACTTTGAGACAATATACTTTCGCTCTAATCACATACTTTGAGGCACTTTCAGACCCTGTAAAATATCCAACCTCGTGCTATAGTGACGTTAACTAATGACAGAAATCTTCTTCAACTAAATTCTAACTTATCTGAGTGGAAAAAAGAAAAAAAAATAACTCTGGCCTTTTCCTTATACTTAACTTCATTATATTTTGCGACAAATACTACATAATTTCCACTCCCTTATCGCAAATTTACTTGGCTCCCCTTCCACCACATTTCTTTCGCCACATCCCAGCCACCCACAATTTTTCTGCCTCCACACGTAAAATGTTTCCACTGATTTACCGCCAACCCATTAACTTCTCTAACTTGCCTCTGCTATCTACCAGCCAGCGATGTGATTGCCCAATTTCAACGGGGCGTCTGGGACGAGGTTGTAAGATAAGGTTTAGTTTGAACTGATTGGATGTCTTGCTGTACTGGGTCATTAAGACCGTCTCATAATTTGGGGTCTGAGTAAAGAACATATGTTCAATCCTTTTACCCATACATGCTTCATTATAGCTGAGGGAAGAGACCAGTCATATACATATATATCTGGCTCAGTAATATCTATAACTGATCAGATACATGGACAAAGAGGCCCGTGATTGCGTATGTGTGCATTGACTGGAATCTTCATCTTTTAATAATACAATCATGGAGGAACAGGATCATAAATGATTACACAGTGTATTACAGTTTTTGTTCATGGTTGGTAAGTGTCATTTCCTAATTACTTATGCGTAAAAAGTATAGAGAAAGGCTATTATCCCCTTCAAACTTTGCTTTTATGACCAGAACAGTGATGTTTTGAAATTTACCCATTTCCAATTGGACAACGGGCGAATTGGCACATTTCTATTAACATAAAGTTAAGCAACAACCTATGAATCAGAATTATCATGTATTTACACTAATGTTAAACAAAAGTGATCACAAAATATTTAGAAGTGAGTAGTTTCTTTAAGATTTACGATTGTACAGTAAATCACTTTCAGAAATCAGACCCCAAATATAATCTGCCATCATGTTCTCGTTATATGTTCCTTGGTAGCGGTGTTCAAAGTCCAGTATATCCTGGTGGAAGCACTTGCCTTGCTCCTCCGAATACGCTCCCTTGTTCTCCTTGAATTTATCAAGATCAGCATCAAGGATACGAAGCTTGAGGGACATCCTGCAGCTCATTTTGCCGTAGTCCTTCACCATAGTCTCAACCAGTTCCACGTAGTGTTCGGCCTTGTGATTGCCCAGGAAGCCCCAAACAACAACAACAACAACAACAACAGCAACAACAAAGCTATACCAAGCTGCTTTCTTCCGAGTGAGCGATTTGGGGAATTCCTTCTATTCCAGGATCTTCTTTACCTGTGGTCCGACGAAGACACCGGCTTCGACCTTTGCCTCAGATAGGTTAGGGAGGAAGTCTTGAAGGTACTTGAAGGCTGCAGACTCCTTATCTAGAGCAGTGACAAATTGTTTCATAAGGCCTAATTTCATGTGCGGCGGTGGCATCAACACCTTCCGGGGGTTCACCAGTGGCTTCCACTTGACGTTGTTCATCTCCACAGAGAATTCGGTCCGCCTTGTGGTAGTGCGCCACGGTGTCACTTCTGTCCCAAAGGCAAAGACAGCAAGGAAACTTGGTCAAGCCGCCTGGGAGACCCATCAGGAACGCCACCATTTTGAAGTTTCCGGTAACCTCCCAGCTGTACTCATCATACTTCAAGGCGTCTTCTGGCAAGGTCTTGACACTGTTGTATTCTCTGAGGTGCACCAAATGAGCCAGGGAAAGAGACGGGTACTTGTTCCCGTTATGGAGCAGCACGGCTTTGAGGCTCCTGGATGAGATGTCAATAAAGAGGCGTCACTCGTTTGGGTTACAGGCGATTCCGATTGTCTCGAACAGACTGATTACATTGTGGCAGAAGCAGAGCCCATCTTGACGGGTGAAGAAGCTGGAAAGACCTAGATGACGCTTCCTCTGATCTGTCAAACAAGTTCCACTGCTTGAGCCCGGAAGTCAACAAAAGCTCGCCATTGGACTTTGGGAGACCAAGATCTCTGATCAAGTCGTTGAGGTCATTTCTGATTGGGGTAGTATGGGTTTCTCTCCTCAGCTGCAACTCTGAAACTGTAATCTGGATCGACAGCATCTTCCTCCCCCACTAACTACCATCTGTATTACTGGAAGCTTCTAGAAAGTTCTGTATCAGCTCCTCAACACTGAATCTATCTGGAATGTTCTGAAAAATAGGTAAATTTCAAACTATCAATGTCCTGATCACAAAAGCAAAGTTTCAAGGGAATAATAGCCATTTTGTATACACTTTTTAGACATAATCAATTAGGAAATAACTCTCATTACCCAGAAACAAAACAAAAAAAGAAAGAAAACATTTGATACACAGTGATATTCATCAAGAAGTACTGACGTATCAAGTTGTTGTGGGTAGTCTTCAAAGTCCACGGTGTAAACTGCACGAGCCAGGCACTCAAACCAAGACTCCCATGACTTCCCCAGTACAGACACTCTCTCTCTCTCTCTCTCTCTCTCTCTCTCTCTCTCTCTCTCTCTCTCTCTCTCTCTACAGCTCCCTCCACTTACCTCACCTCTTTATCCAGCTACCACAACCATGACTCTTGTCCTTTTTCCTCCTTTTACTACCGCTGCAGGCCATTGTGTGCCAGTGAATCCCGTTTTTTTTTTTTTGTCTTGTTTTTCTTTGGTGGGTCTGGAACACTGGTTTTGCCTTCGTTTCCCTTCCTCGACGTCATTCGCGGTAACTTTTCCAGTTTACGCTCCCTTTTCCAGCCTGGCTCAGTGATTGCGTCTCAAGATCAACTTTGTTCTCTTCTTGTAATGTTTTTAATCCTACTTTACGCCATTATAACGACCCATATTTTTGTATGTTAGCTGAGATGGTATGGGCAGCTGAGGTCCTAACCAAGCCATCCCATTAACGCTCTATCTATCTATCTATCTATCTATCTATCTATTTATCTCTCTATCTATCTATCTATCTATCTATCTATCTATCTATCTATATATATATATATATATATATATATATATATATATATATATACACACACACACAATAGCCTGAGGGAGGTATCCATTTCATCGACCAACCCCTATGGGTGGATGAACAGCAGGATTGACTGTGGACCGACCGCTGTAACTAGGATTCGAACCTATAAGCTTGACCCTGGGCGTGTGTGTGTGTGTGTGTGTGTGTGTGTGTGTGTGTGTGTGTGTGTGTGTGTGTGTGTGTAACGTCGGAGGGCATATTAAGTCAGTGACACCAAAGCGTCATGAATTTCAAGTTCATAAGATACGGAGGTGAGTGACAGGAGATGAGGTAAGAGTCATGGCTGCGGATATGAGAAATCTAAATGAGACAGCGCGGCGGGTGAATGACACGAAGATGATGATACAAAGACACAATATATATATATCTTTCTTTTTTCTTTTAAACTATTCGCCATTTCCCGCGTTAGTGAGGTAGCGTTAAGAACAGGGGACTGGGCCTTTTTTGGAATATCCTCACCTGGCCCCCTCTGTTCTTTCTTTTGGAAAAAAAAAAAAAATGAGAGGGAAGGATTTCCAGCCCCCCGCTCCCTCCCCTTTTAGTCGCCTTCTACGACACGCAGGGAATACGTGGGAAGTATTCTTAATCCCCTATCCCCAGGGATAAATATATATATATATATATATATATATATATATATATATATATATATATATATATATATATATATATATATATATATACTTCAGCAGTTTCTACTGTGATGATCAATTAGGACTGGATTTACAGGATTTCAAACGTCATTTCTGTACTATACTGTAAATGATGTATCATATGGAAACTGATTATTCCACGATTTTCGATTTCTTTCTTCAACAAAGCGTTGCTACAACACTTCCAGTCTTCCTAGAAAACTCCCAGTGCTGCTAGAGCACTTCAGGTGTTGCTGGAAAACTCCATGTGTTGCTAGATTTGTTCAAATGTGAACAGAACACTTCAAGTACAGCTCAAAGGCTTTCAATCGTACTAGATGACTTAATGTGTTGACGGGACCAAGTTGTTAATAAGCGTTGCAAGAAGACTTCAAATCGTACAAGATGAATCTAAATGTTGCTGGGACCCTCCTAGTGTTCCTAAAGCCATTCAGTCGTTAATAAAACACTTCAAGCGTTGCTGGAAGACCTCAAACTCTTGCTAGAACACTTTGTGTTGCTGTTCTTTAAGCTTCAATGAACTTATCCTCTTAACGAACGCTTTGTTTTGCATTTTGTATCGATAAGCATACAAAATAATCCTCGAGTTCTTATCTCGACTAATGTATGTATGTATGTATATATATATATTATTTTTTTTTATTATACTTTGTCGCTGTCTCCCGCGTTTGCGAGGTAGCGCAAGGAAACAGACGAAAGAAATGGCCCAACCCACCCCCATACACATGTATATACATACACGTCCACACACGTAAATATACATACCTACACAGCTTTCCATGGTTTATATATATATATATATATATATATATATATATATATATATATATATATATAAACTTTCCCTTACCCTTTACCCCAGACGGTTCACATGCCCTGGATGGAACCAGGGCATGTAAAGCATCTGGGGCAAACCATGGAAAGTTTTGTGGAGCCTGGATGTGGAAAGGGAGCTGTGGTTTCGGTGCATTATACATGACAGCTAAAGACTGAGTGCGAACGAATGTGGCCTTTGTTGTCTTCTCTTAGTGCTACCACGCGTGCGTGCGGGGAGAGGGGGTTGTCATTTTATGTGTGGCGGGATGGCGACGGGAATGAATAAAGGCAGTAAGTATGAAATATGTTCATATATATATATATATATATATATATATATATATATATATATATATATATATATATATATATATATACGTTGAAATGTATAGGTATGTATATGTGCGTGTGAGGGCGTTTATGTATATACATGTGTATGTGGGTTGGTTTGGCCATTCTTTTTTCTGTTTCCTTGCGCTACCTCGCTAAGGCGGGAGACAGCAACAAAGTATAATAAATGAAGACACACACACACACACATATATATATATATATACATATATATATATATATATATATATATATATATATATATATATATATATATATATATATATATATGTTGGAAAGGATCACAATTTTGCGCGTGATCAAGATATTCCTATGAGTCCACGTTAAAAACTATGATCATTGTATTGACTGGAGTAACGCCATCTCAGTTATTAACTCTATCACCAAGAGAAATATCATTGAATCTTCTATTATCAAATACACAAAGAATTATAATCTTAATATCAATGATCGTCTATACAAATTAGATAACTTTATTGTTGATAAAATTTGTAAAATAATAAGTTTATGAACGCTCGTTGTATGTTTTGGACAATCACATGTTTACCAAATGCCGTCCTAGCTTCGTCTCTTCGATGTATATCAACTGACTGTTATATTTCTCTCTTGTGTCTCCCCTGATGATGTGATTATTACACGAAAGTGCACTTGGGAACTTATCGTGTTTCATTTTCCCCGTGCTTTTTTTTTTTCTTTTATTTGTCGCTGTCTCCCGCGTTTGCGAGGTAGCGCAAGGAAACAGACGAAAGAAATGGCCCAACCCACCCCCATACACATGTATATACATACGTCCACACACGCAAATATACATACCTACACAGCTTTCCATGGTTTACCCCAGACGCTTCACATGCCCTGATTCAATCCACTGACAACCACGTCAACCCCGGTATACCACATCGATCCAATTCACTTGCCCTCCTTTCACCCTCCTGCATGTTCAGGCCCCGATCACACAAAATCTTTTTCACTCCATCTTTCCACCTCCAATTTGGTCTCCCACTTCTCCTCGTTCCCTCTACCTCCGACACATATATCCTCTTGATCAATCTTTCCTCACTCATTCTCTCCATGTGCCCAAACCATTTCAAAACACCCTCTTCTGCTCTCTCAACCACGCTCTTTTTATTTCCACACATCTCTCTTACCCTTACGTTACTTACTCGATCAAACCACCTCACACCACACAGTGTCCTCAAACATCTCATTTTCAGCACATCCATCCTCCTGCGCACAACTCTATCCATAGCCCACGTCTCGCAACCATACAACATTGTTGGAACCACTATTCCTTCAAACATACCCATTTTTGCTTTCCGAGATAATGTTCTTGACTTCCACACATTCTTCAAGGCTCCCAGGATTTTCGCCCCCTCCCCCACCCTATGATCCACTTCCGCTTCCATGGTTCCATCCGCTGCCAGATCCACTCCCAGATATCTAAACCACTTTACTTCCTCCAGTTTTTCTCCATTCAAACTTACCTCCCAATTGACTTGACCCTCAACCCTACTGTACCTAACTACCTTGCTCTTATTCACATTTACTCTTAACTTTCTTCTTTCACACACTTTACCAAACTCAGTCACCAGCTTCTGCAGTTTCTCACATGAATCAGCCACCAGCGCTGTATCATCAGCGAACAACAACTGACTCACTTCCCAAGCTCTCTCATCCCCAACAGACTTCATACTTGCCCGTCTTTCCAAAACTCTTGCATTCACCTCCCTATATATATATATATATATATATATATATATATATATATATATATATATATATATATATATATATATATATTATTATTATATTTTTTTATTATACTTTGTCGCTGTCTCCCGCGTTTGCGAGGTAGCGCAAGGAAACAGACGAAAGAAATGGCCCAACCCCCCCCTACACATGTATATACATACGTCCACACACGCAAATATACATACCTACACAGCTTTCCATGGTTTACCCCAGACGCCCCACATGCCCCGATTCAATCCACTGACAGCACGTCAACTCCGGTACACCACATCGCTCCAATTCACTCTATTCCCTGCCCTCCCTATATATATATATATATATATATATATATATATTTCCCTGGGGATAGGGGAGAAAGAATACTTCCCACGTATTCCCTGCGTGTCGTAGAAGGCGACTAATAGGGGAGGGAGCGGGGGGGCTGGAAATCCTCCCCTCTTTTTTTTTTTTTTAATTTTCCAAAAGAAGGAACAGAGAATTGGGCCAGGTGAGGGTATTCCCTCAAAGGCCCAGTCCTCTGTTCTTAACGCTACCTCGCTAATGCGGGAAATGGCGAATAGTTTGAAAGAAAAGAAAAGAAAGATATATATATATATATATATATATATATATATATATATATATATATATATATATATATATATATATATATATATATACACAATATATATACAAATACAATCAGGAAAATACTGACAATTTACCAACAAGACATTTTTTACCCAAATTAAGCGTTAAGACTTATACACTACTGCCGGATATAACAAAATATCAATTTTCGTCTCATAACCTTTTATTTCTTCATTTTTCCGAGCCAGCCACATGATGACAACATCAACAGCTGAGCTGGTGGGCGTGTTGCCCCCACGTAACCTTACCTGTGGTAGGTGGGCCATGTATATTTACGCCCCCCCCCGTCAGGGGAAGTGCAGTTATCCTGCGAAATGGATGAAATTGCCTTAATTTGTCTTCAAACAAAGATCGAGAGAAAATGACCAGGATCAGAGGGGGCAACGAGGTAAAGGGGGGAAAAGAAAAAATGCTACTACCATTTGTTCAGAAAGGCGCGTTGATGATTCCCCTTGCAATTTGATATGGAGTGGCAGCGATGAATGGTGGGACGTAGGCACAACAGAAGGACGTCTATAACAGAACTATGAGCGAGCCAGACAGGGAGATAAAAACACGACCCTGATTTTCTGGCACGGACCAGATATCAGTGTCTGACGGACACTGACGTATTACACACTGCATACTGGAACTACCTGGACACATGAGGCTGACATTGTACACACGGCTTGTTGCTGACACTGAATATGTTAGCTGACAGCAGGAAGGCAAAGAATCCGTAACTGACGAATACATGAGGTAAAAGCCATTATGTTGCCGACCTGTGGTCAGGTGGTGTTAGTATACTATGTTGCCGACCTGTGGTCACGTGGTGTAGGTAAGCTATGTGGCCGACTGTGGTCAGGTGGTTTAAGTAAGCTATGTGGCCTACTGTGGTCAGGTGGTGAAAGGAGTATGGCCAGGTGTGGTCAGGTGGTGAGGTAGTGTGGCCAGGTGTGGTCAGGTGGTGCAGGTAGTATGGCCAGGTGTGGTCAGGTGGTGAAATAGTGTGGCCAGCTGTGGTCAGGTGGTGAGGTAGTGTGGCCAGGTGTGGTCAGGTGGTGAGGTAGTGTGGCCAGGTGTGGTCAGGTGGTGTAGGTAGAAAGGCCAGGTGTGGTCAGGTGGTGAGGTAGTGTGGCCAGCTATGGTCAGGTGGTGCAGGTAGTGTGGCCAGGTGTGGTCAGGTGGTGAGGTAGTGTGGCCAGCTATGGTCAGGTGGTGCAGGTAGTGTGGCCAGCTATGGTCAGGTGGTGTAGGTAGTGTGGTCAGGTGGTGAGATAGTGTGGCCAGGTGTGGTCAGGTGGTGAGATAGTGTGGCCAGGTGAAGAAAGACTCTTGAGAGGAAGTTTGAGGTTGTCATTCAGTGGAGGTTGAGGAATGTGATGGAATGGTTCCTTCAGTGGTGAAGACACACTGTGTTCTGAGTCACAAGGGTTGTAGACACTTGGTGACAGAGAGTGGATAGATGCTTGTACTGAGTGAACGACTGGATGACTGGTGTATTGAGTGGATGACTGGTGCATTGAGTGGATGACTGGTGTATTGAGTGGATGACTGGTGTACTGAGTGGATGACTGGTGTATTGAGTGGATGACTGGTGTATTGAGTGGATGACTGGTGTATTGAGTGGATGACTGGTGTATTGAGGGGATGACTGGTGTATTGAGTGGATGACTGGTGCATTGAGTGGATGACTGGTGTACTGAGTGGACGACTGGTGTATTGAGTGGACGACTGGTATGATGAGCTGATAACAGTTGCTTCTGAGTGAGTAACACTCAACTTGAGAATGACTCTCATTGACAAAAGACTTTAAGATAAACACACGACACAAGACCTACTCGTACCAATGTAATTTACACACATTTTCTTAGTTATTTCTCGTACTGATAACTGACTTGCAATGATTTGTTGACATCTCTCATATTATCTTATGGGTATTCTTATACTTTCCTCCGATTTGGATTGGACGAATGTCAGTATATATATTATCCTTCCTTTGTCCCCATACGAAAAATATAGAATTTTTTTGGATTCGTTCTATAGCACTTCAATCCCGAGAGAAAATGTTAGGAAAGTACATCTGACAAAAGGACATCCTCATACATACAAAACGTATTTTCTGACACCTAAAAACAAAAATTTTCTGACACCTAAAAATGAAAAACGTGTCGTACATTAGACAACAGAAGGTCAATCTTTATCTAGAAGTATATTCTCCCATATCAGCCTTACCTCTCACTCTAAAATCTATTTCTATGGGGCGGATCAAATGCGTACCAGTAAGCAGGCACCCCCTGTGGAAACTAACTTTGCAGAACTAGGCAGTTCGACCCCAGCTGGCCGGCGGAATGGGGCAGGAGTGATTACCCAACCCTCTAGGGAAAGACCTGTTACCCTACAGGATGGGAATAAAGCTCTGGAAACGAAGGGGAACTGACAATGATGACCAAACTTTGTTAACAATGAGTTGAGATGTATCTGAATGTGATACAATTGATTGATAAATTGACAGATAGATGAATAGATGGATACATAGATAGATAGACAGATCAAAAATATACACACAGACACATACACTATATATGTAATGTGGCAGTTGAGGGAATGATTGGTATACATGGGGTGTTCAGTGTTGTAAATGGAAATGGTGAAGAGCTTGTAGATTTATGTGCTGAAAAAGGATTGATGATTGGGAATACCTGGTTTAAAAAGCGAGATATACATAAGTATACTTATGTAAGTAGGAGAGATGGCCAGAGAGCGTTATTGGATTACGTGTTAATTGACAGGCGCGCGAAAGAGAGACTTTTGGATGTTAATGTGCTGAGAGGTGCAACTGGAGGGATGTCTGATCATTATCTTGTGGAGGCTAAGGTGAAGATTTGTATGGGTTTTCAGAAAAGAAGAGTGAATGTTGGGGTGAAGAGGGTGGTGAGAGTAAGTGAGCTTGGGAAGGAGACTTGTGTGGGGAAGTACCAGGAGAGACTGAGTACAGAATGGAAAAAGGTGAGAACAATGGAAGTAAGGGGAGTGGGGGAGGAATGGGATGTATTTAGGGAATCAGTGATGGATTGCGCAAAAGATGCTTGTGGCATGAGAAGAGTGGGAGGTGGGTTGATTAGAAAGGGTAGTGAGTGGTGGGATGAAGAAGTAAGAGTATTAGTGAAAGAGAAGAGAGAGGCATTTGGACGATTTTTGCAGGGAAAAAATGCAATTGAGTGGGAGATGTATAAAAGAGACAGGAGGTAAAGAGAAAGGTGCAAGAGGTGAAAAAAAGGGCAAATGAGAGTTGGGGTGAGAGAGTATCATTAAATTTTAGGGAGAATAAAAAGATGTTCTGGAAGGAGGTAAATAAAGTGCGTAGGACAAGGGAGCAAATGGGAACTTCAGTGAAGGGCGCAAATGGGGAGGTGATAACAAGTAGTGGTGATGTGAGAAGGAGATGGAGTGAGTATTTTGAAGGTTTGTTGAATGTGTTTGATGATAGAGTGGCAGATATAGGGTGTCTTGGTCGAGGTGGTATGCAAAGTGAGAGGGTTAGGGAAGATGATTTGGTAAACAGAGAAGAGGTAGTAAAAGCTTTGCGGAAGATGAAAGCCGGCAAGGCAGCAGGTTTGGATGGTATTGCAATGGAATTTATTAAAAAAGGGGGTGACTGTATTGTTGACTGGTTGGTAAGGTTATTTAATGTATGTATGACTCATGGTGAGGTGCCTGAGGATTGGCGGAATGCGTGCATAGTGCCATTGTACAAAGGCAAAGGGGATAAGAGTCAGTGCTCAAATTACAGAGGCATAAGTTTGTTGAGTATTCCTGATAAATTATATGGGAGGATATTGATTGAGAGGGTGAAGGCATGTACAGAGCATTAGATTGGGGAAGAGCAGTGTGGTTTCAGAAGTGGTAGAGGATGTGTGGATCAGGTGTTTGCTTTGAAGAATGTATGTGAGAAATACTTAGAAAAGCAAATGGATTTGTATGTAGCATTTATGGATCTGGAGAAGGCATATGATAGAGTTGATAGAGATGCTCTGTGGAAGGTATTAAGAATATATGGTGTGGGAGGCAAGTTGTTAGAAGCAGTGAAAAGTTTTTATCGAGGATGTAAGGCATGTGTACGTGTGGGAAGAGAGGAAAGTGATTGGTTCTCAGTGAATGTAGGTTTGCGGCAGGGGTGTGTGATGTCTCCATGGTTGTTTAATTTGTTTATGGATGGGGTTGTTAGGGAGGTGAATGCAAGAGTTTTGGAAAGAGGGGCAAGTATGAAGTCTGTTGGGGATGAGAGAGCTTGGGAAGTGAGTCAGTTGTTGTTCGCTGATGATACAGCGCTGGTGGCTGATTCATGTGAGAAACTGCAGAAGCTGGTGACTGAGTTTGGTAAAGTGTGTGAAGAAGAAAGTTAAGAGTAAATGTGAATAAGAGCAAGGTTATTAGGTACAGTAGGGTTGAGGGTCAAGTCAATTGGGAGGTGAGTTTGAATGGAGAAAAACTGGAGGAAGTGAAGTGTTTTAGATATCTGAGAGTGGATCTGGCAGCGGATGGAACCATGGAAGCGGAGGTGGATCATAGGGTGGGGGAGGGGGCGAAAATTCTGGGAGCCTTGAAGAATGTGTGGAAGTCGAGAACATTATCTCGGAAAGCAAAAATGGGTATGTTTGAAGGAATAGTGGTTCCAACAATGTTGTATGGTTGCGAGACGTGGGCTATGGATAGAGTTGTGCGCAGGAGGATGGATGTGCTGGAAATGAGATGTTTGAGGACAATATGTGGTGTCAGGTGGTTTGATCGAGTAAGTAACGTAAGGGTAAGAGAGATGTGTGGAAATAAAAAGAGCGTGGTTGAGAGAGCAGAAGAGGGTGTTTTGAAATGGTTCGGGCACATGGAGAGAATGAGTGAGGAAAGATTGACCAAGAGAATATATGTGTCGGAGGTGGAGGGAACGAGAAGAGGGAGACCAAATTGTAGGTGGAAAGATGGAGTGAAAAAGATTTTGTGTGATCGGGGCCTGAACATGCAGGAGGGTGAAAGGAGGGCAAGGAATAGAGTGAATTGGAGCGATGTGGTATACCGGGGTTGACGTGCTGTCAGTGGATTGAATAAAGGGCATGTGAAGCGTCGGGGGTAAACCATGGAAAGCTGTGTAGGTAGGGTATATTTTCTGGGTGGACTTTATTATATACATTTTTGGGGGGGGGGGGGGTTGGGGCCATTTCTTTCTCGGGTTTCCTTCGCTACCTCGAAAACGCGGAGACAGGGGCAAAAAAAAAAAAAAAAAAAAAAATTTTTTTTTTTTTTTTTTGAGAAAGGGGAAGGATTTCCAAAGCCCCCCCCGCCCTTCCTTTCCCCTTTTTTTAGTCGCCTTCTACGACACCAGGGAATACGTGGAAAGTATTCCTTTCTCCCCTATCCCCAGGGAAAAATATATAATATATATTATAATATATTTATATATTTTTATATATATATATAGTATATATATATATATTAATTCACCATTTCCAGCTTATCGAGGTAGCGTTTAAAAACAGAGGACCTGGCCTTTTAGGGAATACCCTCACCTGGTGCGCAATTCTCTGTTCCCTCTTTTGGAAAATTGAAAAAAAAAATATATATATATATAATTATATATATTTTTCAGCAGTTTTCTGTAAGATCAATTAGGACTGGATTATAGGGGCTTTCAAAACGCCATTTCTGTCCTTTAAATGTAATGATGTAATCATATGCAGAAACTGATTAATCCACCATTTCGGATTCCTTTTCTTCCAACTAAGGTTCTTCGTTGCTACAACACTTCCAGTTTTCCTAAAAACTCCCAGTGCTCTAGAGCACTTAAGGTGTTGCTGGAAAACTCCATGTTTTGCTAGATTTTTTCAAATGTAAACAGAACACTTCAAGTACAGCTCAAAGGCTTTCAATCGTACTAGATAAACTTAATGTGTTGAGGGGACCAAGTTGTTAATAAAGCTTTGCATGACGACGTCCAAATCCGTACAAGATAATCTAAATGTAGCGGACACTCCTAGTGTTCCTATAGCCATTCGGAATCTAAATAAAACACTACAGCGTTGCTGGAAGACCTCAAACTCTTGCTAAAACTTTTTGTGTTGCTGTTCTTTAAGCTTAAATTTGAACTTATCCTCTTAACGAACGCTTTGTTTTGCATTTTGTATCGATAAGCATACAAAATAATCCTCGAGTTCTTATCTACCCCCCCCCCCCCTCGACATGTATGTATGTAGGTATATATAATATATTATTTTTTTTTATTTTACTTTGTCCCCTGTCCCCGCGTTTGCGAGGTACCAAGGAAACAGACGAAAGAAATGGCCCAACCCACCCCCATACACATGTATATACATACACGTCCCCCCACACTAAATATACATTTCCCACACAGCTTTCCATGTTTATATATAATATATATATATATATAATATATAAAATATATATAATATAATAATAATATAATAAATTTTAAAAATATAAACTTTTTCCCCTTTCCCCCTTTTCCCCCCCGACGGTTCACATGCCCTGGGTGGAAACCCGGCATGTAAAACTTTTTGGGGGAAACCATTTGGGAAAATTTTGTGGGGCCTGGGTGTGGAAAGGGGGCTGTGGGTTTTGGTGCATTAACATGACCCTAGAACTGAGTGCGAACGGGTGTGGCCTTTGTTGTTTTTTCTTAGTGCTACCACGCGCGCGGCGGGAGAGGGGGGTTTTCATTTTATGTGTGGGGGGATGGCGAAAGGGGAAGAATAAAGGCAGTAAGTAAAGAAAAAAATGTTCATATATATATATATATATACGTTGAAAATGTAAGGAAAGTATATGTGCGTGTGAGGGGGTTTATGTTAAAATTTCATGGGTAAAGTGGGTTGGTTTGGCCATTCTTTTTTGTTTTCCCTTTCGCTACCTCCTAAGGGGGGAGACCGCAAAAAAAGTATAATAAATTTAAAAACACACACACACACACACACACACACACACACCCACACACATATATATATATTTTAAAATATATATATATTATATATATATATATATAATATATATGTTGGAAAGGATCACAATTTTCGCGTGATCAAGAAATTCCTATGAGTCCACGTTAAAAACAAAGATCATTGTATTGACCGGAAATAAAAAGCCCCTCTCAGTTATTTAAATCTTCACCAAGAGAAATAACTTGAATCTCTATTATCAAATACACAAAGAAATTTTAATCTTAATATTATTGATCGTCTATAACAAATCATCATAACTTTATGTTTGATAAAATTTGTAAAATTAAAAAGTTTATGAACGTTCGTTGTTGTTTTGGACAATCACATGTTTACCAAATGCCCTCCCCAGCTTCGGCTCTTCGATGTATATCAACTGACTTATTTTTTCCCCCTCTTGGTCTCCCCTGATGAGTGATTATTACACGAAAGTGCAAATTGGGAAATTAAACGTGTTTTTATTTCCTCCCGGACTCATAAAATATATAAAAATATATATATATAATATATATATATATATATACTATATTTTTTTTTTTTTTTTTTTTTTTTTTTTTGCTTTGTTGCTGTCCTCCCGCGTTTTTCGAGTAGCGCAAGGAAAAGACGAAAAAAATGGCCCAACCCACCCCCATACACATGTAAATACATAAAGCCACACACGAAATATACATACCTACACAGCTTTCCATGGATTACCCCGAACCTTCACATGCCCTGATTCAATCCCGACAGAAACTCAACCCTATACCACATCGATCCAATTCACTCTAATCCTTGCCCTCCTTTCACCCTCCTGCATGTTCAGGCCCCATCACACAAAATTTTTTTCACTCCATTTTTCCACCTCCAATTTGGTCTCCCACTTCTCCTCGTTCCCCCCACCCCCGACACATTTTCCCTTTGGTAAATTTTTCCTCACTCATTCTCTCCATGGCCCAAACCATTTCAAAACACCCCTCTTCTGCTCCTCAACCACGCTCTTTTTTTTTCCACACACTCTTTTCCCCTTTAAACTTACTTACCGATAAAACCCCACCCACCCCCACCCCATTGCCTCAAACATCTCTTTTCCAGCACATCCATCCTCCTGCGCACAACTCAAATCCATACCCCACGCTCGCAACCATAAAACCTTTTTGGGAACCACAATTCCTTCAAACATACCCATTTTTGTTTCCGAGATAATTTTTTTTGATTTTCCACACATTCTTCAAGGCCCCCAAAAATTTTCGCCCCCACCCCACCTCCCCCCACCCTATGATCCACTTCCCTTCCAGGGTTCCATCCGCTGCCAGATCCACCCCCAATATCAAAAAACATTTTTTACTTCCTCCATTTTTCTCCATTCAAACTTACCTCCCAATTGCCTTGACCCTAAACCCTACTGTACCTAATAACCTTGCCTTTTTCACATTTACTCTTAACTTTCTTCTTTCACACACTTTCCCAAACTCAGTCACCACTTTTGTTTTTTTCTCACATGAATCAGCCACCAGCGCTGTAATCATCATCGTACAACAACTACTACTTCCCTAAGCTCTCTCATCCCCAACAGACTTCATCTTGCCCCTTTTTCCAAAAAACTTTTGCATTCACCTCCCTAAAAACCCCCATCCTTTAAAAAATTAAAAAAACCATGGAGACATCCCCAAAACCCCTGGCCGAAAACCCCCCTACATTCACTGAGACCAAATCACTTTCCTCTCTTCCTACACGTACACATGCCAAAAAACATCCTCGAAAAAACTTTTCAACTGTTTTCTAACAATTTGCCTCCCCCCACCAAATATTCTTAATCCTTCCACAAGCATCTCTATCAACTCTTCATATGCCTTCTCCAATCCTTAAATGCTACATACAAATCCTTTTGTTTTTTTCAAAGGGTATTTCTCACATACATTTCTTTTCAAGCAAACACCTGATCCAAAACATCCTTTACCACTTCTGAAA
Source organism: Panulirus ornatus (assembly GCF_036320965.1). NCBI lineage: Eukaryota > Metazoa > Arthropoda > Malacostraca > Decapoda > Palinuridae > Panulirus > Panulirus ornatus. The sequence continues at coordinate 16,939,010 of NC_092273.1, forward strand.
CCACACTGCTTTTCCCCCAATTTTATGCTCTTTTCATCCTTTCACCCTCTCAACCCCAATACCCTCCCATATAATTTACCGGGAAACTCAACAAATTTAAACCCTCGTAATTTGAGCACCACCTTACCCCCCTTTCCCCTTTGTACAATGGCACATGCATGCATTCCGCCAATCCTCAGCACCTCACCATGAGTCATACATACATTAAATAACCTACCAACGAAGGCAATAAGTACAGTCACCCCCTTTTTAATAAATCTCCACTGCAATCCCCATCCAAACCTGCTGCTTGCCGGCTTTCATCTTCCGCAAAGTTTTTACTACCTCTTCTCTGTTTACCAAATCATTTTTTCCCTAACGCCTCTCAACGTTTGCACCCACCTCGAACCTAAACACCTATATCGCCAAACTATCACAAACACAATTCAACAAACCTTCAAAATACTCAGCTATACTCACATCATCCCTTCTCACATCACCACTACTTGTTGTCAACCTCCCCATTAGCCCCCTTCACTGAAGTTCCCATTTGCTCCCTTGTCTTACGCACTTTATTTACCTCCTTCAGAACATCTTCCTGCTCTCCAACCACCTCTTTTTATTTCCACCCCCCTTTTTTTTTTTACTTACTCCAAAAAAAACCCCCCCCACACACACACACACAATATATATATATATATAAAAAAATTTTTTTTTTTAAAAAAAAAAAAAAAAAAAAAAAAAATTTTTTTTTTTTTTTTTTTTTTTTTTTTTTTGGGGGGGGAAAAAAAATTTTTAAAAAAAAATTTTTTAAAAAGGGGAAATTTTTCCCGGAAAAAAAAAAAAGGGGTTTTTTTTTTTTAATTTTTTAAACCCGGGGAAAAAAAGGGGGGGGGGGGTTTCCCCCCAAAAAACCCCCCGGGGGGGGGTTTTGGGGGGGGGGGGGGGTTTTTGTTTTAAAAATTTTAAAATTTTTTTTTTTTTAAAAAGGGGAAAAAAAAAAGGGGGGGGGGGGGTTTGGGGGGAAAAAAAGTTTTTTTGGGGGGGGGGGGGGGTTTTTTTTAAAAATGGGGCAATTTTGGGGAAAAGGAAAAAAAATTTTTTTTTTCCCAAAGGGGGGAAAAAGGGGGTTTTTTTTTGGGGGGTTTGGGGGGGGAAAAAAAAAAAAAGGGGGGGGTTTAACCTTTTTGGGGGGGGAAAAAGGGGGGGGTTTTTTGTTTGGGGGGGGGATTCCCGGGGGGCCCAAAAAAAACCTTTTTTTGGGGGGGGGGGGGAAAAAAAAAAAAAGGGGGGGTTTTGGGAAAGGGGGGGGGGGGAAAAAAAATTTTAAAAAAGGGGGGGAAAAATTTTTGGAATTTTTTTGGGAGGGTTTGGGGCCGGGGGAAAACCGGGGGGGGGGGGGGGTTTTTTTTTAAAAACCCCCCCCCTTTTGGGGGGGGAAAGGGGGTAAATTTTTGGGGAAAAAAAAAGGGTTTTTTTGGGGGCCCCTTTTTTTTGGGGGGGGGGTTTTAAAAAGGGGGGGCCCCAAAGGGGGGGGGAAAGGGTTTTTAAAAAATTTTGGGGGGGGTTTTAAAAAAAAAGGGGGGTTTTTGGGGGAAAAAAAGGGGGGGGGGGGAGGGTTTTTTTTTGGGGAAGGGGGGGGGGGGGAAAATTTTTTTTGGGGGGGGGGGGGAAGGGGGAAAAACCCTTTTGGGGGAAAGGGGGGGAAAAATTTTTATGGTTTTTCCCCCGGGGGTTAAAGGGTGGGGTTTTGGGGGGGGGAAAGGGGGGGGGGGCCCCAAAAAAAACCCAAAAAATCCGGAAAAAAATTTGGGGGGGAATTAAAAAAAAAAATTTTTTTTTTCCCCCGAAAATTTTTTTTGTTTTTTTTTAAGTATGCAGTCTGTTGTGGATGAAAGACCTTGGGAAGTGAGTCAGTTGTTGTTCGCTGATGATACAGCGCTGGTGGCTGATTCAGGCGAGAAACTGCAGAAGCTGGTGACTGAGTTTGGTAAAGTGAGTGAAAGAAGATAGCTGAGAGTAAATGTGAATAAGAGCAAGGTTATTAGGTACAGTAGGGTTGAGGGACGAGTCAACTGGGAGGTAAGTTTGAATGGAGAAAAACTGGAGGAAGTGAAGTGTTTTAGATATCTGAGAGTGGATTTGGCAGCGGATGGAGCCATGGAAGCGGAAGTGAATCATAGGGAGGGGGAGGGGGCGAAAGTTCTGGGAGCCTTGAAGAATGTGTGGAAGTCGAGTAAATTATCTCGGAAAGCAAAAATGGGTATGTTTGAAGGAATAGTGGTTCCAACAATGTTATATGGTTGCGAGGCGTGGGCTATGGATAGAGTTGTGCAGAGGAGGGTGGATGTGCTGGAAATGAGATGTTTGAGGACAATATGTGGTGTGAGGTGGTTTGATCGAGTAAGTAATAATAGGGTAAGAGAGATGTGTGGTAATAAAAAGAGTGTGGTTGAGAGAGCAGAAGAGGGTGTTTTGAAATGGTTTGGTCACATGGAGAGAATGAATGAGGAAAGATTGATCAAGAAGATATATGTGGCATAGGTGGAGGGAAGGAGGAGAAGTGGGAGACCTAATTGGTGGTGGAGAGATGGAGTGGAAAAGATTTTGAGTGATCGGGGCCTGAACATGCAGGAGGGTGAAAGGCGTGCAAGGAATAGAGTGAATTGGAACGATGTGGTATACTGGGGTCGACGCGCAGCCAATGGATTGAACCAGGGCATATGAAGCGTCTCAGGTAAACCATGGAAAGTTCTGTGGGGCCTGGATGTGGGAAGGGAGCTGTGGTTTCGGTGCATTATTACATGACAGCTAGAGACTGAGTGTGAACGAATGTGGCCTTTGTTGTCTTTTCCTAGCGCTACCTCGCGCACATGAGGGGGGGAGGGGGTTATTTCATGTGTGGCGGGGTGACGATGAGAATGAATAGACGCAGACAGTATGAACTATGTTTGTGTGTATATATATAGAAATACGTTGAGATGTATAGGTATGTATATTTGCATGGGTGGACGTGTATGTATATACATGTGTATGTGGGAGGGTTGAGCCATTCTTTCGTCTGTTTCCTTGCGCTACCTCGCTAACGCGGGAGACAGCAACAAAGCAAAATATATATATATATATATATATATATATATATATATATATATATACATGAACAAAGTGCACAGGAACGCGCACCTTCATAGAACATACAAATCTATTTATCATACTTGATCGCTTGTTTCCCGCGTTAGCGTCAGAGAACAGACGAAGAAAGACCCATCCATTCATATACTCACATATATACATCCAAGAACATACATGTACATATACATACATATACATACGCATACACAGACATATACATACATAAATGTTAATACTTGCTTGCTTTCATTCATCCCCGGCGCCACCCCGTCTAATTGGAAACAGCATACAGACACCCCCTGCGTCAAAAAAGTAGCGCCAGGGTAACAGCATAATGGAGAAAGAATATTACCCACGTATTTCCCTCATGTCGTAGAAGGCGACGAAATGGGGGCAGAAGCGGGAGGCTGGAAACCCTCTCCTTGTATTCTGAATTTCTAAAAGAGGATAACAATATCCTCTGATGGCAAGGTATCAATAATACTTAGAGAGGAATTATGGTGAAGCCCAGGGAATTAATACATTTCATGAAATAGAAATCTTACATGACCCGCCACTGGTGCCACTCGCATGTCATATTCAGTGAATACATCTCAATATCTTGGTGCTAATACTGAACACGAAGAGCAGAATCACTTGACGATATTTCAGCATAACATGGAGTTGAATACCAGGGAACTGATCTGACACCAGAGGACTGGTTTGACACCATGGAACTGATCGGACACCACAGGAACGGACTGACACCATGGAGCTGATCTGACACCAGAGGACTGGATTGACACCATGGAACTGATCTGGGACAAGAGGACGATTGACACCAATGATCTGGTGTGACACCAGTGGACTGGATTGACACCAATGGTCTGGTGTGACACCAGTGGACTGGACTGAAACCAATAGTCTGGTGTGACACCAGTGGACTGGAAGAACACCAATGGTCTGATGTAACACCAGTGGACTGGACTAACACCAATGGTCTCGTGTGACACAATTGAACTGCTTTGACCTCAATGGTCTAGTGTGACACGAGTGGATCAGTCTGACACTAGAGGACTGGTTTGACACCAGTGGCTTCGTCTGACACCAGATAACCAGTCTGACAACAGAGGGTTGTTTTAATACTGGAGGATTGGCTTGACACCAGAAGAATGGTCTGACACTTAGAGGATTGGCTCGTTCGACACTAAAGGATTGGCCTGACACCAGTGCATTGGTTTGACACCACAGGACTGGAACGCCACTGTGTGTGTGTGTGTGTGTGTGTGTGTGTGTGTGTGTGTGTGTGTGACACATCTGTCGTCTGATTCTTTCCATCAGTTGTGTTGACCTGGATTACAATCTCCTGTATTTTGAGGACGAGTCAGTCAGCGCCCAGCCTTCCGAGAGAATCATTTGCATCAGGTCCAAAGAAAACTGTTTTCACGCAACAGATCACAGCAGAATATAGATCACAATTCTCACATGTGTTACGACTTATATGATGATAACTTACTGCAAGAAACCTAGGATGATCATACGTCCACACACACTCAGAGTTGGTTAACACACATATATATGTGTTGGATTAGTGATGTGAAGTATTCGGTAGAGATTATCATAACTTGGAAGGAGAGAAAAGTTATGGGGAATATTGATGAGGGAGTTGCAGGTACGCTCCGATAATTCCAGAGGTCATGTGGGATATTCCAGGACAAGGTTCTGGACTGGGTTATTCAGCTGCAGGTGGAATACGACGCCTCCAGGGAGACTGTATGTCTTCAGTGGAGAAGTGAGGTACAGTTATTAACCTAAGAGCCTTTCCATATTGATTCTGTTTATGCACTCGGCGTGAGGTGAACAATTCTCTACGAGAATAAATGAATATTCAGTGAAGGTTTGTGTGTTGTCCTGATCTCCAGGCAGACGTCAGTCCATTGCTGAAAGGTCAGATGCACATTTTGTGTTCTCTCTTCAGGAATGAAACGAAAGCGCAAACGTTGAGAGCCGTAATGTTTCATTCCTCAGTGTGTTGTCCATAACTGACAGACTGACGGACTGAAACGAAGTTATTGAACAGAATTCTGAGGAGTGTAACTACAGGACATGACAGCCTTGACTATCATCACACAGGAGGGACCCACGGAACGAGTTCAGACCATCCAAAGTGAGCCAGTATGTGGTGCCTTAAAAATTAATTTTGTTAGCTTTTTGTGTGTGTTTGTTTGTGGAATTGGCACGAGCCAATACATATATATATATATATATATATATATATATATATATATATATATATATATATATATATATATATATGTGTGTGTGTGTGTGTGTGTGTGTGTGTGTGTAAACATGTGACAATCGCATGTTTACCAAATGGCGTAATAGCTTCGTCTCTTCGATGTATATCAACTGACTTATATTTCTCTCTTGTGTCTCCCGTGATGATGTGATTATTACACGAAAGTGCACTTGGGAACTTATCGTGTTTCATTTTCGCCGTGGACTCTTAGAAGTATCTTGATCACGCGCAAAATTGTGATCCTTTCCATTATACATATATATATACCCTTGTCTAAATCAGGTACCCACTTCATATACCAGACCCAGAGGGAAGGATGAACAGCTGGGTGGACTGAGGACCGGCTGCCTCGACAAGGACCCGTGCACACGTCACGATCAGTAACACTAACCGCTACTCACGCGGAGGTCCATTAGAAAGTAAGATAAAGTTATTTGCTTTAGTCATACGTCTGACAAAAGCTAAAAATATATATATTCGCTCTAAACGACCCACAGAAACACACATACAATATCTCTCCATAGGGGCAGAATGTTCAGCGGACGCTGTTGTAACTTTCTTGCTATATGGATGAGAAACCTGCCCGAGAATATTGATGAGGGAACTGCCAGTATGCCTCACTAACCTCACATGTCCTGTGGCCAAGGAGATGACGGAAAGATTTCGCCCGGATGCTCTCTTAAAAGAAGAAGGTTTCTGAAAAGATCTGTTTCGCCAGATGCTGAAGTCAGACGTCAAGAAATCATGCTGTCTTTTTTTTTTTTCACTATACTTGAAGTCAATAAACTCTATAGCGGGTAGATAGGTCCAGGGGAACAATACGTATCCCTGGATCTACATGGATCAGGTAATGATTAACTCCCTTGATCATTACGATACGATCCTTCAGCAGGACGCCACGACACGTAAGGGTACCATATGGCCTCGTCTTTGACCTAAGGAACCCTTAAGCGCCTGGGCCATCATACACATGGATCGTCATGCTATAAGGGTCGTTGTGTGAACCTGAAGCATCGTGGGCCGTACCGTCGTGTTCCAAGATAAAGTGTCGTAGTGTGAACCTGAGGCCGTACCATCGTGTTCCAGGACCAGTGGGGGGCCTTCTGTTACCTCGCTTTCCAATGTGCTCTCTATCGATCCCTCCGTTATCGAGAGAGGGTAAGGGATCGTCTAACTCACCCTCTAGGTCCCCTTCAGATTTCCCGCGACAAGGCGCAGGCATCATTTTGTATCCGTTCCTGCCGCGCTCGAAATCCATTCCCATGTGATAGTAACTTGTATCAAATCCTAGGCTACGTACGGCTTGGAAAGGAATACCATTTTCTCGACAGATTCATATTTCTATTCATTCATTCACTGACTCATTCTCATCTTTCGAGGGATAACAATGTTCTGTATAATCGGCAGAGAACTGGGGGTCATCCGGATGTGAACGTCAGCCCAATATGCCATTCAGGAAGAGGCCCAGGTGCAGGTGCGCTCGGCCAGTGGCATAAACCCATCAGGGAATATACCAAATCCTTCTGCTGCTGCGTGTGATACGAGTGATCCATAGTAGAGGCCAACTGGCAGGACACTACAGGACGTGAGGCGGTGAGACAGATAGAGGCCTCCTTGGGTCGATGATGACGCCTCCTCCATCACTGAGAATAAGCCACTACTTTTTATATATTATATTTGGTTCAAAAGTCCTCGTCAGTAAGAGCGTCGCTCTTGTCCTCTCCTCCCCTGGTGGGTGAGAGCTCATTCTCTCTCTATTAGCCAACGAGAGGAGAGAAACTTGGAAATCTTGAAGGAGCGGTGCATTAAGGACGAATTTTTCCAACTCGTCTTCGTGTGTAGGAGTTTGCTAAATCCAGTGGGAGAGTAATTTTTCTTGATTTGCTCTCTCGAGGAACTAGTGATTTCTCGAAACCAAGGAAATGGTTGAAATTCATATACACTAATTTATTTATACCGAAAAGTTATTAATAACGTAATTGGCGATGGTGGTGTTGGTGGGCGGAAGGGAGGTTAATTTTTCTATTAGTATTTCTTCTCTCCTGAACGTTATGAGGTTGGGATATTAGCAATGATGTGATGAGGTTGAACTCGACTTGTACATTCTGTGTCTCGCTACATCAGACTTATCACAACAGGAGCTCAAGTCTCAGCCACACTATGTGGTCATATCTTTTCACCACACTTGATGATCACACCTGTACTATCGCTACACCTGGTGACCACAAATGTGCCACTACACCTGGCGACCACAAATGTGCCACCACACCTGGTGACCACAAATGTGCCACCACACCTGGTGACCACAAACGTGCCACCACACCTGGCGACCACAAATGTGCCACCACACATGGTGACCACAAATGTGCCACCACACCTGGTGACCACAAACGTGCCACCACACCTGGTGATCACAAATGTGCCAACACACCTGGTGACCACAAATGTGCCACCACACCATCACACCTGGTGACCACACACCTATACCATCACACCTGCTAACCACACCTATACCATCACACCTGCTGACCACACCTGCAACACCACACGTGGTGACCACACATCTCCATTACTACCACTAATGCTACCATTTCTCACAAGTAATAAGCTCGTATTTCATAACCTTCCAAAACATAATCGTCTTCAGGGAAACACTGTTCGTCGTCTTACCATAACCAGTTTTTCTCTATCTAATGGCAGCCACCCACGGGTACATTTCACTGTTCCCCCCTGATGAGGATGGGAGGGCAAGGCGCTGTGGTGGGACGTGAGCGTGGTATGGCGAAGGGACTATATCACTTTATAGTTTTCTTATGGTTACATAGCACGGCTTGGGCAAACCTCGCCAACCAGTCAAGGCCATTAATGGTGAAGGGACAAAAGCATGTGGGAGAAAATGTAGAAATTGATCAGGGTTACGTATGTATTTCGTGTACATGCTCTTTAAGGTATAAGGTCACAGGAAGACGTAAAAGGCGATAAGGGGAAACGATTTCGACGGCTTTAGTCCATCAAGGGGAGAGGGAGGTATCGTATTGGTCAATCCTCGAGTTGCTGGTCTCCACACGGCAAGTGTGGGAAGCATCATCCAAACCCATACCTCAGGGGCGTCGACACACGCAGACAGATCACGAAAAACAGCGGCCAAAGTAACTCTTGTGAAACAGATGAGTAACAACATCGTTGTGTAAGGAGTGGGATGGGATGGTTGAAGAGAGATGATGCCAGGAGGATTAACGAGACAGAAGGCATCTGATTCCACTCTCCTAATTTAGATGAATTTACATGAGAAATACAGACAACAGGAGACCTGAATCCCCCACGACTAGATTGTCTGGGAAAAAAAGAGATTAACTTGACAGGATAATGTAATGTAGAGGAAAAAAAACAACCCTGTATAAGTGAGCAATACTCCATTCTAAGGCAAATTAAAACCCTCAAGAGGATATGAAACAGCGTTTTACATGAATAGTAATTACCGCTTCCATAGAATAACCCCAGCTTTTAGGAAGCAGCCTTTGTGGTGCTGTGTGGGGTCTCCTGAACAGAGTGGAGGATGTGGCATTGCCCAACATCTTTATGTCATCCCAGAGCTGAGCTGCAGCGCTTTGAAAACTGACGAGAGGAAATAAAATGACCCTCAGAAAGAGATATAGGACGAGACTGCATGTCAGAACTGCTGGATTTAACTAGGTTACTGCTTGCCCTGAAAGGCGATGATGCACAGGGGCAAAGTGAGAGAATAAGTATGTTCAGTAGGAGAAAGAGGAGGAGAAGGAGGAGGAGGAGGGGAAAGAAAATGAGTCGAAGTGTGTGAAGAGGAATCATCAGCATGAGTGTGGATGGCACTGGAAGTAGAAGAGATAAGACCCTTTACAAACAAAAGGCGATACGAGGGAGCCATGACAAACATCACAGTTCGTAAAACAGGAGCAAGTCCTACTCCGTCAACGACTACTGCAATGGAACGGCACGAGAGGACACCATTGCATTAAGGAGGAAACGAACAGAGAGAAGACAAAGGAGGGTGGTTGAGACAATAACGACTGGCTTGATAGCGTTCTTCTGGAAGGTTAACAGATCTGAGATCGCGAATGTGGCAGAAATAAAAGGGGAAGGTAAATCTGGAAGCTGCGGCTGGAAGAGTGGAGTAGGTTCCAGTCGCTTGATGTCTGTCAACAGGGAAACCTCCCTCAATCGGTGGCGACATTTCGATTCAGGATCAGAACATTTTGGATAAATTTGTACGATGATGATTTTAACGAAAAGCGAAGAAAAAAAAATGGAGTGAGAGTAAAAGGCTGTGTGAGATATATGTTGTCAAGTGATGTTTTTGAGTTGGAGAGGTGTGAGGTTGTGGAATGGATGTCACCATACCACGCGAGGGTGAGGTGAGGAGGACAACAAGAAACAGCGACCAGGATTTGGGGAGTAGGTGACAAAGGGCACGGTGCCAGCTCACGGTGCCTAGCCATCACTGGTGTTTCCGACACCCTGACGATAGCACTTCCCAGGATGGTAGATGCCTGTCACCCAAGACGACATGTGGTGGTCTTGGGGCACATATTTTTTTTTCACAGGCAATGAAGGTTAGTCTTGGTGATAGAAACTGAAGAGGGTTCTCTGTTCCTTAGTACAGTCAGGGAGACAGTGGTGAATTATATTCACTGTGTGGTTGGGTCTTAAGAAGAAGAAAAAAAAGAGTTATGGATGCTGGACAGCTAAGGTGAATGGTTCTTGGCACCGCAATGTGTGTGTGTGTGTGTGTGTGTGTGTGTGTGTGTAGGGCAAATGTTTGTATCTTGGGCTAATCAGACGAGAGGGAGAGAGAGAGAGAGAGAGAGAGAGAGAGAGAGAGAGAGAGAGAGAGAGAGAGAGAGAGAGAGAGAGAGAGAGAGAGAGAGGGTTACGTTCTGGGGTAATGAACTGAGGGAGTGGTTGGTCAGAGGTAAGGAGAGGATGTTTTGAAGTCCATTTTTGATTTGTTTTTCGAAGTTTGGATTACCGTTTGATTCAGTCTTGTAATGTGATATCTGCTGCCGTCAACTGACCAAAAACCTATTTTCTTTTTCTCATAACTAAGATGTACTCTTTCTTTTATACATCATATAAAACATAACAAAGAAGAAATAGATTAATGAAAAAGAAATATATAAACGTCAGAGGAAAATCTAAAGAAAAGAAATCCATTAGCATACTCATCAGTGGCTTTTGAACTGTCCAGGACAACGTAATGAAAGAAAATAAAAAGTGAATTACCGAAGTTCTCACGATCGGCCAAGAACGTAACGGAGAGAAAAAATATTTACAGTGAGACACCGAAGGGGAAACCCAAGCTGTTATCAGAGACTGTTGCCACCGTATATTTCCTAAAGTGACCCCCAGGTGTTGGGTGCTGATGATACATGAAGATAACATCTACACATCATTAGATTCAGGACTGATCTACTGCAGCTCCGAGGTGGGGTGAGGTAAGATCATCCTATTTGAGGATGAGCTTTACCAATTTCAGCAATTCCAATAATTTTCTTAGCAGCTGCATAGAAGCAGCTGCGAAAAAGATAAAATTCTTTGAATTTAGCAAAAGACTTCTGCTGATATGAAGTCACACGTCTTCTAAGACTTTGTGGAGGAAATTTTATTTTCTCCTCATCTAGGGCTTTGTTAAGATCGAGTATCTGACAACAGACTAGATAATGTGGAAATAGAATCCATGAGTTGTTTTAGAGGCGCTCTGAGGGCTAATGGGCTCGGGCCTCGGTATACAAACATCTAACTAAGGAAAGTTGCCTTATCATGAAGTATAGACACAGGAATAAACTTTGTTTTCGAAACATTTTGCTCATACGTTCTGGGGTAATGAACTGAGGGAGTTGTTGGTCAGAGGTAAGGAGAGGATGTTTTGAAGTCCATTTTTGATTTGTTTTTCGAAGTTTGGATTACCGTTTGATTCAGTCTTGTAATGTGATATCTGCTATGTGTGTGTGTGTGTGTGTGTGTGTGTGTGTGTGTGTGTGTGTGTGTGTCTCGGGTGAAACTAACGTCTTCTGTCTTTGTATGAGTTCGTTTGCGTTCTGTGGCCTTTCTGGTGAGAGGATATGAGCAGCTCAATTACAACGTGCTCTCTCTCTCTCTCTCTCTCTCTCTCTCTCTCTCTTGCACTTCTTGTTTACGTTCTTGCATGTATTGAAAACTTTGAGACTTTGTGTTAGGTCACTGCGAAGTCCATCCTTCTTAAGAGAAAAGAGATCGAATCTTGTTGGCCTCCCTTCATATGCCAAGTTTCTCAAGGAAGGAATTAGGTTTGTCGTTCGTCTTTTGTGCTGCGAGAAAAAGGGGGCTTCCTCGTCGACCCAAGATGGCATCAGTCAGGATGGAATAATGGAACACTTTGTGTGGAAATTTTATCTACTCTCATATGCGTTTCATGTTATAGTTGTTGAAGTTTATAAAGTTGATGCATTCCTTTATGATCCTGTGGCACTTGCTAAAATATTTGCGAAGTGGGCATTCTGATTGGCACATTCCATCGTTCAAATCCGACAGATATGCATTTTTTCTTTTTAAGTTATGCAAAACGTTTTTAAAAATGATGAAATATATTTCAACAGAAGAGTAAAGCCGTAAATTACACGTTTTTATTTAAAAAGCTTTGACAACTTGGCATTTGCTGCTGGATATCATCCCATGGAGAATTTTATTTCAGCTCTTAACAGGAACAGATATAAACATCAGAATACCGCCATTTCATTCTGGAGGAACATAGCACGTACGTAGGCAAGGCGACACCAAACCCTTCCATTAACCACGGAGGCCTGTTTGTGAGGACCAGACGCGGGAGAGAGAGAGAGAGAGAGAGAGAGAGAGAGAGAGAGTGCATTAGGATTTCAGAGCAAAATTTTCCCTTTCGTTTTAGCCAGTTGAATTCCACGCAGGCATGCTTCATAAATGCATAGTGTCTCTTCCATTCTTTATCCTACTGCCTGTTATTCCAGCAGGGGTTGCAGGGTCGGAAGAGAGCTAATTTTTACTGTTCTAGTTCTACGTCACTCACTCAGTAAAGGATTAGATTAAAGCAAAAAAGAAAAAAGAAAAAGAAAAAGAAAACTGACAACACGCCCCCCGTTTTCTGTCCTTCGTATGTACTCCCATGTATACCATTTTTTTTTCTTTTTTAAAAATGGTCTCAGTTAGTTAGCTCGCAGCTCCTCCTCTCCTTTCCCCCTCAGGCGGGTGAGGGATTATCCTAGAAAATGGGACAGGATCTTGGAGACGCTGAAGGAGTGGCTTATTATGAAAGATTTTTTTTTTTTTCTTTTCCACACTCGCCATCCTACGTAGGCATTTTCTGAATCCTGCGAGAGAGTAATTTATCTTGATTTGCTCTCTGGAGCAGGTAATGATTTCTCTAAGTCCGTGGATGGAGATTGAAATTTCACACAAACCTATTTCCTTCTTAATTTTTTTTTTTTTCTTCAATAAGTGATAATATTTTCGGGCAGATGTTCCCTTGTAGGCACCATCTTAACACCCTGGGTAGGCGTGATCTCGAAGGCTGAAGTGCCTCATCAACTTCACGGTAGTGAGAATGCAGACCATGATGGTAGATGGGTAGATAGAGTCGGTGGGTGTGGGTCTCTGTGAGGTGTTGTGGTGCTGGAATGTCTGTATGATGTGAGGGAGGTTGTATCCTACCTGACAACCTTCCGTCTTGCCATGTCAGGCGTTGTCATGACAACAGGGGACCACGTCTCGCCACGCCGTACCTGGTGATCACAACTGTACACGTGACCACACCTTTTACCACCACAACACCTGGTGACCACACCTCTACCACAACATCTGGTGACCACACCTCTACCACAACACCTGGTGACCACACCTCTACCACAACATCTGGTGACCACACCTCTACCACATCTGGTGACCACACTTCTACCACATCTGGTCACCACACCTCTACCACAACACCTGGTGACCACACCTCTACCACAACATCTGGTGACCACACCTCTACCACAACACCTGGTGACCACACCTCTACCACAACATCTGGTGACCACACCTCTACCACAACATCTGGTGACCACACCTCTACCACAACACCTGGTGACCACACCTCTACCACAACATCTGGTGACCACACCTCTACCACAACATCTGGTGACCACACCTCTACCACAACACCTGGTGACCACACCTCTACCACAACACCTGGTGACCACACCTCTACCACAACACCTGGTGACCACACCTCTACCATCACATCTGGTGACCACACCTCTACCACAACATCTGGTGACCACACCTCTACCATCACATCTGGTGACCACACCTCTACCACAACACCTGGTGACCACACCTCTACCACAACACCTGGTGACCACACCTCTACCACAACATCTGGTGACCACACCTCTACCACAACATCTGGTGACCACACCTCTACCATAACACCTGGTGACCACACCTCTACCACCACACCTGGTGACCACACCTCTACCACAACACCTGGTGACCACACCTCTACCACATCTGGTGACCACACCTCTACCACATCTGGTCACCACACCTCTACCACAACATCTGGTGACCACACCTTTTACCACCACACCTGGTGACCACACCTCTACCACAACACCTGGTGACCACACCTCTACCACAACATCTGGTGACCACACCTCTACCACAACATCTGGTGACCACACCTCTACCACAACATCTGGTGACCACACCTCTACCACAACATCTGGTGACCACACCTCTACCACAACATCTGGTGACCACACCTTTTACCACCACACCTGGTGACCACACCTCTACCACAACACCTGGTGACCACACCTCTACCACAACATCTGGTGACCACACCTCTACCACAACATCTGGTGACCACACCTCTACCATAACACCTGGTGACCACACCTCTACCACCACACCTGGTGACCACACCTCTACCACAACACCTGGTGACCACACCTCTACCACATCTGGTGACCACACCTCTACCACATCTGGTCACCACACCTCTACCACAACATCTGGTGACCACACCTTTTACCACCACACCTGGTGACCACACCTCTACCACAACACCTGGTGACCACACCTCTACCACAACACCTAGTGACCACACCTCTACCACAACACCTGGTGACCACACCTCTACCACAACACCTGGTGACCACACCTCTACCACAACACCTGGTAACCACAACTCTACCACAACACCTGGTGACCACACCTCTACCACAACACCTGGTGACCACACCTCTACCACAACACCTGGTGACCACACCTCTACCACAACACCTGGTGACCACACCTGTACCATCACACTTGCACTACCACCTCCTACGACCACACAACTGTGCCACTGCACCTGGTGGTCACTCTTTTTACCACCACACCTGTACCAGTACACACAGTGACCACGCCTGAACCCCCCCCCCCCCACACCTAGTACACAGCCACAGTTGGTGACCAGATTTCCTACAAATTCACGCTCAAAACATATCAGTATTCTTTCCTACATGACATCAAGTGCGAGGGAATGTTTACGGTTACTTCAACAGTCACAAAATGTCCTAACCTCTCATCCTCCACTCCTCTGGCTGACTGTAGCCACTCAATACAGAAAGGAGGCACAGGGGAACTGAAGACTAGCAGACCGGGTCCCGCGGCAGTACACGATCGTGAGAAGGGTAGATATCTTTCTGGTCCGTACTACATGGTACCTCTTCTGGTTCCGACATAACATTTCTTTCTGGTTGGGAAGTTGGCGAGGGTTCTTTGTGGAGGGATGTGCGGTACTAACGGGCAAAATCAGAGCAAGTGTGGATGTGGTGAGTATGGGGAGCGGGGGAAGGAAACCTGCCACGCTGTCTTGAGATCTGTGGTGATGATGGGCTATTATTCCTTCATTGGCTGCAAGGGTTAGGTGCTGGTGAGAGAAGTGAGGAGAGTTGATTGGTACAATCAGTGAGAGAAAGAGAGAAGACAGTGGTGATTAGTGTAACGTGATTGGGTTGTAAGAAAAGTAACTATAACAATGTTTGTTTCTTGTTAGAGGGATGTGGACAGTGTTGAGCCATGGTGAATGGTTCTGGGTTAGTGTTGTGAGTGAGGATGAGTATCTGTTTCTTGGGAATGTGAGATGAGATGGGAGGCTGTTTCCAGGAACAGCCACTTGATCAAGAGAAATACTGCTGTGGGTGTTTTGCGTCACATCTGGAATATGAAAAATGAGTAAAGTTTAACTGGACTTTTTTCTCATAAACAGATGAAAACAAGTGAAGATCTACAAGGTCGGAGAAGAAAGAACATGTGAGAAGAATAAATGAAAAATATATATCGTCAATAGCCTATAGAATGAGCAGGATGGCGAGAATCAATGATAAACTCCGACACCCAAGTTATCCTGAGCGGTCAAAACTGTAACAGGGAAAGAAGGACTTACACTAAACCAGCCAAGGCCAGACCCAAACCGGGTCGTGGGAGACCAGTTGTTCCCGTAAGTATCAGAGAAGTTGACTGATTAAGACAGTTTTCCTAACGTTAACAGATGGTTAGATTCAGGGATGCACTTTCGTAATCCGATGGGGAGGAAAGATCACAACCCTACAGTTGAAACTGACTTCAGCGCGTCTCCAGGAGCTGTACTGTGTAGCTCTGGAAGGATAAGAATTTCCAGACCTTGCGACAGACCGGGTCTTATGTGAGGTCATACATCTTCAGAACAAGAGGAGGATTGTTCCCCATCCCGGCAGCTTCTCAGGTCGTAGTGTCTGGCAACAGACAAGATACTGTGGGAACAGAATGTATGAGGCGTCAGGAGGAGACAAGGCTCGTGGTGAGCAGTGCAATAATGTAAGCCAGAAGAGTCGCCTCATCTGGAAGTATAGTTACAGGAATAAGGTGGGATCTGGGAACGTTTGGGTAAAACATCCTGGCTTAGTGAGCAGAGAGATTTGTAGCTGTTGGTCAGAGGTGAGGAAAGGACGTTCTCAAGTTCGTATCAAGATCAATTTTTTTTTTTAAAGCGTTGCTTAACGTTTGGTTTAGTGTGATGGTGTGGTGTCCGCCCTGCGTCTCTCTGGGTTGGAGGTCACGTCTCCCAGTGTTTGTGTGTGTGGCTTGTTTACGTTCTGTGGCCCCACTGGTGAGAGGGATTATATGATGAGAGCAGAGTGGGTGGCGAGGTGCTCCTGTTTCATGGATGTTTCTCTCTCTCTCTCTCTCTCTCTCTCTCTCTCTCTCTCTCTCTCTCTCTCTCTCTCTCTCTCTCTCTCTCCTGGCCTTAACAGACAGTCTCTGTGATCAAGGGAAGGTAAAGGGTCGTCTCAACCACCTGCTATGTTCCTCCAGGATGTTATCACAAGAAACAACCTTTTCTTTTTCTCGTTTTCTGTTCCTGCCACAGGTGAACTCAGCAGCAGTTCCCCTGGCGTGTCAACTCGGTTTAATGGCAATATCTCACAACTTGACGAGAATTGTATGTCTTGCAGAATCAATTTTCTGTTTATTCTACTATCATCTTCTTCATTTTTCAAACGATTACCATTGCCTTGCATTACGTACAAAGAGCTGGAAATCATTTGAGTGAGAAGATAAACGAAATGTTCCATCCAGAAAGATCAATACCGCTCGCTAACCAGCTGTGTTCAACCCATCTGTGGATGTCTTAGCTCCCGACAACACTACATACGATAGGAATAACCCTTAGTGAAGATCAATAGCAGATGAATGTGACAGTAAACTATAAATGAAGAGTTACAGTCGTAAATCTGAGGAAAGACGGTGAGATAGACGCCTTCCTGGGTCGATGGTCTTGCCTCCCTCCGTGGTGAGAGTATACCATTTTTTTCCTTAAAGAGGCCACGTCGGTGAGGCGATACCTCTTGTCCTCTCTCCCTCCAAGGGTAAGACTCGTTCTTCCTTTTACCTTCACGAACCAGGCAAGAGGGAAGACTCTCCTAGAGAGTGAAGGAGCGCTGTATGACGATGGAACCCTTTGGTTTACAATCATGTAGAGGCATTTGGTAACCTCGGTGAGAACTGCTTTGATCTACTCTCTCTAGAAATATCTTAGAAAATGGAAGGGTTTGAATCTGTATGCTTTCTTCTTATGAGGAAGTGTTAAATGGCTATTTCTTTTTCTTTTTACTTGTGATCGTTTCTTTTGGTTCCACTTTAACGCGCTGGCCATGGGTTATAAATGTGGGCGAGTCATTTCAGAGGCTGTTGGTGGCGTTCGTGGTCCACCCGAGGGAACTAGTAATGGGGTAAAGGATGACAGAGAGATTGATTGTTTCTTTAGGTCTTATTCTCTGTTGGATGTTTGAAGGTTGGAATGAGATTGATCATGGGAAGATGTTACACCCAACCTGATCATCACTACCTTACCACATCAGAATTATCATCACAGCTGGTTTGCACACTTCAGCCACACTATGTGGCCACACCTGTGCCACCACACATGGTGACCACACCTGTAACACCACACCATATGACCAAACCTTCACAAGGAAACGTGTGATCATATCTATACTATCACACCTGGTGACCACACCTGTACTATCACACCTGGTGACCTCACCTGTACCACCACACCTGTACCACCACACCTGATGACCACACCCGTACCACTCAGCCTGGTGATCGGAACTCTACCTCGTCATGGACATCAGGTCACCTGTGACCCGTCCCTTCCATGTTACTCCTACACGGAACAAATTGATATGAAATTTGGTACTTCACAAAACTATCGAGACTACACGATTGGGTCAGAGTCTGATTGGTGGTAGTGGGGGGAGTGTACACCTGGACGAGATGTGATAGCCTGGATGGTTCAATTCTGGACGAAAAGAGCGAATTGGTAGTCTGATGTCTTAACTCGCGGGGGAAATAAGGCTGGGCGGATTTCTCACTGGCTGACATCCTGTTGCTAGTGTAACCCGCCGGGAAGACGAGGAAGTGAGTCACCCTGAGCGCCTAGCGACATGCACACGGGAGTAAAGTTCCTTCATAAAACATCAAAGAAGAAGTTGGAGCCCTAACATTATCCTCAATTATGTTCCATATCATCCCTCTCTCTCTCTCTCCCTCCACGCGTCTCCTCCACGTGCAGCCAACTGAGGCAATTCCTTCAGCAAATGACCCGCCGAGTTTAACCCCCTGCTGACGACATTATCATACCTTCAAAAGGAACGTGCACTCCAGATCGAGACATTACCATCCTTATCGGTCTCATCTATAACAAACTTCCAGATATATATATATATATATATATATATATATATATATATATATATATATATATATATATATATATATATATATATATATATATATAAATATTTATATAAATATATCCTCCAGTTTGTCTCCATTCAAACTTACCTCCCAATTGACTTGACCCTCAACCCTACTGTACCTGATATCCTTGCTCTTATTCACATTTACTCTCAACTTTCTTTTTTCACACACTTTACCAAACTCAGTCACCACCTCCTGCAGTTTCTCACACGAATCAGCCACCAGCGCTGTATCATCAGCGAACAACAACTGACTCACTTCCCAAACTCTCTCATCAACAACAGACTGCATACTTGCCCCTCTTTCCAAAACTCTTGCATTCACCTCGCTTACAACCCCATCCATGAACATATTAAACAACCATGGAGACATCACGCACCCCTGCCGCAAACCTACATTCACTGAGAACCAATCACTTTCCTTTCTTCCTACACGTACACATGCCTTACATCCCCGATAAAAACTTTTCACTGCTTCTAACAACTTGCCTCCCAAACTATATATTCTTAATACCTTCCACAGAGCATCTCTAACAACTCTATCATATGCCTTCTCCAGATCCATAAATACTACATACAAATCCATTTGCTTTTCTAAGTATTTCTCACATACATTCTTCAAAGCAAACACCTGATCCAAACATACTCTACCGCTTCTGAAACCACACTGCTCTTCCCCAATCTGATGCTCTGTACATGCCTTCACCCTCTCAATCAATACCCTCCCATACAATTTCCCAGAAATACTCAACAAACTTAAACCTCTGCAATTTGAGCACTCACTTTTATCCCCTTTGCCTTTGTACAATGGCATCATGAAGCATTCCGCCAATCCTTAGGCACCTCACCATGAGTCATACATACATTAAATAACCTTACCAGCCACTCAACAATACAGTCACCGCCTTTTTTAAATACATTCCACTGCAATACCATCCAAACCCGCTGCCTGGTCGGCTTTCATTTTCCGCAAAGCTTTTACTACCTCTTCTCTATTTACTAAATCATTCTCCCTAACCATCTCACTTTGCACACCACCTCCACCAAAACACCCTATATCTGCCACTCTATCTTCAAACACATTCAACAAACATTCAAAATACTCACTCCATCTCCTTCTCACATCACCACTACTTGTTATCACCTTCCCATTTGCCCCCTTCACTGATGTTCCTTGTCTTACGCACTTTATTTACCTCCTTCCAAAACATCTTTTTATTCTCCCAAGAATTTAATGATACTCTCTCACCCCAACTCTCATTTGCCCTCTTTTTCGCCTCTTGCACCTTTTTCTTGACCTCTTGCCTCTTTCTTTTATACATCTCCCAGTCATCCGCAGTACTTCCCTCTAAGAATCGTCCAAACGCCTCTCTCTTCTCTTTCTTTGTTCTCACCTTTTTCCTTTCTGTACTCAGTCTCTCCTCACACAAGTCTCCTTCCCAAGCTCACTTACTCTCACCACTCTCTTCACCCCAACATTCTCTCTTCTTTTCTGAAAACCTCTACAAATCTTCACCTTCGCCTTCACAAGATAATGATCAGACATCCCTCCAGATGCACCTCTTAGCACATTAACATCCAAAATGCTCTCTTTCGCGCGCCTATCAATTAACACGTAATTCAATAATGCTCCCTGGCCATCTCTCCTACTTACATACGTATACTTATGTATATCTCTCTTTTTAAACCAGGTATTCCCAATCACCAGTCCTTTCCCAGCACATAAATCTACAAGCTCTTCACCAATTCCATTTACAACTCTGAACACCCCATGTACACCAATTATTCCCTCAACGGCCACATTACTCATCTTTACATTCAAATCACCCATCACTATAACAAGGGTCCCGTGCATCAAAACTACTAACACATCACCTGCTCCTAAAACACTTGCCTCTCATGATCTTTATTCTCATGCCCAGCTGCATATGCACCAATAAATACCCATCTTCCATCCATTCAGTTTTCCCTATATCAATCTAGAGTTTACTTTCTTGCACTCTATCACATACTCCCACCACTCCTGTTTCAGGAGTAGTGCTACTCCTTCCCTTGCTCTTGTCCTCTCAACTAAACCCTGACATTACTCCCAAGACATTCCCAAACCACTCTTCCCCTTTACCCTTGAGTTTCACTTCGTGAAGTGTTCTAGATATCTGGGAATGGATTTGGCAGCTGATAGAACTATGGAAGCGGAAGTGAATCATAGGGAGGGGAGGGGGGCGAAAGTTCTGGGAGCGATGAAGAATATGTTGAAGTCGAGAATGTTATCTTGGAAAGCAAAAATGGGTATGTTGTAAGGAACGGTGGTGCCAACCATGTTATATAGTTGCGAGGCGTGGGCTATAGATAGAGTTGTGCGCAGGAGGATGGATAAGTTGGAAATGAGATGTTTGAGGACAATATGTGGTGTGACGTGGTTTGATCGAGTAAGTAATGAAAGGGTAAGAGAGATGTGTGGTAATAAAAAGAGTGTTGTTGAAAGAGCAGAAGAGGGTGTTTTGAAATGGTTTGGTCACATGGAGAGAATGAGTGAGGAAAGATTGACCAAGAGAATATATGTGTCAGAGGTGGAGGGAACGAGGGAAGTGGGAGACCAAATTGGAGGTGGAAAGATGGAGTGTAAAAGATTTTGAGTGATCGGGTCCTGAACATGCAAGAGGGTGAAAGGCGGGCAAGGAATAGAGTGAATTGGAACGATGTGGTATACCGGGGTCGACGTGCTGTCAATGGATTGAACCAGGGCATGTGAAGCGTCTGGGGTAAACCATGGAAAGCTTTGTGGGGCCAGGATGTGGAAAGGGAGCTGTGGTTTCGATGCATTATACACGACAGCTAGATACTGAGTGTGAACAAATGTGGCCTTTGTTGTCTTTTCCTAGCGCTACCTCGCACACATGCGGGGGGAGGGGGCTGTCATTTCATGTGTGGCGGGATGGCGACGGAAATAAATAAAGGCAGACAGTATGAACAAAGTATATGTGTATATAGGTATATGTCTGTGTGAGTATATATATGTATACGTTGAGATGTATAGGTATGTATAGGTGGGTGGGCTAAGCCATTGTTTCGTCAGTTTCCTTGCGCTACCTCGCTAACGCAGGAGTCAACGACAAAGTAAAATGAATAAAAATAAATGAATACATATATATATATATATATATATATATATATATATATATATATATATATATATATATATATATTTTTTTTTTTTTTTTTTTTTTTTTATACTTTGTCGCTGTCTCCCGCGTTTGCGAGGTAGCGCAAGGAAACAGACGAAAGAAATGGCCCAACCCCCCCCCCCCATACACATGTACATACACACGTCCACACACGCAAATATACATACCTACACAGCTTTCCATGGTTTACCCCAGACGCTTCACATGCCTTGATTCAATCCACTGACAGCACGTCAAACCCTGTATACCACATCGCTCCAATTCACTCTATTCCTTGCCCTCCTTTCACCCTCCTGCATGTTCAGGCCCCGATCACACAAAATCTTTTTCACTCCATCTTTCCACCTCCAATTTGGTCTCCCTCTTCTCCTCGTTCCCTCCACCTCCGACACATATATCCTCTTGGTCAATCTTTCCTCACTCATTCTCTCCATGTGCCCAAACCATTTCAAAACACCCTCTTCTGCTCTCTCAACTACGCTCTTTTTATTTCCACACATCTCTCTTACCCTTACGTTACTTACTCGATCAAACCACCTCACACCACACATTGTCCTCAAACATCTCATTTCCAGCACATCCATCCTCCTGCGCACAACTCTATCCATAGCCCACGCCTCGCAACCATACAACATTGTTGGAACCACTATTCCTTCAAACATACCCATTTTTGCTTTCCGAGATAATGTTCTCGACTTCCACACATTCTTCAAGGCTCCCAGAATTTTCGCCCCCTCCCCCACCCTATGATCCACTTCCGCTTCCATGGTTCCATCCGCTGCCAGATCCACTCCCAGATATCTAAAACACTTCACTTCCTCCAGTTTTTCTCCATTCAAACTCACCTCCCAATTGGATTGATCCTCAACCCTACTGTACCTAATAACCTTGCTCTTATTCACATTTACTCTTAACTTTCTTCTTTCACACACTTTACCAAACTCAGTCACCAGCTTCTGCAGTTTCTCACATGAATCAGCCACCAGCGCTGTATCATCAGCGAACAACAACTGACTCGCTTCCCAAGCTCTCTCATCCCCAACAGACTTCATACTTGCCCCTCTTTCCAAAACTCTTGCATTCACCTCCCTAACAACCCCATCCATAAACAAATTAAACAACCATGGAGACATCACACACCCCTGCCGCAAACCTACATTCACTGAGAACCAATCACTTTCCTCTCTTCCTACACGTACACATGCCTTACATCCTCGATAAAAACTTTTCACTGCTTCTAACAACTTGCCTCCCACACCATATATTCTTAATACCTTCCACAGAACATCTCTATCAACTCTATCATATGCCTTCTCCAGATCCATAAATGCTACATACAAATCCATTTGCTTTTCTAAGTATTTCTCACATACATTCTTCAAAGCAAACACCTGATCCACACATCCTCTACCACTTCTGAAACCACACTGCTCTTCCCCAATCTGATGCTCTGTACATGCCTTCACCCTCTCAATCAATACCCTCCCATATAATTTGCCAGGAATACTCAACAAACTTATACCTCTGTAATTTGAGCACTCACTCTTATCCCCTTTGCCTTTGTACAATGGCACTATGCACGCATTCCGCCAATCCTCAGGCACCTCACCATGAGTCATACATACATTAAAAAACCTTACCAACCAGTCAACAATACAGTCACCCCCTTTTTTAATAAATTCCACTGCAATACCATCCAAACCTGCTGCCTTGCTGGCTTTCATCTTCCGCAAAGCTTTTACTACCTCTTCTCTGTTTACCAAATCATTTTCCCTAACCCTCGCACTTTGCACACCACCTCGACCAAAACACCCTATATCTGCCACTCTATCATCAAACACATTCAACTAACCTTCAAAATACTCACTCCATCTCCTTCTCACATCACCACTACTTGTTATCACCTCCCCATTTGCGCCCTTCACTGAAGTTCCCATTTGCTCCCTTGTCTTACGCACTTTATTTACCTCCTTCCAGAACATCTTTTTATTCTCCCTAAAATTTAATGATACTCTCTCACCCGAACTCTCATATATATATATATATATATATATATATATATTTTTTTTTTTTTTTTTTTTTTTTTATACTTTGTCGCTGTCTCCCGCGTTTGCGAGGTAGCGCAAGGAAACAGACGAAAGAAATGGCCCAACCCCCCCCCATACACATGTACATACGTCCCCACACGCAAATATACATACCTACACAGCTTTCCATGGTTTACCCCAGACGCTTCACATGCCTTGATTCAATCCACTGACAGCACGTCAACCCCTGTATACCACATCGCTCCAATTCACTCTATTCCTTGCCCTCCTTTCACCCTCCTGCATGTTCAGGCCCCGATCACACAAAATCTTTTTCACTCCATCTTTCCACCTCCAATTTGGTCTCCCTCTTCTCCTCGTTCCCTCCACCTCCGACACATATATCCTCTTGGTCAATCTTTCCTCACTCATTCTCTCCATGTGCCCAAACCATTTCAAAACACCCTCTTCTGCTCTCTCAACCACGCTCTTTTTATTTCCACACATCTCTCTTACCCTTACGTTACTCACTCGCTCAAACCACCTCACACCACACATTGTCCTCAAACATCTCATTTCCAGCACATCCATCCTCCTGCGCACATCTCTATCCATAGCCCACGCCTCGCAACCATACAACATTGTTGGAACCACTATTCCTTCAAACATACCCATTTTTGCTTTCCGAGATAATGTTCTCGACTTCCACACATTTTTCAAGGCTCCCAAAATTTTCGCCCCCTCCCCCACCCTATGATCCACTTCCGCTTCCATGGTTCCATCCGCTGACAGATCCACTCCCAGATATCTAAAACACTTCACTTCCTCCAGTTTTTCTCCATTCAAACTCACCTCCCAATTGACTTGACCCTCACCCCTACTGTACCTAATAACCTTGCTCTTATTCACATTTACTCTTAACTTTCTTCTTCCACACACTTTACCAAACTCAGTCACCAGCTTCTGCAGTTTCTCACATGAATCAGCCACCAGCGCTGTATCATCAGCGAACAACAACTGACTCACTTCCCAAGCTCTCTCATCCCCAACAGACTTCATACTTGCCCCTCTTTCCAGGACTCTTGCATTTACCTCCCTAACAACCCCATCCATAAACAAATTAAACAACCATGGAGACATCACACACCCCTGCCGCAAACCTACATTCACTGAGAACCAATCACTTTCCTCTCTTCCTACACGTACACATGCCTTACATCCTCGATAAAGACTTTTCACTGCTTCTAACAACTTGCCTCCCACACCATATATTCTTAATACCTTCCACAGAGCATCTCTATCAACTCTATCATATGCCTTCTCCAGATCCATAAATGCTACATACAAATCCATTTGCTTTTCTAAGTATTTCTCACATACATTCTTCAAAGCAAACACCTGATCCACACATCCTCTACCACTTCTGAAACCGCACTGCTCTTCCCTAATCTGATGCTCTGTACATGCCTTCACCCTCTCAATCAATACCCTCCCATATAATTTACCAGGAATACTCAACAAACTTATACCTCTGTAATTTGAGCACTCACTCTTATCCCCTTTGCCTTTGTACAATGGCACTATGCACGCATTCCGCCAATCCTCAGGCACCTCACCATGAGTCATACATACATTAAATAACCTTACCAACCAGTCAACAATACAGTCACCCCCCTTTTTAATAAATTCCACTGCAATACCATCCAAACCTGCTGCCTTGTCGGCTTTCATCTTCCGCAAAGCTTTTACTACCTCTTCTCTGTTTACCAAATCATTTTCCCTAACCCTCTCACTTTGCACACCACCTCGACCAAAACACCCTATATCTGCCACTCTGTCATCAGACACATTCAACAAACCTTCAAAATACTCATTCCATCTCCTTCTCACATCACCGCTACTTGTTATCACCTCCCCATTTACGCCCTTCACTGAAGTTCCCATTTGCTCCCTTGTCTTACGCACCCTATTTACCTCCTTCCAGAACATCTTTTTATTCTCCCTAAAATTTACTGATAGTCTCTCACCCCAACTCTCATTTGCCCTTTTTTTCACCTCTTGCACCTTTCTCTTGACCTCCTGTCTCTTTCTTTTATACTTCTCCCACTCAATTGCATTTTTTCCCTGCAAAAATCGTCCAAATGCCTCTCTCTTCTCTTTCACTAATACTCTTACTTCTTCATCCCACCACTCACTACCCTTTCTAAACAGCCCACCTCCCACTCTTCTCATGCCACAAGCATCTTTTGCGCAATCCATCACTGATTCCCTAAATACATCCCATTCCTCCCCCACTCCCCTTACTTCCATTGTTCTCACCTTTTTCCATTCTGTACACAGTCTCTCCTGGTACTTCCCCACACAGGTCTCCTTCCCAAGCTCACTCACTCTCACCACCTTCTTCACCCCAACATTCACTATATATATATATATATATATATATATATATATATATATATATATATATATATATATATATATATATAGATAGATAGATAGATAGATAGATAGATAGATAGATATAGATAGATAGATACATAGATAGACAGACAGATAGGTAGATTCTTCACATTTAGTCTCTGTCTCTCGCGTTAGCGAGGTAGCGCAAGGAAATCGACCAATGGCCCAACTCACCCATATAGACATGTATATACATAAACGCCCACACATGCACATATACATACCTATACATTTCAACGTATACATATATATACATAAACAGACATATACATATATACACATGTTCATATTCATACTTGCTGCCTTCATCCATTCCCGTCGCCACCCCGCCACACATGAAATAGCTAGGCATACATTTTATCGACCAACCCCTAGGTGGTGGATGAACAGCATGGTTGACTGCGGACTGACTTGTGCAACCAGGATTCGAACCTTTGCGCTCGACCCTAAGCGTCACAGTCAGGATCGCGACTAGCTACACCATGGGAGATCATCACATATTAAACGTGTCAGTTGAACGTCAAACTCACCCCAATTCAGCAATGACAGTACGCCCAAGCTTATATAAATCATAATACGAAAAACATCCTTACATCAATTTTACTCCATCTGTAGAGAATCGGATTCCTTCCCTCGTTCACAACACCGAACACTGTCATAAAGGGTTTAGATCAGACAAAGGACGAAACTCATCAGTCTTATATATTTTGAGAAGAGGAATTCTCTCTCTCCTCTTATACTCTCGTAGAACCTCCACCTCTCTCCATCTTCTCTTTCCTCTTCCTTTTTCGTAAATCTGAGGAGAAATGTGTATGTCCAGTTACCTGTTTAACATCGTATTGCCTGAGACACGGCTCACGCTTCGAGGTGATTGTGATGTCATTTATGGCCAGCCAATCAGATACGACTCATGTTAAGGCGGCTGTGACGTCATTTACTGTCAGCCAACCATCAACGACTCTCAATCCACGGCGACTGAGATGTCATTTATCGCCAGTCAATCAAACACCGTTCAAACTTCACGGCGACGATGATGTCATTTATGGCCAGCCAGTCAGGAACAACCCTCGAATATGACGTCATATAGGGACAGCCAATCAGCAGCAACTGAAGCAAACGGGGGGGGGGGGAGACAACAACAAACTAGTTTCATTTTTCGTTTTCTTTTTTTTTTCGGTCGGATTCACAGACACTTGGCTGACTGTTACCTCCAGTGACGACCCTGATGGTACCACTCCTTGAACACGGCAGGTACGACCCCCAAGCACGAGGATACGACCCTTGGGGGCTAACGACCATCCTTTAGGCAGAACAATAATAGGTCCCTAGACCACGGCGGTACGACCCTTAACCACGACGGTACGACCCTTGCGTATGGCAAATACATCCCGTGACCACGACGGTACGACCCTTGCGCATGGCAAATACATCCCATGACCAAGACGGTACGACCCTTAACCACAACTGTACGACCCTTGACCACAGCGATACGTCCCTTGAACACAAAGGTACGACCCTTGACCAAAGCGATACGTCCCTTGAACACAAAGGTACGACCCTTGACCACAGCGTTACGTCCCTTGAGCACAAAGGTACGACCCTTGACCACAGCTTTACGTCCCTTGAGCACAAAGGTACGACCCTTGACCACAGCGTTACGTCCCTTGAGCACAAAGGTACGACCCTTGACCACAGCTTTACGTCCCTTGAACACAAAGGTACGACCCTTGACCACAGCGTTACGTCCCTTGAGCACAAAGGTACGACCCCTGACCACAGCGTTACGTCCCTTGAGCACAAAGGTACGACCCTTGACCACAGCGATACGTCCCTTGAACACAAAGGTACGACCCTTGACCACAGCGATACGTCCCTTGAGCACAAAGGTACGACCCTTGACCACAGCGATACGTCCCTTGAGCACAAAGGTACGACCCTTGACCACAGCGTTACGTCCCTTGAGCACAAAGGTACGACCCTTGACCACAGCGATACGTTCCTTGAACACAAAGGTACGACCCTTGACCACAGCGATACGTCCCTTGAACACAAAGGTACGACCCTTGACCACAGCGATACGTCCCTTGAGCACAAAGGTACGACCCTTGACCACAGCGATACGTCCCTTGAACACAAAGGTACGACCCTTGACCACAGCGATACGTTCCTTGAACACAAAGGTACGACCCTTGACCACAGCGATACGTTCCTTGAACACAAAGGTACGACCCTTGACCACAGCGATACGTTCCTTGAGCACAAAGGTACGACCCTTGACCACAGCGATACGTCCCTTGAACACAAAGGTACG
Organism: Panulirus ornatus; assembly: GCF_036320965.1. Lineage (NCBI taxonomy): Eukaryota > Metazoa > Arthropoda > Malacostraca > Decapoda > Palinuridae > Panulirus > Panulirus ornatus. Next base: position 16,967,701 of record NC_092273.1, read on the forward strand.
ACCCTTGACCACAGCGATACGTTCCTTGAGCACAAAGGTACACCCTTGACCACAGCGTTACGTCCTTGAGCACAAAGGTACACCCTTGACCACAGCGATACGTCCCTTGAGCACAAAGGTAACGACCCTTGACCACAGCGTTACCTCCCTTGAACACAAAGGTACGACCCTTGACCACAGCTTTACGTCCCTTGAGCACAAAGGTACGACCTTGACCACAGCGATACGTTCCTTGAACACAAAGTACGACCCTTGACCAAAGCGATACGTCCCTTGAACACAAAGGTACGACCCTTGACTACAGCTTTACGTCCCTTGAGCACAAAGGTACGACCCTTGACTACAGCTTTACGTCCCTTGAGCACAAAGGTACGAACCCTTGACCACAGCTTTACGTCCCTTGAGCACAAAGTACGACCCTTGACCAAAGCGATACGTCCCTTGAACACAAAGGTACGACCCTTGACTACAGCTTTACGTCCCTTGAACACAAAGGTAACGACCCTTGACCACAGCTTTACGTCCCTTGAACACAAAGGTACACCCTTGACCACAGCGTTACGTCCTTGAGCACAAAGGTACACCCTTGACCACAGCGATACGTCCCTTGAACACAAAGGTACGACCCTTGACCACAGCTTTACGTCCCTTGAACACAAGGTACGACCCTTGACCACAGCGATACGTTCCTTGAGCACAAAGGTACGAACCCTTGACCACAGCGTTACGTCCTTGAGCACAAAGGTACGACCCTTGACCACAGCGTTACCTCCCTTGAACACAAAGGTACGAACCCTTGACCACAGCTTTACGTCCCTTGAACACAAAGTACGACCCTTGACCAAAGCGATACGTCCCTTGAACACAAGGTACGACCCTTGACTACAGCTTTACGTCCCTTGAACACAAAGGTACACCCTTGACCACAGCGTTACCTCCCTTGAACACAAAGGTACACCCTTGACCACAGCGTTACCTCCCTTGAACACAAAGGTACACCCTTGACCACAGCGTTACGTCCTTGAGCACAAAGGTACGACCTTGACCACAGCGATACTTCCTTGAACACAAAGGTACACCCTTGACCACAGCGTTACCTCCCTTGAACACAAAGGTACGACCCTTGACTACAGCTTTACGTCCCTTGAACACAAAGGTAACGACCCTTGACCACAGCGATACGTTCCTTGAACACAAAGGTACACCCTTGACCACAGCTTTACGTCCCTTGAACACAAAGTACGACCCTTGACCACAGCTTTACGTCCCTTGAGCACAAAGGTACGAACCCTTGACCACAGCGTTACCTCCCTTGAACACAAAGGTACACCCTTGACCACAGCTTTACGTCCCTTGAGCACAAAGGTACGACCCATGACCACAGCGTTACGTCCCTTGAGCACAAAGGTACACCCTTGACCACAGCGATACGTCCCTTGAACACAAAGGTACACCCTTGACCACAGCTTTACGTCCCTTGAACACAAAGGTACGACCCATGACCACAGCGATACGTCCCTGAACACAAAGGTACACCCTTGACCACAGCTTTACGTCCCTTGAACACAAGGTACGACCCTTGACTACAGCTTTACGTCCCTTGAACACAAAGTACGACCCTTGACCAAAGCGATACGTCCCTTGAACACAAAGGTACACCCTTGACCACAGCTTTACGTCCCTTGAACACAAAGGTACGAACCCTTGACCACAGCGTTACGTCCTTGAGCACAAAGGTACGACCCTTGACTACAGCTTTACGTCCCTTGAGCACAAAGTACGACCCTTGACCACAGCGATACGTCCCTTGAGCACAAAGGTACACCCTTGACCACAGCTTTACGTCCCTTGAACACAAAGGTACGACCCATGACCACAGCGATACGTCCCTTGAACACAAAGGTACGAACCTTGACCACAGCGTTACGTCCTTGAGCACAAAGGTACGACCCATGACCACAGCGATACGTTCCTTGAACACAAAGGTACGACCCTTGACTACAGCTTTACGTCCCTTGAACACAAAGTACGACCCTTGACCAAAGCGATACGTCCCTTGAACACAAAGGTACGAACCCTTGACCACAGCGATACTTCCTTGAACACAAAGGGTAACAACAATACCCAGCTACTGACTGCAATGCAGCCTTAAGACTTTAGGGGTCCTATAAAAGCGAATCTTGGAATTAAATATAATAAAAAGATACATAAAAATATCGGAAAAGATATTGGCATATGTCCGCCCATAGATGCGACAGTGTAATGTCGTACATTTTCGTCTACGTCATTCGTTAACATGGATGTTCCTTAACACACACACACACACACACACACACACACACACACACACACACACCATCTTAACCTGGACGCTAAAAGCTTCTGTTTCTGAAGGACTCCCACTTGTATGATTAATTAGAGCCGTCATGGACTGTGTAAACAGTCATTATATGACTTTAGTCAATCAGTCTGTTTTTTTCAGTCAGTCGGTTATGGATGAAAGAAAAAAAAAAAGTCCAGATGAATAGACCATTATACAAATGAATACAAATGAATTCAAACAGCAACAGACCAATCGGTCCTAACGAGACTGTTTGTGATTGAGGAAAGAGAACTGAAACTCATGGATTGGTGTGGTACGAGTAAATAGAAATACAGATTCTAACCAAAAAATCACCCGACCATTTTGACCCATTCATAGAAAGCATTAAATAATGTGCATCCGACCTTTCAACCATGGACTGACGTCTGCCTGGAGATCAGGACAACACACAAACCTTCACTGAATATTCATTTATTCTCGTAGAGGACTGTTCACCTCACGCCGAGTGCATAAACAGAATCAATATGGAAAGGCTCTTAGGTTAATAACTGTACCTCACTTCACTACTGAAGACATATAGTCTCCCTGGTGGCGTCGTATTCCACCTGCAGCTGAATAACCCAGTCCAGAACCTTGTCCTGGAATATCCCACATGACCTCTGGAATTATCGGAGCGTACCTGCAACTCCCTCATCAATAATCCCGTAACTTTTCTCTCCTTCCAAGTTATGATAATCTCTACTGAATATTTCACATCACTAATGCAACATGCATACGTGTTAACCAAGTGTGTGTGTATGTGTGTGTGTGTGTGTGTGTGTGTGTGTGTGTGTGTGTGTGTGTGAGGACGTATGATCATCCTACCAAGTTCCCTGCCAGCGGGTTATCAGCATATATAAGTCGAACTATACGTCAGAAATATAATCTACATTCGGCGTCAATCTACTGTGCAAACGTTTTCCTCCAACTCTTGACCTGATGAGAATGACTATCGGAGACAAACTATCGGAGGACAAGCTACAGACTGACTCGTCCTCAACATACAGGAGACTGCAGTCCAGGTCAACACAGCTGATGGAAAGAATCTGAGACAAATAAGAGTGTCTATCCAGATCACTACAGGCATTCCAATCCTGTGGTGTTACACCAGCCCTATGGGATCAAGCCAGTCCTCTGGTGTCAAAGCCAGTCCCCTGGTGTCAAAGCCAGTCCCCTGGTGTCAAAGCCAGTCCTCTGGTGTCAAAGCCAGCTCTCTGGTGTCAAAGCCCGTCCCCTGGTGTCAAAGCCAGCTCTCTGGTGTCAAAGACAGTCCTCTGGTGTCAAAGCCAGTCCCCTGGTGTCAAATCCAGCTCTCTGGTGTCAAAGACAGTCCTCTGGTGTCAAAGCCCGTCCCCTGGTGTCAAAGCCAGCTCTCTGGTGTCAAAGCCAGTCCTCTGGTGTCAAAGACAGTCTTCTGGTGTCAAAGCCAGTTCTCTTGTGTCAAATCCAGTCCTCTGGTGTCAAAGACAGTCCTCTGGTGTCAAAGCCAGTCCTCTGGTGTCAAAGCCAGTCCTCTGGTGTCAAAGCCCGTCCCCTGGTGTCAAAGCCAGTTCTCTTGTGTCAAATCCAGTCCTCTGGTGTCAAAGCCAGTCCTCTGGTGTCAAAGACAGTCCTCTGGTGTCAAAGCCCGTCCCCTGGTGTCAAAGCCAGCTCTCTGGTGTCAAATCCAGTCTTCTGGTGTCAAAGCCAGTTCTCTGGTGTCAAAGCCCGTCCCCTGGTGTCAAAGCCAGCTCTCTCGTGTCAATTCCAGTCCTCTGGTGTCAAAGCCAGCTCTCTGGTGTCAAAGCCCGTCCCCTGGTGTCAAAGCCCGTCCCCTGGTGTCAAAGCCAGCTCTCTGGTGTCAAAGCCCGTCCCCTGGTGTCAAAGCCCGTCCCCTGGTGTCAAAGCCCGTCCCCTGGTGTCAAAGCCCGTCCCCTGGTGTCAAAGCCCGTCTCCTGGTGTCAAAGCCCGTCTCCTGGTGTCAAAGCCAGTCCTCTGGTGTCAAAGCCAGTCCCCTGGTGTCAAAGCCAGCTCTCTCGTGTCAAATCCAGTCTTCTGGTGTCAAAGCCAGCTCTCTCGTGTCAAATCCAGTCCTCTGGTGTCAAAGCCAGCTCTCTCGTGTCAAATCCAGTCCTCTGGTGTCAAAGCCAGTTCTCTGGTGTCAAAGCCCGTCCCCCGGTGTCAAAGCCAGCTCTCTGGTGTCAAAGCCCGTCCCCTGTTGTCAAAGCCACTCTCTGGTGTCAAAGCCAGCTCTCTCGTGTCAATTCCAGTCCTCTGGTGTCAAAGCCAGTCCTCTGGTGTCAAAGCCAGTCCTCTGGTGTCAAAGACAGTCCTCTGGTGTCAAAGCCAGTTCTCTTGTGTCAAATCCAGTCCTCTGTGTCAAAGCCCGTCCCCTGTGTCAAAGCCAGTCCCCTGGTGTCAAAGACAGTCCTCTGTGTCAAAGCCAGTCCTCTGTGTCAAAGCCAGCTCTCTGGTGTCAAAGACAGTCCTCTGTGTCAAAGCCAGTCCTCTGGTGTCAAAGCCACTCTCTGGTGTCAAAGCCCGTCCCCTGGTTCAAAGCCAGCTCTCTCGTGTCAATTCCAGTCCTCTGGTGTCAAAGCCCGTCCCCTGGTGTCAAATCCAGTCCTCTGTGTCAAAGCCAGCTCTCTCGTGTCAAATCCAGTCTTCTGGTGTCAAAGCCAGTCCTCTGTGTCAAAGCCCGTCCCCTGGTGTCAAATCCAGTCTTCTGGTGTCAAAGCCACTCTCTGGTGTCAAAGACAGTCCTCTGGTGTCAAAGCAGCTCTCTGGTGTCAAGACAGTCCTCTGGTGTCAAAGCCACTCTCTGGTGTCAAAGCCAGTCCTCTGTGTCAAAGCCAGTTCTCTTGTGTCAAATCCAGTCTTCTGGTGTCAAAGCAGCTCTCTGGTGTCAAAGACAGTCCTCTGGTGTCAAAGACAGTCCTCTGTGTCAAAGCCAGTCCTCTGTGTCAAAGCCAGCTCTCTGGTGTCAAGACAGTCCTCTGTGTCAAAGCCAGTTCTCTTGTGTCAAATCCAGTCCTCTGGTGTCAAAGCCAGTTCTCTTGTGTCAAATCCAGTCTTCTGGTGTCAAAGCCAGTCCTCTGGTGTCAAAGACAGTCCTCTGGTGTCAAAGACAGTCCTCTGGTGTCAAAGCAGCTCTCTGGTGTCAAAGCCAGTCCCCTGGTGTCAAATCCAGTCTTCTGGTGTCAAAGCCAGTTCTCTTGTGTCAAATCCAGTCTTCTGGTGTCAAAGCCATTCTCTGGTGTCAAAGCCAGCTCTCTGTGTCAAAGCCAGCTCTCTGTGTCAAAGCCAGCTCTCTGTGTCAAAGCCAGTCCTCTGTGTCAAAGCCAGTCTCTGGTGTCAAAGCCACTCTCTGGTGTCAAATCCAGTCCTCTGTGTCAAAGCCCGTCCCCTGTGTCAAAGCCAGTTCTCTTGTGTCAAATCCAGTCCTCTGGTGTCCAAAGCCAGTTCTCTTGTGTCAAATCCAGTCCTCTGTGTCAAAGCCAGTCCCCTGGTGTCAAATCCAGTCCTCTGTGTCAAAGCCAGTCCTCTGTGTCAAAGCCAGTCCTCTGGTGTCAAAGCCACTCTCTGGTGTCAAATCCAGTCCTCTGTGTCAAAGCCAGTCCCCTGGTGTCAAAGCCAGTCCTCTGGTGTCAAAGCCAGTCCTCTGTGTCAAAGCCAGTCCTCTGTGTCAAAGCCCGTCCCCTGTGTCAAAGCCAGTCCTCTGGTGTCAAAGACAGTCCTCTGGTGTCAAAGCCACTCTCTGGTGTCAAATCCAGTCCTCTGGTGTCAAAGCCCGTCCCCTGGTGTCAAAGCCAGTCCCCTGGTGTCAAAGCCAGTCCCCTGGTGTCAAAGCCACTCTCTGGTGTCAAATCCAGTCCTCTGTGTCAAAGCCAGTCCTCTGGTGTCAAAGCCAGTCCCCTGGTGTCAAAGCCAGTCCTCTGGTGTCAAAGCCACTCTCTGGTGTCAAAGCCACTCTCTGGTGTCAAATCCAGTCCTCTGTGTCAAAGCCAGTCCTCTGGTGTCAAAGCCAGTCCCCTGGTGTCAAAGCCAGTCCTCTGGTGTCAAAGCCATTCTCTGGTGTCAAAGCCAGTCCCCTGGTGTCAAATCCAGTCCTCTGTGTCAAAGCCAGTCCTCTGGTGTCAAAGCCACTCTCTGGTGTCAAAGCCAGCTCTCTGGTGTCCAAAGCCCGTCCCCTGTGTCAAAGCCAGTTCTCTTGTGTCAAATCCAGTCCTCTGTGTCAAAGCCAGTCCCCTGGTGTCAAAGCCACTCTCTGGTGTCAAAGACAGTCCTCTGGTGTCAAAGCCACTCTCTGGTGTCAAATCCAGTCTTCTGGTGTCAAAGCCAGTCCCCTGGTGTCAAAGCCACTCTCTGGTGTCAAAGCCCGTCCCCTGGTGTCCAAAGCCCGTCCCCTGGTGTCAAAGCCAGTCCTCTGGTGTCAAAGCCACTCTCTGGTGTCAAAGCCACTCTCTGGTGTCAAAGCCACTCTCTGGTGTCAAAGCCACTCTCTGGTGTCAAAGCCACTCTCTGGTGTCAAAGCCAGCTCTCTGGTGTCCAAAGCCCGTCCCCTGTGTCAAAGCCAGCTCTCTGGTGTCAAGACAGTCCTCTGGTGTCAAAGCCACTCTCTGGTGTCAAATCCAGTCCTCTGTGTCAAAGCCAGTCCTCTGTGTCAAAGCCAGCTCTCTGGTGTCAAAGCCACTCTCTGGTGTCAAAGCCACTCTCTGGTGTCAAAGCCACTCTCTGGTGTCAAAGCCACTCTCTGGTGTCAAAGCCACTCTCTGGTGTCAAAGCCCGTCCCCTGGTGTCAAAGCCAGCTCTCTGGTGTCAAAGCCACTCTCTGGTGTCAAAGCCACTCTCTGGTGTCAAATCCAGTCTTCTGGTGTCAAAGCCAGTCCCCTGGTGTCAAAGCCACTCTCTGGTGTCAAAGCCCGTCCCCTGGTGTCAAAGCCACTCTCTGGTGTCAAAGCCACTCTCTGGTGTCAAAGCCACTCTCTGGTGTCAAAGACAGTCCTCTGGTGTCAAAGCCACTCTCTGGTGTCAAATCCAGTCCTCTGTGTCAAAGCCAGTCCCCTGGTGTCAAAGCCACTCTCTGGTGTCAAAGCCAGTCCCCTGGTGTCAAAGCCAGCTCTCTGGTGTCCAAAGCCAGTTCTCTTGTGTCAAATCCAGTCTTCTGGTGTCAAAGCCAGTCCTCTGGTGTCAAAGCCAGTCCCCTGGTGTCAAAGCCACTCTCTGGTGTCAAAGCCACTCTCTGGTGTCAAAGCCAGCTCTCTGGTGTCAAATCCAGTCCTCTGGTGTCAAAGACAGTCCTCTGGTGTCAAAGCCAGCTCTCCTGGTGTCAAAGCCAGCTCTCTGTGTCAAAGCCAGTTCTCTTGTGTCAAATCCAGTCTTCTGGTGTCAAAGCCAGTTCTCTTGTGTCAAATCCAGTCCTCTGTGTCAAAGCCAGTTCTCTTGTGTCAAATCCAGTCTTCTGGTGTCAAAGCCAGCTCTCTCGTGTCAAATCCAGTCCTCTGGTGTCAAAGACAGTCCTCTGGTGTCAAAGACAGTCCTCTGTGTCAAAGCCAGTCCCCTGGTGTCAAAGCCACTCTCTGGTGTCAAAGCCACTCTCTGGTGTCAAATCCAGTCCTCTGTGTCAAAGCCAGTCCCCTGGTGTCAAAGCCAGCTCTCTGGTGTCCAAAGCCAGTTCTCTTGTGTCAAATCCAGTCCTCTGTGTCAAAGCCCGTCCCCTGGTGTCAAAGCCACTCTCTGGTGTCAAATCCAGTCTTCTGGTGTCAAAGCCAGTTCTCTTGTGTCAAATCCAGTCTTCTGGTGTCAAAGCCAGTCCCCTGGTGTCAAAGCCACTCTCTGGTGTCAAATCCAGTCCTCTGTGTCAAAGCCAGTCCTCTGGTGTCAAAGCCAGTCCTCTGTGTCAAAGCCCGTCCCCTGTGTCAAAGCCAGCTCTCTCGTGTCAAATCCAGTCTTCTGGTGTCAAAGCCAGTTCTCTTGTGTCAAATCCAGTCTTCTGGTGTCAAAGCCCGTCCCCTGGTTCAAAGCCAGCTCTCTGTGTCAAAGCCAGCTCTCTGGTGTCCAAAGCCAGTTCTCTTGTGTCAAATCCAGTCTTCTGGTGTCAAAGCCACTCTCTGGTGTCAAAGCCACTCTCTGGTGTCAAAGCAGCTCTCTGGTGTCCAAAGCCAGTTCTCTTGTGTCAAATCCAGTCTTCTGGTGTCAAAGCCAGCTCTCTGGTGTCAAATCCAGTCCTCTGGTGTCAAAGACAGTCCTCTGGTGTCAAAGCCAGCTCTCTGTGTCAAAGCCAGCTCTCTGTGTCAAAGCCAGTCTCTGGTGTCAAAGCCAGTCCTCTGTGTCAAAGCCAGTCCTCTGGTGTCAAAGACAGTCCTCTGTGTCAAAGCCAGCTCTCTGTGTCAAAGCCAGCTCTCTGGTGTCAAAGCAGCTCTCTGGTGTCAAATCCAGTCTTCTGGTGTCAAAGCCAGTCCTCTGGTGTCAAAGACAGTCCTCTGGTGTCAAAGACAGTCCTCTGGTGTCAAAGACAGTCCTCTGGTGTCAAAGCCACTCTCTGGTGTCAAAGCAGCTCTCTGGTGTCAAAGCCACTCTCTGGTGTCAAAGACAGTCCTCTGGTGTCAAAGCCATTCTCTGGTGTCAGAGCCCGTCCCCTGGTGTCAAAGCCATTCTCTGGTGTCAAAGCCAGTCTCTGGTGTCAAAGACAGTCCTCTGGTGTCAAAGCCAGTTCTCTGGTGTCAAAGCCAGCTCTCTGTGTCAAAGCCAGTTCTCTTGTGTCAAATCCAGTCCTCTGTGTCAAAGCCAGTTCTCTTGTGTCAAATCCAGTCCTCTGTGTCAAAGCCAGTTCTCTTGTGTCAAATCCAGTCTTCTGGTGTCAAAGCCAGCTCTCTGTGTCAAAGCCAGCTCTCTGTGTCAAAGCCAGCTCTCTGGTGTCAAATCCAGTCCTCCAGTCGTTCGACACTCAGTACAACCATCTATCCACTCTCTGTCACCAAGTGTCCTACAACCCGTGTGACTCAACACATGTGTCTTCCACCACTGAAGGAACCATTCCATCACCTTCCACAACCTCACACTTGAATAGACAAACTCAAACTCCACTACCTCTCAAGAGTCTTTCTTCACCTGGCCACACTACCTCACCACCTGACCACACCTGGCCACACTACCTACACCACCTGACCCTAACTGGCCACACTACCTCACCACCTGACCACACCTGGCCACACTACCTCACCACCTGACCACAGCTGGCCACAATACCTACACCACCTGACTACAACTGGCCACACTACCTACACCACCTGATCACAGTTGGCCACACTACCTCACCACCTGACCACAGCTGGCCATACTACCTGCACCACCTGACCATAGCTGGCCACACTACCTCACCACCTGACCACACCACACCTGGCCAAACTACCTCACCACCTGACCACAGCTGGCCACACTACCTCACCACCTGACCATAGCTGGCCACACTACATCACCACCTGACCACACCTGGCCACACTACCTCACCACCTGACCACACCTGGCCACACTACCTCACCACCTAACCACAGCTGGCCACACTACCTACACCACCTAACCACAGCTGGCCACACTACCTACACCACCTGACCGTAGCTGGCCACACTACTTACACCACATGACCACAGCTGGCTACACTACCTCACCACCTGACCACACCACACCTGGCCACACTACCTCACCACCTGACCACAGCTGGCCACAATACCTACACCACCTGACCACGGTCGGCAACATAGCTTACCTACCTCATCTATCTGTCAGTCATATATATATATATATATATATATATATATATATATATATATATATATATATATATATATATATATATATTTTTTTTTTTTTTTTTTTTTTTTTGCTTTGTCGCTGTCTCCCGCGTTTGCGAGGTAGCGCAAGGAAACAGACGAAAGAAATGGCCCAACCCACCCCATACACATGTATATACATACGTCCACACACACGCAAATATACATACCTACACAGCTTTCCATGGTTTACCCCAGACGCCTCACATGCCTTGATTCAATCCACTGACAGCACGTCAACCCCGGTATACCACATCGCTCCAATTCACTCTATTCCTTGCCCTCCTTTCACCCTTCTGCATGTTCAGGCCCCGATCACACAAAATCTTTTTCACTCCATCTTTCCACCTCCAATTTGGTCTCCCTCTTCTCCTCGTTCCCTCCACCTCCGACACATATATCCTCTTGGTCAATCTTTCCTCACTCATTCTCTCCATGTGACCAAACCATTTCAAAACACCCTCTTCTGCTCTCTCAACCACGCTCTTTTTATTTCCACACATCTCTCTTACCCTTACGTTACTTACTCGATCAAACCACCTCACACCACACATTGTCCTCAAACATCTCATTTCCAGCACGAAGTATGAAGTCTGTTGGGGATGAGAGAGCTTGGGAAGTGAGTCAGTTGTTGTTCGCTGATGATACAGCGCTGGTGGCTGATTCATGTGAGAAACTGCAGAAGCTGGTGACTGAGTTTGGTAAAGTGTGTGAAAGAAGAAAGTTAAGAGTAAATGTGAATAAGAGCAAGGTTATTAGGTACAGTAGGGTTGAGGGTCAAGTCAATTGGGAGGTGAGTTTGAATGGAGAAAAACTGGAGGAAGTGAAGTGTTTTAGATATCTGGGAGTGGATCTGGCAGCGGATGGAACCATGGAAGCGGAAGTGGATCATAGGGTGGGGGAGGGGGCGAAAATTCTGGGAGCCTTGAAGAATGTGTGGAAGTCGGGAACATTATCTCGGAAAGCAAAAATGGGTATGTTTGAAGGAATAGTGGTTCCAACAATGTTGTATGGTTGCGAGGCGTGGACTATGGATAGAGTTGTGCGCAGGAGGATATATATATATATATATATATATATATATATATATATATATATATATATATATATATATATATATCGACGTCATTTACTTGTCAGCAGCAAGCTGTCTGCAATGTCAGCCTCATGTGTCCAGGTAGCTCCAGTATGCAATCAGTCATACGTCACCTGACTGGATCGGGATTGCTAATTCCACACATCAGTCAGACACTAATATTTGTTCATCCCAGGAAATCAGGATCGCGTCATCTTCCTACCTGGCCATTACTTACGTTATAAGTCAGTCCGTCCTCTATAAGTCCCATCATCACTCATCGCAGACACTCAAAAGAAAAATGGGAAATCATGGCGCGCCCTTCTGAACACAGTGTAGGTAATCTCCTTTACCTGATCCTTTGGGTCCATTCAATTGTCACCGGGACGAGATTTCACGTCATGAATTTGGCAAGATAACAGCAGTAAACACACACCATCCATGTACTCTGGCAAAAATATCATGATGTATCATGCATGAATATATATATATATATATATATATATATATATATATATATATATATATATATATATATATATATATATATATTATTCAATCAATTTCTACTATATCCCAGTTTCCCGCGTCACCGAGGTAGCGCCAGGAAACAGACGAAGAATGGCCCATCCATTTATATACACACGAACGATATAGTGTATATGAACACGTACATACATAAAACACATAATACCCTTCAACAGCCTGATGGGATTTGACTGGTGTCGACCCAGCTGTTCATGGATGTGAGACGAATGGTATTCTATGATATATAATCCAGCAGTCATTTGCCTATTAGGGGCGATCGTAGCCTAGCTACGTTACCGAATATCACGCAAAAGATCCTGTGTTCGAATCCTGGCTGTTGTAGGGTATTATATATATCATTTTATTTTATTCATTTTGCTTTGTCGCCGTCTCCCGCTTTTGCGAGGTAGCGCAAGGAAACAGACGAGAGAAATGGCCCAACCCACCCCCATACACATATATATACATACACGTCCAAACACGCAAATATACATACCCATACATCCCAACGTACACACATACACCCACACACAGACACACACATATACACACATGCACGCAACTCACACCGTCTGCCCCCATTCATTCCCATCGCCTCCCCGCCACACATGGAACAACATGCCGCTCCCCCCCCCCCCCCCCCCCCCCCCCCCCCCCCATGTTCTCGAGGTAGCGCTAGGAAAAGAAAACAAAGGCCCTATTCGTTCACACTCAGTCTCCAGCTGTCATGCAACAATGCCCGAAACCACAGCTCCCTTTCCACATCCAGGCCCCACAGAACTTTCCATGGTTTACCCCAGACACTTCACATGCCCTGATTCAATCCATTGACAGCACGTCGACCCCGGTATACCACATCGATCCAGTTCACTCTATTCCTTGCCCGCCTTTCACCCTCCTGCATGTTCAGGCCCCGATCACTCAAAACCTTTTTCACTCCATCTTTCCTCCTCCAATTTGGTCTCCCTCTTCTCCTCGTTCCCTCCACCTCCGACACATATATCCTCTTGGTCAATCTTTCCTCACTCATTCTCTCCATGTGCCCAAACCATTTCAAAACACCCTCTTCTGCTCTCTCAACCACGCTCTTTTTATTTCCACACATCTCTCTTACCCTTACATTACTTACTCGATCAAACCACCTCACACCACACATTGTCCTCAAACATCTCATTTCCAGCACATCCACCCTCCTGCGCACAACTCTATCCATAGCCCACGCCTCGCAACCATATATGTTTGAAGGAATAGTGGAATATATATATATATATATATATATATATATATATATATATATATATATATATATATATATATATACATACATAAATATATATATATATATATATATATATATATATATATATATATATATATATATATATATATATATATATATATTTTCTTTTCTTTCTTTCAAACTATTCGCCATTTCCCGCATTAGCGAGGTCGCGTTAAGAACAGAGGACTGGGCCTTGAGGGAATACCCTCACCTGGCCCAATTCTCTGTTCCTTCTTTTGGAAAATTAAAAAAAAAAAACGAGAGGGGAGGATTTCCAGCCCCCCGCTCCCTCCCCTTTTAGTCGCCTTCTACGACACGCAGGGAATACGTGGGAAGTATTCTTTCTCCCCTATCCCCAGGGATATATATATATATATATATATATATATATATATATATATATATATATATATATATATATATATATACATATATATACACTCCAATATGTAACAAGATTAGAGAACAGAGTGAAAACAGAGCTAAAATCGTACGAATGGCAATATTTACTGATTTTCAATCAGTCTGTAATTTGCTAAAAAAAAAAAAAGAGAATAAAATTGGTATGAGCAAAAATGCTGCCAATGTTTCCTCTCTCACAGACTCATGAAAGGTGTTAGGGCAAAACATGATCAAACGTTCCTGAAGCTTTTTTCAAGTGTAAATTTTTTGAAGCTTTTCTCTTTGCGTTATTTTTTTTTTTCATGGTATATTAAGGGTTACTTGGAACTTGAGTCGGGAATAAAGATAATAATAATAAAAAAAAATTAATGGTATGTGTTCGAGGGAGCTTAAAGAATGGCAACATTTACAGTGTTCCACCAATAACCAGCAACACCAGAAGTGCTCCAGCAACACATGAAGTGCTCCAGTAACACATGAAGTGCTCTAGCAACACCTGAGGTGCTTCAGTAACACATGAAGTGCTCTAGCAACACCTGGAGTACTCCAGCAACACCTGAGGTGCTCCAGCAACACATGAAGTGTCTAGCAACACCTGAGGTGCTCCAGTATCACATGAAGTGCTCTAGCAACACCTGGAGCACTCCAGCAACACCTGAGGTGCTCCAGTAACACATGTAAGTGCTCTAGCAACACCTGAGGTGCTTCAGTAACACATGAAGTGCTCTAGCAACACCTGGAGTACTCCAGCAACACCTGAGGTGCTCCAGCAACAGCTGAAGTGCTCTAGCAACACCTGGAGTACTCCAGCAACACCTGAGGTGCTCCAGCAACAGCTGAAGTGCTCTAGCAACACCTGAAGTACTCCAGTAACACCTTAAGTGCTCCAGTAACACCCGAAGTGAGCTGGCAACTACTGAAATGCTCCAGCAACACCTGAAGTGCTCCAGCGGAAGTGCTCCAGCGACACCTTTAGTGCTCCAGCAAGACCTGAAGTGCTCCAGAAACACCTGATGTGCTTGAGCAACACTTGAAGTGCTCCAGCAACACCTGCCGTGCTCCAGCAACACCTGAAGTTTTCTACGACCATTTGTGTTCCAGCAAAACACCTGATGTGATCAACCACCACATTGAAGTTTCCTAGGAACACTCAAAGTGTTCCAGCAAAACCTGCAGTGCTCTACTGACACGTGAAGTCTTTCAGGAACATCTGAAGTGATCCAGCAAACACAAAACGTGTTATACCAACTGAAGTTTTCTAGGCACACTCGAAGCTTTCTGTCAACACTCCCCAATTTATACATGAAACATCTCCTACCTGACTAGTAGACGCTATCATTAATCAATTCATTCCAGTCCCAATAAATCGCCACGCATAAACCTAACCCAAGGGCAGTTGGTGTCCTTAGACATCTCATGCATCATACATCAAACATTCTGTCGTGTTGCCTCCGGTCACTTACTTACGTATTTCACAAAAACGCATGTTGGTTACGACCTTCCTTACCATTAATATCTCCATACATCTCCATACGTCACTAATGTGTATCATTGGTGTGTGTGTGTGTGTGTGTGTGTGTGTGTGTGTGTGTGTGTGTGTGTGTGTGTGTGCATGTGTGCGTGGGTGGGTGGGTGGGTGTGTGCCTGTGTGTGTGTTTGTGTGTGTATACTGAGGGGCCATAACATTTAAATGTAAATAAATCAATAAATAAACAACGGTTTATTCGACGTAGGCAGCCATTTAACTAAAAAATAACACAGGTGAGGTATTACAAATGTTATAGAACTGTGTGTGTGTGTGTGTGTATTTTATATATATATATATATATATATATATATATATATATATATATATATATATATATATATATATATATATATATATATATATGGGTGATTATTGGTGCATATGCACCTGGGCATGAGAAGAAAGATCATGACAGGCAAGTGTTTTGGGAGCAGCTGAAAGAGTGTGTTAGTGGTTTTGATGCACGAGACCGGGTTATAGTGATGGGTGATTTGAATGCAAAGGTGAGTAATGTGGTAGTTGAGGGAATAATTGGTATACATGGGGTGTTCAGTGTTGTAAATGGAAATGGTGAAGAGCTTGTAGATTGATGTGCTGAAAAAGGACTGATGATTGGGAATACCTGGTTTAAAAAGCGAGATATAAATAAGTATACTTATGTAAGTAGGAGAGATGGCCAGAGAGCGTTATTGAATTACGTGTTAATTGACAGGCGCGCGAAAGAGAGACTTTTGGATGTTAATGTGCTGAGAGGTGCAATTGGAGGGATGTCTGATCATTATCTTGTGGAGGCTAAGGCGAAGATTTGTATGGGTTTTCAGAAAAGAAGAGTGAATGTTGGGATGAAGAGGGTGGTGAGAGTAAGTGAGCTTGGGAAGGAGACTTGTGTGAGGAAGTACCAGGAGAGACTGAGTACAGAATGGAAAAAGGTGAGAACAATGGAAGTAAGGGGAGTAGGGGAGGAATGGGATGTATTTAGGGAATCAGTGATGGATTGCGCAAAAGATGCTTGTGGCATGAGAAGAGTGGGAGGTGGGTTGATTAGAAAGGGTAGTGAGTGGTGGGATGAAGAAGTAAGAGTATTAGTGACAGAGAAGAGAGAGGCATTTGGACGATTTTTCCAGAGAAAAAATGCAATTGAGTGGGAGATGTATAAAAGAAAGAGACAGGAGGTCAAGAGAAAGGTGCAAGAGGTGAAAAAAAGGGCAAATGAGGGTTGGGGTGAGAGAGTATCATTAAATTTTAGGGAGAATAAAAAGATGTTCTGAAAGGAGGTAAATAAAGTGCGTAAGACAAGGGAGCAAAAGGGAACTTCAGTGAAGGGCGCAAATGGGGAGGTGATAACAAGTAGTGGTGATATGAGAAGGAGATGGAGTGAGTATTTTGAAGGTTTGTTGAATGTGTTTGATGATAGAGTGGCAGATATAGGGTGTTTTGGTCGAGGTGGTGTGTAAAGTGAGAGGGTTAGGGAAAATGATTTGGTAAACAGAGAAGAGGTAGTAAAAGCTTTGCGGAAGATGAAAGCCGGCAAGGCAGCAGGTTTGGATGGTATTGCAGTGGAATTTATTAAAAAAGGGGGTGACTGTATTGTTGACTGGTTGGTAAGGTTATTTAATGTATGTATGACTCATGGTGAGGTGCCTGAGGATTGGCGAAATGCGTGCATAGTGCCATTGTACAAAGGCAAAGGGGATAAGAGTGAGTGCTCAAATTACAGAGGTATAAGTTTGTTGAGTATTCCTGGTAAATTATATGGGAGGGTATTGATTGAGAGGGTGAAGGCATGTACAGAGCATCAGATTGGGGAAGAGCAGTGTGTTTTCAGAAGTGGTAGAGGATGTGTGGATCAGGTGTTTGCTTTGAAGAATGTATTTGAGAAATACTTAGAAAAGCAAATGGATTTGTATGTAGCATTTATGGATCTGGAGAAGGCATATGATAGAGTTGATAGAGATGCTCTGTGGAAGGTATTAAGAATATATGGTGTGGGAGGCAAATTGTTAGAAGCAGTGAAAAGTTTTTATCGAGGATGTAAGGCATGTGTACGTGCAGGAAGAGAGGAAAGTGATTGGTTCTCAGTGAATGTAGGTTTGCGGCAGGGGTGTGTGATGTCTCCATGGTTGTTTAATTTGTTTATGGATGGGGTTGTTAGGGAGGTAAATGCAAGAGCTTTGGAAAGAGGGGCAAGTATGAAGTCTGTTGGGGATGAGAGAGCTTGGGAAATGAGTCAGTTGTTGTTCGCTGATGATACAGCGCTGGTGGCTGATTCATGTGAGAAACTGCAGAAGCTGGTGACTGACTTTGGTAAAGTGTGTGAAAGAAGAAAGTTAAGAGTAAATGTGAATAAGAGCAAGGTTATTAGGTACAGTAGGGTTGAGGGTCAAGTCAATTGGGAGGTGAGTTTGAATGGAGAAAAACTGGAGGAAGTGAAGTGTTTTAGATATCTGGGAGTGGATCTGGCAGCGGATGGAACCATGGAAGCGGAAGTGGATCATAGGGTGGGGGAGGGGGCGAAAATTCTGGGAGCCTTGAAGAATGTGTGGAAGTCGAGAACATTATCTCGGAAAGCAAAAATGGGTATGTTTGAAGGAATAGTGGTTCCAACAATGTTGTATGGTTGCGAAGCGTGGGCTATGGATAGAGTTGTGCGCAGGAGGATGGATGTGCTGGAAATGAGATGTTTGAGGACAATGTGTGGTGTGAGGTGGTTTGATCGAGTAAGTAACGTAAGGGTAAGAGAGATGTGTGGAAATAAAAAGAGCGTGGTTGAGAGAGCAGAAGAGGGTGTTTTGAAATGGTTTGGGCACATGGAGAGAATGAGTGAGGAAAGATTGACCAAGAGGATATATGTGTCGGAGGTGGAGGGAACGAGGAGAAGAGGGAGACCAAATTGGAGGTGGAAAGATGGAGTGAAAAAGATTTTGTGTGATCGGGGCCTGAACATGCAGGAGGGTGAAAGGAGGGCAAGGAATAGAGTGAATTGGAGCGATGTGGTATACCGGGGTTGACGTGCTGTCAGTGGATTGAATCAAGGCATGTGAAGCGTCTGGGGTAAACCATGGAAAGCTGTGTAGGTATGTATATTTGCGTGTGTGGACGTATGTATATACATGTGTATGGGGGTGGGTTGGGCCATTTCTTTCGTCTGTTTCCTTGCGCTACCTCGCAAACGCGGGAGACAGCGACAAAGCAAAAAAAAAAAAAAAATATATATATATATATATATATATATATATATATATATATATATATATATAATCTTTCTTCTTTCAAACTATTCGCCATTTCCCGCATTAGCGAGGTAGCGTTAAGAGCAGAGGACTGGGCCTTTGAGGGAATATTCCCTTTCTGTGTTCTTTCGTTTGGGAAAAAAAAAAGCAGCGCAAGGAAACAGACGAAGGAATGGCTCTACCAACCCACATACACATGTATATACATGGACGCCCACACATGCACATATACATACCTATACATTTCAACGAATACATACATACACATACATATACCTTCCACAGAGCATCTCTATCAACTCTATCATATGCCTTCTCCAGATCCATAAATGCTACATACAAACCCATTTGCTTTTCTAAGTATTTCTCACATACATTCTTCAAAGCAAACACCTGATCCACACATCCTCTACCACTTCTGAAACCACATTCCTCTTCCCCAATCTGATGCTCTGTACATGCCTTCACCCTCTCAATCAATACCCTCCCATATAATTTCCCAGGAATACTCAACAAACTTATACTTTCTTAATTTGAGCACTCACTTTTATCCCCTTTGCCTTTGTACAATGGCACTATGCAAGCATTCAGCCAATTCTCAGGCACCTCACCATGAGTCATACATACATTAAATAACCTTACCAACCAGTCAACAATACAGTCACCCCCTTTTTTAATAAACTCTACTACAATACCATCCAACCCCGCTGACTTGCCGGCTTTCATCTTCCGAAAAGCTTTTACAAACTCTTCTCTGTTTACCAAATCATTTTCCCTAATCCTCTCACTTTGCACACCACCTCGACCAAAACACCCTATATCTGCCACTCTATCATCAAACACATTCAACAAACTTTCAAAACACTCACTCCATCTCCTTCTCACATCACCACTACTTGTTATCACCTCCCCATTAGCCCCCTTCACTGAAGTTCCCATTTGTTCCCTTGTCTTACGCACTTTATTTACCTCCTTCCAGAACATCTTTTTATTCTCCCTAAAATTTAATGATACTCTCTCACTCCAACTCTCATTTGCCCTCTTTTTCACCTCTTGCACCTTTCTCTTGACCTCCTGACTCTTTTTTTTATATATCTCCCACTCATTTGCAATATTTCCCTGCAAAAATCGTCCAAATGCTTCTCACATCTTTTCCATTAATAATCTTACTTCTTCATCCCACCACTCACCACCCTCTCTAATCTGCCCACCTCTCACACTTCTCATGCCACAAGTATCTTTGCGCAAACCATCACTGCTCCCCTAAATACATCCCATTCCTCCCCCACTCCCCTTACGCCCTCAGTTCTCACCTTTTTCCATTCTGTACTCAGTCTCTCCTGGTACTTCCTCACACAAGTCTCCTTCCCAAGCTCACTTACTCTCACCACTCTCTTCACCCCAACATTCTCTCTTCTTTTCTGAAAACCCCTACAAATCTTCACCTTCGCCTCCACAAGATAATGATCAGACATCCCTCCAGTTGCACCTCTCAGCACATTAACATCAAAAAGTCTCTCTTTTGCGCGCCTATCAATTAACACGTAATCCAATAACGCTCTCTTGCCATCTCTCCCACTTACATACGTATACTTATGTATATCTCTCTTTTTAAATCAGGTATTCCCAATCACCAGTCCTTTTTCAGCACATAAATCTACAAGCTCTTCACCATTTCCATTTACAACACTGAACACACCATGTACACCAATTATTCCCTCAACTGCCACATTACTCACATTTGCCTTTAAATCACCCATCACTATAACCCGGTCGCGTGCATCAAAACCACTAACACACTCATTCAGCTGCTCCCAAAACACTTGCCTCTCATGATCTTTCTTCTCATGCCCAGGTGCATATGCACCAATAATCCCCCATCTCTCTCCAACGACTTTCAGTTTTACCCATATCAATCTAGAGCTTACTTTCTTACACTCTATCACATACTCCCACCACTCCTGTTTCAGGAGTAGTGTATATATAAATATATATATATATATATATATATATATATATATATATATATATATATATATATATATATACTACTCCTGAAATATATATATATATATATATATATATATATATATATATATATATATATATATATATATATATAGACAGATAGATAGATAGATAGATAGATAGATAGATAGATAGATAGATAGACAGATAGATAAACAGAGAGATAGATAGATAGAGAGAGAGAGAGAGAGAGAGAGAGAGAGAGAGAGAGAGAGAGAGAGAGAGAGAGAGAGAGAGAGAGAGAGTTTTTCACGTTCTAAGGATCGTTCCGGGAAGCAAATTATCAACATCCTTCGTAAACTCCCCCCAAAATGGACTCAGGCCGTGAATGTGGTCTTCAGTTGGCCGAGGAAGACGTTGATAAGAGGCAGAATTACCTCGCGTTCAGGCTACTTTCCTCCTCTGGGTCAGATTGTTGGTTTTCGGGGGTAAAGAGCTCCGTTCTTGCGTCTAATTCGGGGGCCTTAATTGCTTATCTTGAGGGGATCAATTTCCTTTGGTGGAAGACAAATGAGTGGAGTTTTCCTGGAGATACTGCTATTCGCTGAGGGGCTATCGCCTCCGTCCACGGCCATTTATTGCTGTTCCTTGTGTGGAAGGAAAGAGGGGAACAGTAATGGAAAAACACTTTCGTTTTCAATTGGTAAAGATGGCATTGTTGGCTCTTGGATCCATTTCCTTTATGAGGATAAAAAGAAGTGATTGAAAACAGGGAAACAATATTTATAGTCGCATTTCTATTAAATGAGACATTCTGTATATCTGTCTAATTAAATTCTATGACAGGCATGATGCCAGGCCCGAGCATCACTAACCTGAGTACAACCATCTGGTAACACTTGTTTACCAGTGGCGTTTTAGCTACGTCTCTTCCTTGTATATGAACTGACTGTTCTACGACTTTCATCTCATTCTTGTATCTCACCTGACGATGTTATCATTACACGAAAGTGCACTTGGGAACTTACTGTGTTTCATTTTCCCCGTGGTTATAAGGAAACGCTAGATCACGCACACCATTGTGACCTCTTACAGTATATATATAGTTAAAGTGATGGGTGATTTGAATGCAAAGGTGAGTCATGTGGCAAGTGAGGGTATAATTGGTGTACATGGGGTGTTCAGTGTTGTAAATGGAAATGGTGGAGAGCTTGTAGATTTGTGTGCTGAAAATGGACTGGTGATTGGGAATACCTGGTTTAAAAAGAGAAATATATACAAGTATACGTATGAAAGTAGGAGAGATGACCAGAGAGCGTTATTGGACAACGTGTTAATTGATAGGCGTGTGTAAGAGAGACTTTTCGATGTTAATGTACTAAGAAGGGCAACTGGAGGGATGTCTGATAATTATCTTGTGGAGGCGAAGGTGAAGATTTGTAGAGGTTTTCAGAAAAGAAGAGAGACTGTTGGGGTGAAGAGAGTGGTGAGAGTTAGTGAGCATGGAAAGGAGACTTGTGAGAAGAAGAACCAGGAGAGATTGAGTACAGAACGGAAAAAGGCGAGAGCAAATGACGGAAGGGGAGTGGGGGAAGAAATGGGATGTATTTACGGAAAAAGTGATGGCTTGTGCAGAAGATGCTTGTGGCATGAGCAAGGTGGGAGACAAGCAGATTAGAAAGGGTAGTGAGTGGTGGGATGAAGAAGTAAGAATGTCAGTCAAAGAGAAGAGAGAGGCGTTTGGACGACTTTTGCAAGAAAGTAGTGCGAATGACCGGGAGACGTATAAAAGAAAGAGGCAGGAGGTCAAGAGAAAGGGTATATGAGCGTTGGCGTGAGAGAATATCATTAAATTTTAGGGAGAATATATAGATGTTTTGGAAGGAGGTAAATAAAGTGCGTAAGACAAGAGAACAAATGGGAACTTCAGTGAAGGGGGCTAATGGGGAGGTAGTAACAAGTAGTGGCGATGTAAGAAGGAGATGGAGTGAGGATTTTGAGGGTTTGTTGAATGTGCTAGATGATAAAGTAACAGATATAAGGTGTTTTGGTCGAGGTGGTGTGCAAAGTGAGAGGGTCAGAGAGAATGGTTTCGCAAACAAAGAAGAGGTAGTGAAAGCTTTCCGGAAAATGAAAGCCGGCAAAGCGGCAGGTTTGGATGGTACCGCACTGGAATCTATTAAAAAAGGGGATGAATATGTTGTTGACTGGCTGGTAAGGATATTCAGTGTATGTATGGTTCTTGGTGAAGTGCCTGAGGATTGGCGGAATGCATGCATAGTCCCACTGTACAAAGGCAAAGGGGATAAAGGTGAGTGTTCAAATCACAGAGGTATAAGTTCATTGAGTATTCCTGGGAAATTATATGGGAGGGTATTGATTGAGAGGGTGAAGGCATGTACAGAGCATGAGATCGGGGAGGAGCAGTGTGGTTTCAGAAGTGGTAGAGAATGTGTGGATCAGGTGTTTGCCTTGAAGAATGTACGTGAGAAATACTTAGAAGAACAGATGGTTTTCTATGTAACATTAATGATCTGGAGAAGGCATATGATAGAGTTGACAGAGATACTTTGTGGAAGGTATTAAGAATATATGGTGTGGGAGATAAGTTGCTAAAAGCAGTGAAAAGTTTTTATCAAGGATGTAAGGCATGTGTAAGAGTAGGAAGAGGGGAAATTGATTGGTTCCCAAAGAATGTCGGTTTGCGGCAGGGGTGCGTGATGTCTCCATGGGTGTTTGATTTGTTTATGGATGGGGTTTGTTAGGTAAGTGAATGCAAGAGTTTTGAAGAGAGGGACACGTATGCAGTCAGCTGTGGATGAGAGGGCTTGGGAAGTGAGTAAGCTGTTGTTTGCTGATGATACTGCGCTGGTGGCTGATTAGAGTGAGAAACTGCAAGATTTGTTGACTGAGTTTGGTAAAGTGTGAGAAAGAAGAATGCTGAGAGTAAATGTGAATAAAAGCAAGATTATTAGGTTCAGTAGGGTTGAGGGACAAGTCAATTTGGAATTAATATTGAAAGGAGAAAAACTGGAGGAAGTGAAGTGTTTTAGATATCTAGGAGGGGATTTAGCAGCGGATGGAACCATGGAAGCGGAAGTGAGTCACAAGGTGGGGGAGGGGGCCAAGGTTCTAGGAGCGATGAAGAATGTGTGGAAGGCGAGAACGTTATCTTGGAAAGAAAAATGGGTATGTTTGAACGAATACTGGTTCCAACAATGTTAAATGATTGCAAGGCATATGCTATAGACTAGGTTTTGCGGTGGAGGGTGGATGTGTTGGAAATGAGATGTTTCAGGACAATATGTGGTGTGAGGTGATTTGGTCGAGTAAGTAATGAAAGGGTAAGAGAGATGTGTGGTAATAATAGAGTGTGGTTGAGAGAGCAGAAGAGGGTGTATTGAAATGATTTGGTAACATGGAGAAAATGAGTGAGGAAAGACTGACAAAGAGGATATACGTGTCAGAGGTGAAGGGAACGAGAAGTGGGAGACCAAATTGGAGGTGGAAGGATGGAGTGAAAAAGATTTTGAGCGATCGGGGCCTGAACATACAGTAGGGTGAAAGGCGTGCAAGGAATAGAGTGAACTGGAATGATGTGGTATACCGGGGTCGATGTGCTGTCAATGGATTGAACCAGAGCATGTGAAGCGTCTGGGGTAAACCATGGAAAGTTCTGTGGGGCCTTGATATGGAAAGGGAGCTGCAGTTTCGGTGCATTATTACATGACAGCTAGAGACTGAGTGTGAAATGGCACCCCTATTCCCCTCGCGCGCATGCTGGGGGAAGGGGGTGCCATTTCATGTGTGGCGGGGTGGCAAAGAGAATGGATGAAGGCAGTCAGTATGAATATGTACATGTGTATATATGCATGTGTGTACATATCTATATGTATGTATACGTTGAAATGTGTAGGTATGTATATGTGCGTGCGGGGCGTTTATGTATATACATGTGTATGTGGGTGGGTTGGGTCATTCTCTCGTCTTTTTACTTGCGCTACCTCGCTAACGCGGGAGACAGCGACTAAATATTAGAAAAAAGTAAGAGAATATATATATATATATATATATATATATATATATATATATATATATATATATATATATATATATATATTTCTTTTTTTTTTTCTTTTTTCAAACTATTCGCAATTTCCCGCGTTAGCGAGGTAGCGTTAAGAACAGAGGACTGGGCCTTAGAGGGAATATCCTCACCTGGCCCCCTTCTCTGTTCCTTGTTTTGGAAAATAAAAAAAAAAACGAGAGGGGAGGATTTCCAGCCACCCGCTCCCTCCCCTTTTAGTCGCCTTTTACGACACGCAGGGAATACGTGGGAAGTATTCTTAGTCCCCTATCCCCTGTTAGTTAAATCTGACTTTGTTATATCTCGCTCCTTAGGGATGGCCACAAAGTCGTGGGCAAACAGTTTACTTCGGATGAGGCGAAATAATTTCTCTTGAACAAGACAGTCCACATTCGGAAGACATCATCAGTCATGTGTGCACCAAACTCTGGCCTAAACTTTCTATTTTCTTCTTTCCCTTTACGACATCGAAGTCGAAGTGATGATTTCACGGGAGACACATACTTGTGTACGGTTCACGCTCTTGAAAAAAAAAAAAAATATACCCAAGTTTGTGACCTATCTTAACAAATTCCCTCACAGCGGACCATCACTTGAGGCGATGAGGCGCGACAACTCGAAGCAGTTCCCGGAGCTTCAAGTGGAATGACTCCATCTTCGCTTCGGAAATGAAGGTGGCGGGAGCGAACCACAACAACAGAAGCAGCGTAAGAAAAAAGTGAACTGTCACAACAGAAACTACACAAGCGTAGAGCGAACCTACTCAACTGAAACGACGCTAAGCGTATAACGAACCGCCACGACTGAAACAGCGTTAAGCGCAAAACAAACCGCCATCACTGAAACAGCGTTAAGCGTAAATCGAACCGTCACAACTGAAACAGCGTTAAGCGTATAACAAACCGCCACGACTGAAACAGCGTTAAGCGCAAAACGAACCGCCACGACTGAAACAGCGTTAAGCGTAAAGCGAACGGTCACAACTGAAACAGCGTTTAGCGTAAAGCGAACCTTCACAACTGAAACACTGTTTGCGTAAAACAATCAAAGACTCACACTAGATTTTATTATATGCTCGTTTTGCCTTCAGAAAATATCAGCGTCTACAGATAGAACTTAGAAGATATACAAGAATAAAGTAGTATTGTCAAAACTGGCAAATGACGAATACCGCAAGAATTTTATATGAATGATTCATGTCAGAAAACGGGATGAAGTGTTGCCCAAACTCTGGCATCAGACATACAGTAATATTTCAGTAGCGATTCAACATTCTTATATTCTTTCCTCACAACGTTTTCTTCTATGTGATTATCGATAAACAGATAATCTGTGAGTAATCCAGTTAAAATCATTATCAAGTTATCGTATTTGACACGACGTAATTAATCTTTTTCACTTCCTCCGGTATTTAGCATTTTCCTTTTTTTCTGTGTGTGTGTGTGTGTATGTGTGTGTGTGTGTGTGTGTGTGTGTGTGTGTACGTGTGTGTGTACGTGTGCGTGTGTGTGTGTGTGTGTGCGTGTGTGTGTGTGTGTGTGTGCGTGTGTGTGTGTGTGTGTGTGTTTGTCTTTCCTGTTATCACACATCCTGATCATCCGTATCCCAGGCCATATGCGACAACATTAATCTCATCAGTTACTCCTCTACAGTTAGATAGATAGATAGACAGATAGATAGATAGATAAAGAGAGAGAGAGAGAGAGAGAGAGAGAGAGAGAGAGAGAGAGAGAGAGAGAGAGAGAGAGAGAGAGAGAGAGATTAATTATCCTAAAAAAAAAAAGGTCATCATATACCCCCACTCTGCTCTCATAACATAACCCTTCGCACCAATGGGCCACAGAACTTACGCCAACTGCAGAAAGAAAAAAAGACACTTAAGACGTCGAGCACAAACATCATCCCAGACACAGGGAGCAACCGTAACACCAAGAGAGACGACACCAAATATAAACCCACACTTCTAAAGATAGATTAGAACAAAACATGATGATACCCTCTCCTTATCTACGACCAACGGCTGTAAATCTCTCCAGTCACCAAGGCAGGGAGTTTGAACAAAACGTTTCCAGATCTTGACATTTTAACAAAACGTTTCCAGATCTTGACATTTTAACAAAACGTTTCCAGATCTTGACATTTTAACAAAACGTTTCCAGATCTTGACATTTTAACAAAACGTTTACAGATCGTGACATTTTAACAAAAGGTTTACAGATCTTGACATTTTAACAAAACGTTTACAGATCTTGACATTTTAACAAAACGTTTCCAGATCTTGACATTTTAACAAAACGTTTCCAGATCTTGACATTTTAACAAAACGTTTCCAGATCTTGACATTTTAACAAAACGTTTACAGATCTTGACATTTTAACAAAACGTTTACAGATCTTGACATTTTAACAAAAGGTTTACAGATCTTGACATTTTAACAAAACGTTTACAGATCTTGACATTTTAACAAAACGTTTCCAGATCTTGACATTTTAACAAAACGTTTCCAGATCTTGACATTTTAACAAAACGTTTCCAGATTTTGACATTTTAACAAAACGTTTCCAGATCTTGACATTTTAACAAAACGTTTCCAGATCTTGACATTTTCTAGGCTAACAATACCTCAAGGTAAGGCAACTTGTCTTGTTTACGTGTGTACGTACACTCTTCGGCCCGGGACCACAAACTCTTTAAATGTCCACCACATTAAAACCCATTTTCTATATCGGAGAATTTTCTTCCCATTCAAACAACAGATAAAAATTCCCTTGAATTCCGTTATCTTTAAAAGTCTTGACACGTATGATACAATCTACTGCAATTACTGAACTAATCACCAATGTCTGTCTCTCTTAGTGTGCAGTGGAGCAAAGAACCTTGCCCATCTCTCTCTCTCTCTCTCTCTCTCTCTCTCTCTCTCTCTCTCTCTCTCTCTCTCTCTCTCTTGTCTCCCTCACAGAAAAAAAATATCTTCCTCCCCCACGTCCGTGTGCTGACAACGGATCCAATCTACCGGCCATGAACTCCCCGTGTTTACCTCGTCTACAGAGTGGCTGCCATTATCCACAGGAGGCTGAGGCGGGGTAACGAGATTAATGAGTGTGGTGCTCACCAGATGTGTTCTCCTGAACCTCACAATTTTGTAGAGGGGTAAAGAATATGGAATATTTTCATTCTGCGTAATGGCAGCAGATCAGGGCAACATAGGCGGTGGTGCAGTTGTTATGGCATGGCCACCAGTTGTGGTGGTACAACAGGTGTGGTCACCAGCTGTTGGTGGTATATGTGAGGTCACCTAGTGTGGTCAGATGGTGTGGTGGTATAGGTGAGGTCACTTGGTGTGGCCAGATGGTGTGTTGGTATAGGTGAGGTCACTTGGTGTGGCCAGATAGTGTGTTGGTATAGGTGTGGTCACCTGGTGTGGCCAGATGGTGTGTTGGTATAGGTGTGGTCACCTGGTGTGGCCAGATGGTGTGTTGGTACAGGTGTGGCCAGATGGTGTGTTGATGCGGGTGCAGCCACATAGTGTGGCTGAGACATGCATCACCTGTTGTGATGATAACTCCGATGTGTCCAAACAAAGATGATCAGGTTGGGTACAAGAACATCCCATCATTACTAATACCTCAACATCACAACATCCAACAGAGAACAAGACCTAAAGACACGATCTCTTTCTCTGTCATCCATTACTCCATTTACCAGTCCCCTCGGATGGGCCACTAACAGTACACACAGCCTTTGACATCACTCAACTACATTTATAACCCATGGCCAGCGTTTTCAAGTCAAGCCATAAAAAGCAATCACTCGTCCCAGACAATGTCATGAACACCCTCTTCGTGAAATAATACACACACAGATTCCAACCTTTTCGCTCGTGATTTACATGGATCACTCGCGAGATCGAATCAAAGACAAATGAAGTCACACCAGGATCACCAAAAACCTTCACATGACTGCGAGTCACAAGATTCTTTCTTCATGCAACACTCCATCAGCATCTCTTCTTTCGCTGGTTCATGAAGATAAAAGAATGAGGCACATCTGCACGAGGGAGAGAGAGGACAAGAGGTATCGCCTCACCGACGTGGCCTCTTTAAGGAAAAAAAATGGTATACTCTCACCACGGAGGGAGGCAAGACCATCGACCCAGGAAGGCGTTTATCTCACCGTCTTTCCTCAGATGGACGACTTTACGTAACTCTTCGCTAACATATCACTTTAAGATTCATCAGGTGTTGATCATCACTGAGGATTATTGCTAATCATGTGTTTAAGGAGGTAATATATCTCATGATGGCTTAATACCACAGGCTGACGAGTTTATAACTTGATATCTCTGAGTGAGACATTTACTATACTTTCACATTCGAAGGATTTCCATTTCCCTGCAATCAATTATGGAAGGCACTGTTATCCATTAATAAAACGAAGAAAAAATAGAACAAATTATGAAAAAAAAAGGTAATCCGCAAGTAAAACATAACACTTAAAATATAAAGCTACAATGGATTGCCATTAACAGAGAAGAGAGAGAGAGAGAGAGAGAGAGAGAGAGAGAGAGAGAGAGAGAGAGAGAGAGAGAGAACATGCATGAAACAGGAGCTCCTCGCCACTCACTCTGCTCTCATCATATAACCCCTCCACAGAACGTAAACAAGCCACACACACAAACACTGGAAGACGTGACCTCCAACCTAGAGAGACGCAGGGCGGACACCACACCATCACACTAAACCAAACGTTAAGCAACGCTCTAAAAAAAAATGATCTTGATACGAACTTGAGAACGTCCTTTCCTCACCTCTGACCAACAGCTACAAATCTCTCTGCTCACTAAGCCAGGATGTTTTACCCAAACGTTCCCAGATCCCACCTTATTCCTGTAACTATACGTCTAGATGAGGCAACTCTTCTTGCTTACATTATTGCTCTCCTCACCACGAGCCTTGTCTCCTCCTGACGCCTCATACATTCTGTTCCCACAGTATCTTGTCTGTTGCCAGACACCACGACCTGAGAAGCTGCCGGGATGGGGAACAATCCTCCTCTTGTTCTGAAGATGTATGACCTCACATAAGACCCGGTCTGTCGCAAGGTCTGGAAATTCTTATCCTTCCAGAGCTACACAGTACAGCTCCTGGAGACGCGCTGAGGTCAGTTTCAACTGTAGGATTGTTATCTTTCCTCCCCATCGGATTACGAAGTGCATCCCTGAACCTAACCATCTGTTAACGTTAGGAAAACTGTCTTAATCAGTCAACTTCTCAAACACTTACGGGAACATCTGGTCTCCCGCGACCCAGTTTGGGTCTGGCCTTGACTGGTTTAGTGTAAGTCCTTCTTTCCCTGTTACAGTTTTGACCGCTCAGGATAACTTGGGTGTCAGGGTTTATCATTGATTCTCGACATCCTGCACATTTCTTAGAAGTTATTGACATTTCTTTTTTCTCTCACTCTTCTCGCATGTTTTGCTTTCTTCTCCGATCCTCTACATCTTCTCTGTTTTCTTCTGCTTAATGTTAGTGGAAAAAGTACAGATAAACCTCACTCAACCTTCTTATTCCAGACATGAAACAAAACACACCAATATTGGTCTTGATCAAGTCGACAGTTCCTGGAAGCAGTGAATCTCTCATTCCACCATATCGGCAGAGGAAACAGACACACACACTCATAATACTGTCAAGAGCCATTATCATAGTTCTCCACTGTCCATATCTCTTTAACAAGAAAGAGTAAGTCTATCACACATCTTTCTTACAACCACGTAAGAAATACTAATTCCCTTCTGATTGCACGAAAGACAGTCAACCCTGTCGACAACTCACCAACAACTAACTCTCACATCTGACGAACGAGTAACGACCCATCACAAAGACACTGGTTGATTCCCTCACCCGTACTGAACCCTCCACATCCACACTAACGAATGTATCGTATCACACATCCCTCCCACAGAGTCCCTCACTCGCTTTACCACGAAAAAAGAAAAAAAAAATCGGTAAATTACACTTGCGGCTCCGCTAACAGTATCTCCCGTTACGTCCACGTACTTCCGATGGACCTGGTCTGCCAGTGTTTACTTTGTTTACAGAGTGGCTGCAATTAGCCAGAGGGAGGCTGAGTGGTAACGAAATTCCCGAGTGGCAGCGACCTCACCGGTGCTCTCCCAAACATGATAATTTGCAGGGACAGGATATGAAATATTCCGGGCCCCAACAGTTGGCTGGAATTCTGGGCACCATGTGTGGTGTGGTGCAGGTGTGGAAGGACAGGTGTGGTCACAAGGGTGTGATCACCATGTGTGCTGGTTACAGATGTGGTCACCAGCCGAGCTGGAGTAGATGTGTTCACTACAGGTTTGGTGACCAGATGTGGTAGAAGAGGTGTTATCGCATAGTGTGGATGAGACGTGGTAATCATAAAGTGGCTAGTCAAAGACGTTCAGATTAGATGTAAGCTCCTCACATCACATTAACATTCCAGTACCGAACTATGTATAAGCGAAAAGAATGCAAAGAAACCAATTGTTGATCATCACTAACTCCACTCTCAACTCCTTTAAAGCGGATCAAGGATTTACAGCCTCTACAATCAGTCATGCACATCATCAACCCAAGACCAATGAGTTGAAGTGCAAAAACAAAAGAACCATTTGCTATATCACTTATACTTCTTCATTACAAGAGTTTTTTTTTATCTTTATTGAAAATCAAAACCCTTCCGCTGACTCTAAGAAATCATTACGTACTCGAGACAGCAAACCAAGACGAACTACGCTCTCACTAAACGCAACAAACTCCGACGCAGGAAGGAGAGCGAAAGGGGTAAAAAAAAAAGGTCTTTCTTCTACATCACTCCTTCAACGCCTCTTAAGACCGTGTTCTCTCGCGAGCTCCTAGAAGAAGGATGAGCTCTCACCCAGCGGGCAGGAAGGAGACAACAGCTTCGTCCTCACTGACACGAACGAGACTTTCTGCACGAGATGAGGAAGGCTTCATCATCGTCCCAGAGAAGACATCTATCCCACCCTCCCTACGTCTGATGGAATGTTACAACTCTTCCATCATTGTTTGCTGCAGATCTCACCTTACTTCTGATCTTCAGTATGTACGATACGCATTGCAGGCAGTAATACAATGATCTGATATATATTCTCTGATGGGTCTGAACCACAAGGGAATACAGAGGCATTCAAACTTCAACAGACCACAGGGTCCGAACGAGGCCGGTTTCGATTGTGGAAGAGAACAGACACTCAACGAGAAGTGTGGTATAGAGTAGGAAGACATGCAGATATCTCAAAGGCAAAGAAAACTATTCAAAGTATTCTGAACTTGAATCTCAAAGGAAAAGTAAAATATCTTAAATATTCGGAACTTGATCTTTTTGTGATATTCATGTCATATTTTATGTGGCACTTTTATGTAATATCTTAATCTTTTTTTTTCATAGTTCCTATACTTCTCAACCTTGAATTGAGCTTCTAGCCATAAAAAAATTTCATTTTGCATAATGTATGCAATTCGACAATAAAGACAACTTATCTTATCTTACCTCATCTTATCTTAGCCTGCATCAAAATACAGAATATTGAAAATTCTGCTTTATTTCCAGATCATACAAAGCAGTGTTCATCCTCTATGTAAATGGATAACTGAAATGTGTTCAAATCGAGGCAGATCCGCGAGTCAAAAGTTTTAACCTTCACGATGCCTGACGCTGCTGGATGCAAGTCATCTTCCCATGTGAAGTGAACTTCGGCTCTGACGGGAATGAATACCAGGTTCTGCGATGTAGCCTCATCCGAAGATGGTCTCTGGTCATGAGGGCAAGACAAAGGGGAGAGAGACAGAGAGAGAGAGAGAGAGAGAGAGAGAGAGAGAGAGAGAGAGAGAGAGAGAGAGAGAGAGAGAGATCCTCTGCATGGACCCTAATTATACCCCACTCTCATGTCATCAAGTAATCCTTCTCACCAAAGAGCCACAGGACGTAAACAGACTATCTACAAACACCAGAGATGCAAACTGCAACCCAGCCACACACACACACACACACACACACCGCACCTACCAGAGCGCAAGTATTGAACAACCCTTCTTAAAACAATATATCACGAACGGCAAAACGTTCCCTCTTTCCCCACGACCAACAGCTACAACGCTCTCTCTTATTCAGAACAATTTACGAAAAGATGTCGAAAACAGACCTGTCACTATACCTCAAGGTGAGGACACTTTCCTTGTTTGGTTGTTCGACTGACAATGACCCGAACCAGTTAGCCCTCAGAGACCTTCCAAATACCTCGTGGATTCTATTTCCACAATATCTAGTCTGTTGTCAGACACCAGACCCGGTCAAAGCTCCAAGGAAGGAGAGAATTCTTCCTCAACGCCTGAAGATATATGACTTCCTGTTAGCCCACGTCTTCCGCAAAGCTGTGAGTATTTTTCTTTCCGCAGATGCATCGTAAAACTGCTAAATTCTACCTGTATTATACTCAGCCTCAAACTGGGAGGATCTTTCTTCACTCTCAACGTCCGACAAAAGTACAGATCTGAATCTAATAATATGTGTAAGTTAAGGAAACTGTATCTTCAGCAGACAACTGTTGGGTCAATATAGGGAACATAAAATGACCTAATAAACTTCGACACAGCTTGTCTTTCCCTTCTGTTGTGATAGTGCCAAATCTTCTCTCCTGTTACAATCTTGACCGCTCATGACAACTTCAGCGATTCATTTTCTTCTCGTCACCCTGAATAGTTCAAAAGCCACTGACATATTTGTCCACTGAAGTTTCTTTTCCTCAGACTTTCCAGTAATTTTTCTTCCTTGATCTCAAATATATATATATATATATATATATATATATATATATATATATATATATATATATATATATATATATATATATCCCTGGGGATAGGGGAGAAAGAATACTTCCCACGTATTCCCTGCGTGTCGTAGAAGGCGACTAAAAGGGAAGGGAGCGGGGGGCTGGAAATCCTCCCCTCTCTTTTTTTTTTTTTTCTATTTTTTTTTTTTTTTCCAAAAGAAGGAACAGAGAAGGGGGCCAGGTGAGGATATTCCCTCAAAGGCCCAGTCCTCTGTTCTTAGCGCTACCTCGCTAATGCGGGAAATGGCGAATAGTATGAAAAAAAAAAAAAAAAATATATATATATATATATATATATATATATATATATATATATATATTCTTCGCGCTCTTCTATTTCACATATACAAGAGGGAAAAGTACACCTCACTTGTCTCTCTTATTCCAGCTATGAAAAAATATGGTACACGTACACACCTATGCTCCTTTTGATCATGCGAGGGTAAGTGAAGACAATAAGTCACCCCTACACATCTAAGTAGCGCCCCTTCAGATAACACTCTCCATCGCCCATATCTCTCTTTAACAAGAACCAAACACTATCACCGCTGCTCTCAAAACCCAACTACGTAATAAACATCTGCGATCAATGTTGCTCTAACTCTAACAAGACGTAGACATTCGCCCCACCACGTAACATTACCAAGAACCATTCACCATAGCTGTCTATCGCCCATATCTCTCTCTATAACAAGATTCAAACACTATCATCGCTGTTCTCCCAGTGCAACCAAGTAATATAATCACTTATCACCACTATCTCTCGGACCGTATTACGAGAAACCTATTCTCTCCCCCTCACCAAAACTAACCAAGCCACTCACAGCCCATATAGAAAAAAGAAGAGATAACACCCCATCACCAAAAATCGAGATACACCGCAATAGATTCCCTTCCCCGGTCCACGCTCGCTAAATCCATACTTGTATTGACTTTATCAACGATACTACACATGCACCTGGAGTCCCCACCCCAACCCCACCACACTTACATAAATATAGACTCTTCTCTCCCTCCCTTGTGTCCCTGATGAAAATGTCTTCATCCCTCATGTCTGTGTACGGACAACGGATCCGAGCGGGCAGCCTTCACCTCCGTGTTTACCTTGTTTACAGAGCGGTCGCAATTAGCCAGAGGAAGGGACTGATGGGTGACGGGAATTGTGGATGGCAGAACCACAGGAGGTGTCCTCCTGGATTTGATATTTTGTGGCTAAGGATATGAGATACATCACCTGGTAGCACCAGGTGTTGTGGCAAAGGTGTGGTCAGTAAGTGCGCCGCTACAGGTGTTGTCATATGGTGTGGTCGTAGAGGATGTGGTTAACAGGTTTGGAGGTACAGGGTGTGGTCACTTGGGATGGTGGCACATGGTGTCATCATATGGTGTGGTAGGATGTGGCTACCGGGTATGGTGGTACGGGGGAGGGTGGGGTGTCACGAGATGTGGTGGTACAGGTATGGTCAGCTGGTGTGGTGAGACAGGATGTGGTTACCAGGTGTGATGGTAATATGTGTAGCCATTAGGTGTTCTTCATATCAAGTCACATTCAACATCAAAACGTACAACGGTCAAAGCAAAAGCCTTATGACTTAACATTTACAACCTCCTCCTCCCCCCCTAACACAAAAGGTCATTAACAACTCTCATCTTAAACGAATCCTTGTATAATAACTCAAACCACATCATTAACCCCGAGAAGTCATTAAGTTGCTCGAAAAAAACAAATAAAAAAAAATTCAATTCCTACTGGAATTAAGAGAAGCTAAGACGAGTTAAAGAAAAAAATATTCTTATATTCTTAATGCACCGCTCCTTCAAGATTTCCAAGTTTCTCTCCTCTCGTTGGCTAATAGAGAGAGAATGAGCTCTCACCCACCAGGGGAGGAGAGCACAAGAGCGACGCTCTTACTGACGAGGACTTTTGAACCAAATATAATATATAAAAAGTAGTGGCTTATTCTCAGTGACGGAGGAGGCGTCATCATCGACCCAAGGAGGCCTCTATCTGTCTCACCGCCTCACGTCTGTAGTGTCCTGCCAGTTGGCCTCTATCTGTCTCACCGCCTCACGTCTGTAGTGTCCTGCCAGTTGGCCTCTACTATGGATCACTCGTATCATATACAACAGCAGATGCATTTATCGTATTCCCTGTTGGGTTTATCCCACTGGCATAACGTACTTGCAAATCGACCTCCTCCTGAATGACACATTCGGTTGACGTTCAAATCCGGATGACTTACAGTTCTCTGCAGATTATACAAAACATTGTTATCCCTTGAAAGAATAGAATGAATGAATAAATGAATGTAGAGATATACAAATCCGCAGGAAAAACACGCTACTGCTTCTAAAAATTGACAGCGTAGAATTTAGGGCAAGTTAGCATCACGACTGTGTTTCAGGAACCGATACAAACTTTTGTTTCTTGTCATTATGAAAAAGTGTGAAGGGACAGGACTTAGAAAGCGACCACCGTAATCCTTTACCCACCACAGATAATGCAGCGAGAGAGAGAGAGAGAGAGAGAGAGAGAGAGAGAGAGAGAGAGAGAGAGAGAGAGAGAGAGAGAGAGAGAGTCTACCCGCGAATGCCTAAGTCGAGATTTTACCGAAACGCCAGGGGCTACAGCGTAGTGCTGATGCACCTCTTGTCTGTTGAATAATATTGTTCCTCTGACCTGCCACCTGTAGTATGCAATAATTCATTCTGGGTTCATCTGAGACTGATTTCAACCACGTATGAAGTTTTCTTTTGAACGTTCCTGTTCGTAGTATACTTGCTAGTCGTCCTAACTTCCTGGCTGGGCTGAGAGATATTTTCGTTCGATTTCTTCTCTGTATATACCAAGGTATTCTCGAAGATTCAAATGCCGTGTCTTTCTTCTTGAGGCTACGCATTGCTTACTCTGACCTGTGTCAAGAGTTCGTCCCTCTCTATGTGTGATACCTTATCAAATGCCCCTTCAAAGTCTTCGTATTCAAATCTAGTTATTACAGAACACTGAAAAACCGCAGTAAAATTGCTGGACAATATTATTTTTCGATCTAGAAATTTTACATAGTTTTACCTAACACTGACGTAAGGCCATTGGGTGGTAATTTAAGATACATCATTCCTTTTCTCCTTTCTTACTTATAGCATTGACTTTTATTAATTTCCAGTTTCTAGGAACCTCGCCTTCCTAGAATATTTTGGTAATCATTTCGGTCACAGAAATTATCATTTCCACCCTGAAATCCCACATGAATCTCGGACTTAGGGTATGTGGGAGTCTTGGTTTTTTTTGGGGGGAGGGGGGTTAATTTTCTCTTTTTCCCTTTTAGTTCTTCATCACATCCCGAAGATGACGTACTATGTATGACTCTTAATGGAATGAGTTGAAGAATGTATCTACATTATGAACACCTTCCTTGACACCATCAGTTACTTTATACACTATTTTCCGCTGCAAAGCAGTCCCAATGTGTCTCTAAAGTTGTATCTTTGTCTCAAATATTCAAAGAATTCCTTTGGGTTATTTCTAACATTAATGGAAACTTTATCTAAAGATCAACATTTAGTTGCTCAGATGACCTATTTATATACCTTTTATATTTTCAATAATTTTTTGACGATTTTCAATTTTCCATCAAGCTATGACGACTTAGAACTCCACCTCTGTGCAAAAGTTTGGATAAGTTAAAAAAAAAAAAACCGCATATATCACTAACTTTTACACTTTTGCTTGACGGTGAAGACAGTATTTTTCCATAATCAAAGAAATGTATAACTCATTGGGGTCAACAGTTGAAATAACACTACGCAGATTAAGAGCGTGGGCTGCACTGCCAGACGCACGACTTCTTAAGGTATTTAAATCAACTGAAGTTTCCTCGTTTCTTTTACAACTGTTTAATGGTTATCATTAATGGTATCAATCACTGTGTATGTTATTTTCTGTATGGAATATGACTATTTCATTATGGTTTACGGCAAAATGATAAGAATCTTTTCTTATTGATGAGACGTACTGCCCCATTTTAGAGAAACATAATAGACTGCATAGCAGAATGTCAGCAGCCAACATTCACTATAAATGTTGGGACGTAACATCTCACGCAGGAATTCTAAAAGGCAGGATTTATGTGTACAAGCCGCCGCGGTGACCGGGAAAAAGATTTAGACCCTATATTTACCAGCCACAGTGGGAGGATTAACTTAATATATATATATATATATATATATATATATATATATATATATATATATATATATATATATATATATATCTTTCTTTCTTTTCTTTCAAACTATTCGCCATTTCCCGCATTAGCGAGGTAGCGTTAAGAACAGAGGAGTGGGCCTTGAGGGAATACCCTCACCTGGCCCAATTCTCTGTTCCTTCTTTTGGAAAATTAAAAAAAAACGAGAGGGGAGGATTTCCAGCCCCCCGCTCCCTCCCCTTTTAGTCGCCTTCTACGACATGCAGGGAATACGTGGGAAGTATTCTTTCTCCCCTATCCCCAGGGAACATATATATAAATATATATATATATATATATATATATATATATATATATATATATACATATATATATATATATATATATATATATATATATATATATATATATATATATATATATATATATATATATGTGCTGGAAATGAGATGTTTGAGGACAGTGTGTGGTGTGAGGTGGTTTGATCGAGTAAGTAACGTAAGGGTAAGAGAGATGTGTGGAAATAAAAAGAGCGTGGTTGAGAGAGCAGAAGAGGGTGTTTTGAAATGGTTTGGGCACATGGAGAGAATGAGTGAGGAAAGATTGACCAAGAGGATATATGTGTCGGAGGTGGAGGGAACGAGGAGAAGAGGGAGACCAAATTGGAGGTGGAAAGATGGAGTGAAAAGGATTTTGTGTGATCGGGGCCTGAACATGCAGGAGGGTGAAAGGAGGGCAAGGAATAGAGTGAATTGGAGCGATGTGGTATACAGGGGTTGACGTGCTGTCAGTGGATTGAATCAGGGCATGTGAAGCGTCCGGGGTAAACCATGGAAAGCTGTGTAGGTATGTATATTTGCGTGTGTGGACGTGTGTATGTACATGTGTATGGGGGGGGTTGGGCCATTTCTTTCGTCTGTTTCCTTGCGCTACCTCGCAAACGCGGGAGACAGCGACGAGGTATAAAAAAAAAAAAAAAAAAAAATATATATATATACATATATATACATATATATATATATATATATATATATATATATATATATATATATATATATATATATATATCCCTGGGGATAGGGGATTAAGAATACTTCCCACGTATTCCCTGCGTGTCGTAGAAGGCGACTAAAAGGGGAGGGAGCGGGGGGCTGGAAATCCTCCCCTCTCGGTTTTTTTTTTCAATTTTCCAAAAGAAGGAACAGAGAATTGGGCCAGGTGAGGGTATTCCCTCAAAGGCCCAGTCCTCTGTTCTTAACGCTACCTCGCTAATGCGGGAAATGGCGAATAGTTTGAAAGAAAAAAGAAATATATATATATATTTTGCTTTGTCACTGTCTCCCGCGTTTGCGAGGTAGCGCAAGGAAACAGACGAAAGAAATGGCCCAACCCACCCCCATACACATGTGTATACATACACACACACACACACACACACACACACACACACACACATATATATATATATATATATGGTGAGGTGCCTGAGGATTGGCGGAATGCGTGCATAGTGCCATTGTACAAAGGCAAAGGGGATAAGAGTGAGTGCTCAAATTACAGAGGTATAAGTTTGTTGAGTATTCCTGGTAAATTATATGGGAGGGTATTGATTGAGAGGGTGAAGGCATGTACAGAGCATCAGATTGGGGAAGAGCAGTGCGGTTTCAGAAGTGGTAGAGGATGTGTGGATCAGGTGTTTGCTTTGAAGAATGTATGTGAGAAATACTTAGAAAAGCAAATGGATTTGTATGTAGCATTTATGGATCTGGAGAAGGCATATGATAGAGTTGATAGAGATGCTCTGTGGAAGGTATTAAGAATATATGGTGTGGGAGGCAAGTTGTTAGAAGCAGTGAAAAGTTTTTATCGAGGATGTAAGGCATGTGTACGTGTAGGAAGAGAGGAAAGTGATTGGTTCTCAGTGAATGTAGGTTTGCGGCAGGGTTGTGTGATGTCTCCATGGTTGTTTAATTTGTTTATGGATGGGGTTGTTAGGGAGGTAAATGCAAGAGTCCTGGAAAGAGGGGCAAGTATGAAGTCTGTTGGGGATGAGAGAGCTTGGGAAGTGAGTCAGTTGTTGTTCGCTGATGATACAGCGCTGGTGGCTGATTCATGTGAGAAACTGCAGAAGCTGGTGACTGAGTTTGGTTAAGTGTGTGGAAGAAGAAAGTTAAGAGTAAATGTGAATAAGAGCAAGGTTATTAGGTACAGTAGGGTTGAGGGTCAAGTCAATTGGGAGGTGAGTTTGAATGGAGAAAAACTGGAGGAAGTGAAGTGTTTTAGATATCTGGGAGTGGATCTGTCAGCGGATGGAACCATGGAAGCGGAAGTGGATCATAGGGTGGGGGAGGGGGCGAAAATTTTGGGAGCCTTGAAAAATGTGTGGAAGTCGAGAACATTATCTCGGAAAGCAAAAATGGGTATGTTTGAAGGAATAGTGGTTCCAACAATGTTGTATGGTTGCGAGGCGTGGGCTATGGATAGAGTTGTGCGCAGGAGGATGGATGTGCTGGAAATGAGATGTTTGAGGACAATGTGTGGTGTGAGGTGGTTTGATCGAGTAAGTAACGTAAGGGTAAGAGAGATGTGTGGAAATAAAAAGAGCGTGGTTGAGAGAGCAGAAGAGGGTGTTTTGAAATGGTTTGGGCACATGGAGAGAATGAGTGAGGAAAGATTGACCAAGAGGATATATGTGTCGGAGGTGGAGGGAACGAGGAGAAGAGGGAGGCCAAATTGGAGGTGGAAAGATGGAGTGAAAAAGATTTTGTGTGATCGGGGCCTGAACATGCAGGAGGGTGAAAGGAGGGCAAGAAATAGAGTGAATTGGAGCGATGTGGTATACAGGGGTTGACGTGCTGTCAGTGGATTGAATCAAGGCATGTGAAGCGTCTGGGGTAAACCATGGAAAGCTGTGTAGGTATGTATATTTGCGTGTGTGGACGTGTGTATGTACGTGTGTATGGGGGTTGGGCCATTTCTTTCGTCTGTTTCCTTGCGCTACCTCGCAAATGCGGGAGACAGCGACAAAGTATAAAAAAAAAAAAAAAAAAAAAAAAAAAAAAATATATATATATATATATATATATATATATATATATATATAATGCATGTGTGTGTGTGTGTGTGTGTGTGGCGAACTAAGGTAATTCAAGTTGGTCTTAGTTTACACCGACACTTTCCATCACCTTTGTGCAACGTTTTTCACTCTCAGTTGAAAGCAATTTGCTTTTAGAAATACTCCACATCCTTTCGGGTGCATTTACACCAAGGAGCTGTATACAGTTATTATTGCTAGTTTTCTGCTCTACTTAGTCCTTTTCTTTTATTGATAGTTTGTTACCGTTGAGATCAAGCGTGGTATGCGCCTCCTGTCATTTAACGGAGCTGTGGTCGCTATTTGCCAGAACTTCACCTTCCTCGCAGGAGTTAGTGAAGTCTCCGTCCCTAATGAGAGCAGCAGGGTCGAGGATATTCTGGCCTCTAGTTTGGTCTAGTAATCAGCTGGTCTAAAGAATCGTCATCCAATCAAATGAGTTCGTCTGTGTCTCTCTCTAAATCACCTGTTCACGTATTCCAGTTTACAGTTGAATCATTAGTCATCTACAATATAACCTTATTGTTTATACAAGAGATTTTATTTCGTTGTCTAGCATTATGTTGTCTTTGTCCTTACGTTTAGGAAGACTGTATATGAGGCAAAAAAAAAGCTGTTTATATCTATCGTTTATATCTATTTGCTTAGATGCGTAAGTAACGGGAGTCCAGCTTGCTTAATGTAAATACACCTAGGCTGTTTTCAGACACCACATCTTTCCATGTCAAACGATCTTTTGCGAATGATTTGCATCCAGGTACTGTTTGTTCAGGGATCAAGTATTTATTCTCAATGTTTGTGAGACTTCAGTAATGTTCGGGTTCTCTGTAATAGCACATAATATCAGCTCATTCCATTTTAAAATGGTGTCCCCCCTCAGCGTTTGTGTACATTAAGCTAATGTTGCCTTACGGTTTATGGCGGTCATATGGAATCATTTTCTGAGTGAAGTCTGCAAGTGTATCGCTACCGACACATGGATGGTATGTCTGTGTGCAACATTGAGGAAGGGAGAAGCCCGTGTACCCGAAACCGTGACCATAAATTTACGACCTTTCCCCGACCTGCTCCCTACCTGCCTTTGCTCCCTCGTCTCTCTCTCTCTCTCTCTCTCTCTCTCTCTCTCTCTCTCTCTCTCTCTCTCTCTCTCTCTGGGAAGTAAACTTAAGCTGCCACAACTTTGTCTCTTACCCTACCTGCTGCCTCGACTCCCATCCTGCGCTTGGGTGTTGACTTCAAGCTGACCTAACCTGCCAACTGACTTACGTGTCTAGTCCCCTGCCTCTCCCCTGGAGTTTGACCTCTAGCTGCCCTGCTCTGCCACGCTCCTGTCCTTCTTCGTCCCTATTCTGCCATATTCCTTATCATTTTGATTTCACCTTCATTTTCCTCCGTGTACTAGTTACTTTAGCTGGCTACGCCTATAAAAAGAAATCTCCAAATTCCGTCAGAATGGAGGCCATTCTTAAGAATAAGGTGTCTGCCACAGAGACAACGATCTTAAAATCCGATGTAGAACACGTTTTCCTCCTTACAGAGAATCTTAACTCTAATATTCTACCCAGGGAACAGGAATCTACTTCACATATGGGCAGGAAAATCCCAATATAATTAACTTCTTTTCGTTCTCTCTAATGAAATTTCAAATGAAAACTTTGTACTTCCCTAGAGCTACCTCTGACCTGCTTCATACAGCATTACTGATTCTCATCTATACAGCGGAATTTCGTGTCCTAGCAAATGTTATCAGTTTTATCAAACTTCCCTACAGTATTCCCTTATCTCGGCCCCGGGAAAGCACAAACTTTTTCTCCTGTTACCCTTACCACATAACTCCTGGTGATGATCTCTCTCGGAGGGGTACATTAAACCTATTTTTCGATCGGCAACTCTCTGGTTTGAGCTCCTACTATCCTTCAATTTAATCTCCTTCATCTCCATCCTAATATCAAAATCATCTGCCCTGCTTATCACTGGTTTCCTTCTGTTGACT
Organism: Panulirus ornatus; assembly: GCF_036320965.1. Lineage (NCBI taxonomy): Eukaryota > Metazoa > Arthropoda > Malacostraca > Decapoda > Palinuridae > Panulirus > Panulirus ornatus. Next base: position 17,010,168 of record NC_092273.1, read on the forward strand.
ACTCACTCCTTTCGCAGCAACCAAGCCTCGTGTCATTACCCACAGATCCATGCTACCGTCTAGACTCCCTGACGTTTTAATATTTGCCTGGATCTCTGCTCTCAGTCTCTTATACAGACCACAAACCTTACATGAAATGAACCTATCTTGTTTCCCTGATGAGGAAACCTCGAGTGTTAATGCCTCATCCAGCTGGCACTACTAAATCGAGGAGCAGGTGGCATTCGGCGGTGACCTAAAGGAGTTTCTGGGGACGCGTCCAATTGCGACTGAGAGAGAGAGAGAGAGAGAGAGAGAGAGAGAGAGAGAGAGAGAGAGAGAGAGAGAGAGAGAACTGATGGCAGCTTCTCATCAAATACCCCTTCGCACCAGAGGGCTGCACAGAACGTAAACAAACCAAGTAGAAACACTAAACGATGCAAAGATGTTCCATCACAACTCAAAACCAAAGCAAACATTAATCATCCTTTCTCGAAAACAATCTGAAGTGAACTTTGAGCCTCTTTTCCTCCTCATCTCTGACCAACAACCACAAATTTTTTTTGACCAACCACAACACTTTCGTAAACCGCTTCCAAAATCAGCCTCGTTCTTATAATCATACCCTAATATACAGCAACTCATCTCACATGACTGCTACTTCCTTGGCCTGAACTCAGGAACCTTCAGAACCCTCGGGGCGCCTCATACATTCTATTTCCACAGCATCTCGTCCGTTACCAGACGCTACATCCTAGGACGCTGCTGGAAAAGGAGAACAATCAGTCCTCCTCCAGGACTGGAGATATATGACCCCCCCACATCAGCCCCAGTTAGTCGCAAGATTTTCATACTTCCTCATTCTGCATTTGCCTTTTGCAACACCAGGAAGTCTGCTGAGTCAAAGCCAAACCTTGAAGTAGGTGAGGTTGCTTCCTTCATGGAAGTCCAGACAAACAGCACTGATTCCAGTCGTTGCTCAAAGTCATCAATTCGTACGTTACACAACTTTTTGGTCACTTCAGAGGAAATGCAGTTATCTCCGTTGCAGTTCGGGGCTTCGTCTTGGCTGGCTCAGTGCAGATCTCTCTCTCTCTCTCTCTCTCTCTCTCTCTCTCTCTCTCTCTCTCTCTCTCCTGTTGCAGCTTTCACTGTTTTCTGTATCAAGTGACTCGTTTTCTGCTTTTTTTTTTTTCTGCTTTCCCGGACATGTTGAAAAGCATCTGACGATCCTGAAAAGGTCGGTTCCCATCCGTCAGACTTTCCCTCTAGTGTTCATCTCATGATCTCCTTGATCTTGCCTGTTCTATTTCGATATAGAAATAACAAGACAGCAGACACAGACATTCAACCAAACTCACGTGGCGGCCAGGAATCAGACATTACGTTATACTCGGAAATCGCTGGTGTACTTTAATCATGTCAGTTATTAGGGAGTAAACTTGTTCACGAATGACACAACATGGCATACAAGTACTTATGCCTCTATTTTTCTTTATAAATCAACGAGTAAAACACTTTTTTCTTCTCAAGATCAAGCATCTGAAATCACACTGGTACATGTTTCATATCAATCCTTTCCTGTTCATTTTTCAAGTTAGTATTTTTACGTTAAGTGAGACGGCACAGGCAACTGAGGCCTTAGTCAAGACCATCTCATTAACTATATATATATATATATATATATATATATATATATATATATATATATACATATATATATATATATATATATATATATATATATATATATATATATATATATATATATATATATATATTTCCCTGGGGATAGGGGAGAAAGAATACTTCCCACGTATTCCCTGCGTGTCGTAGAAGGCGACTAAAAGGGAAGGGAGCGGGGGGCTGGAAATCCTCCCCTCTCGTTTTTTTTTTTTAATTTTCCAAAAGAAGGAACAGAGAAGAGGGCCAGGTGAGGATATTCCCTCAAAGGCCCAGTCCTCTGTTCTTAACGCTACCTCATTATCGCGGGAAATGGCGAATAGTATAAAAAAAAAATATATATATTATTTTTTTTTTTATTATACTTTGTCGCTGTCTCCCGCGTTTGCGAGGTAGCGCAAGGAAACAGACGAAAGAAATGGCCCAACCCCCTCCCCCCATACACATGTATATACATACGTCCACACACGCAAATATACATACCTACACAGCTTTCCATGGTTTACCCCAGACGCTTCACATGCCTTGATTCAATCCACTGACAGCACGTCAACCCCGGTATACCACATCGCTCCAATTCACTCTATTCCTTGCCCTCCTTTCACCCTCCTGCATGTTCAGGCCCCGATCACACAAAATCTTTTTCACTCCATCTTTCCACCTCTAATTTGGTCTCCCTCTTCTCCTCGTTCCCTCCACCTCCGACACATATATCCTCTTGGTCAATCTTTCCTCACTCATTCTCTCCATGTGCCCAAACCACTTCAAAACACCCTCTTCTGCTCTCTCAACCACGCTCTTTTTATTTCCACACATCTCTCTTACCCTTACGTTACTCACTCGATCAAACCACCTCACACCACACATTGTCCTCAAACATCTCATTTCCAGCACATCCATCCTCCTGCGCACAACTCTATCCATAGCCCACGCCTCGCAACCATACAACATTGTTGGAACCACTATTCCTTCAAACATACCCATTTTTGCTTTCCGAGATAATGTTCTCGACTTCCACACATTCTTCAAGGCCCCCAGAATTTTCGCCCCCTCCCCCACCCTATGATCCACTTCCGCTTCCATGGTTCCATCCGCTGCCAGATCCACTCCCAGATATCTAAAACACTTCACTTCCTCCAGTTTTTCTCCATTCAAACTCACCTCCCAATTGACTTGACCCTCAACCCTACTGTACCTAATAACCTTGCTCTTATTCACATTTACTCTTAACTTTCTTCTTCCACACACTTTACCAAACTCAGTCACCAGCTTCTGCAGTTTCTCACATGAATCAGCCACCAGCGCTGTATCATCAGCGAACAACAACTGACTCACTTCCCAAGCTCTCTCATCCCCAACAGACTTCATACTTGCCCCTCTTTCCAAAACTCTTGCATTTACCTCCCTAACAACCCCATCCATAAACAAATTAAACAACCATGGAGACATCACACACCCCTGCCGCAAACCTACATTCACTGAGAACCAATCATTTTCCTCTCTTCCTACACGTACACATGCCTTACATCCTCGATAAAAACTTTTCACTGCTTCTAACAACTTGCTTCCCACACCATATATTCTTAATACCTTCCACAGAGCATCTCTATCAACTCTATCATATGCCTTCTCCAGATCCATAAATGCTACATACAAATCCAATTGCTTTTCTAAGTATTTCTCACATACATTCTTCAAAGCAAACACCTGATCCACACATTCTCTACCACTTCTGAAACCACACTGCTCTTCCCAATAAAATATATATATATATATATATATATATATATATATATATATATATATATATATATATATATATATATATATACTTTAGCCAGAGCTAGGTACCCATTTTATCAACCAACCCCTTAGGGTGGATGAACAGCTGGGGTGACTGTGAACCGACTGCCGCAACCAGAATCAGAACCTACGCGTTCGACCCCTACACCACGGAGTATATTCTCTTTCTACAGCACGATCTTACCCTACAGTTATTTTCTTACTGGCTGATGTGCCGGAGGGAGCGGTGGATAGCGAGGAGCATTCACCTAATTGTCATTTGTCTCCATCTTTATAAATCAAGGAGGAAGGTTACTGCTACAGTCATCTACCACATAACTCGTCAAAGACCATCAGATCTTCTGTTAACCGTTTCTTTTCGTATACCTGCCTTTATTCATTCCCATCGCCACCTCGCCACACATGGAATAACAACACCCTCCCCCCCTCATGTGTGCGAGGTAGCGCTAGGAAAAGACAACAAAGACCCCATTCGTTCACACTCAGTCTCTAGCTGCTATGTAATAATGCACCGAAACCACAGCTCCCTTTCCACATCCAGGCCCCACAGGACTTTCCATAGTTTACCCCAGATGCTTCAAATGCCCTCTCATAAGATCCCACTCATCTGACCATCAGGAAACAGATATGTGTCAGGAAACAGATATGTGCACGCGGTCATCACCTGACTGTTCTGCAAAAGAAATAGACACGTACCATTGACCATCTGTGCGACCCAAGAAAACTCATTCATCTCTCGTCACCTGACGGACCTCAGGCACAGACAGTCACTAATACTAATCCGAATGATCTCAGATTTACAAGGATTAATCCCGAATCGTCTGAAGGTGTTAAGGAGACAGCCATCTCCTATCTCAGGGATTGCCAAGAAAATAATACTAAACCCAGACTAACTTACGTGACGGCCAGGAATCATTCACCATACACGTCCTCCTGTTAACGTCCTTTCGAAGACACATCTCTCTATACATTCCCTTCCTCATATCATCCTCAACTCAGCCACACCTCGTACAAACATTTCTAAGGATAGAGCGCTACCCTCCTCAGAGTACTTCTCCGTAAAATATCTCCCATGTTGTGGTCCTCATGAAAAAATAATTCTTCCCCCCTTCACAATCCCGAGCACCGACAACAGACCTGGTCTGCCAGTCTTCAGCTCCCTTGTGTTTACATTATTTGCAGAGTGGCTGCATTTAACCAGAGAGGGGGCGCCGCTGAGGGTACCGAAATTTGTGAGCAGTAAAAACCACAGGCAGATTTTTTATTTTTTTTCAGGGGAGGGCCATAAAGTCTAGAATGTTGTACCCGTGAGAACTGAAAAGAAGGCGGAGAAACAGTTGTGACGACCTAGGTGTGGTTACCAGGTTTGGTCACCAGGTGTGGCGGTCCAGGTGCGTCACCAGCTGGTGTGGAAGAGGTGTGGTCACCAGGTGTGGTGGTACAGATGTGTGGTCACGAGATGAGGCGGTAGAGGTGTGGTCACTAGGTGTGGTGGTATAGATGTGTGGTCACGAGATGAGGCGGTAGAGGTGTGGTCACCATGTGTGGTGGTACAGATGTGTGGTCACGAGATGAGGCGGTAGAGATGTGGCCACCAGGTGTGCTGGTAAAGGTGTGTGGTCACGAGATGTGACGGTAGAGGTGTGGTCACCATGTGTGGTGGTACAGATGTGTGGTCACGAGATGAGGCGGTAGAGATGTGGCCACCAGGTGTGCTGGTAAAGGTGTGTGGTCACGAGATGAGGCGGTAGAGGTGTGGTCACCACGTGTGGTAGTAAAGGTGTGTGGTCACGAGATGTGACGGCAGAGGTGTGGTCACCAGGTGTGGTGGTAAAGGTGTGTGGTCACGAGATGAGGCGGTAGAGGTGTGGTCACCAGGTGTGGTGGTACAGATGTGTGGTCACGAGATGAGGCGGTAGAGGTGTGGCCACCAGGTGTGGTGGTATGAGTGTGATCATCAGCTGTGGCCACAAAGTGTGGTTGAGACGTGCACACCTGCCGTGATGATAACTTTGATGTGGCGAGGCAAAGATGTTCAGGTCGGGTACAACATCACGCTAATATCCCAACATCTAAAAATTCGATAAACATCAAAACACAAGATAGAATTTACTCTTCCCCTTAAAGAAAAAAAAGAAGATACCATCAATAACTCTTCATTATAAACCAGTTCAAACCCTTCCCTTGACTGTATAACATCACTACTAAATCGAGAGCAAATAAGAAAAGAAAATGAGAGTCTCTCGGGCTTTAAGCAAACGCCCCCCATACACACAAGAGCAAGTGGGGGGAAAAAAAAAATCTTGGTTAATATACCACTCCTTCAACTTCTCCATGATTCTCTCCTTTTCCTGACTCACAGGAAGAGAATGAGTCCTTACTCACTAGGATGGGAGAGGACAAGAGCTACATCACTCTTACTGATGATCTACGCAATAAGTAAAACAAAAGAATAAAACTCATGAGTGGCTCATATACTCCGTCCAAAAGGTAGCATCACCAAAGACCCATGAAGGTATCTATATCTTCCGATCCTCCGTCATATGTAATTCAGTCCTCAGGTCGTCTGCGATTGTCATGCACTATGGATTGTTCTCATCATCTGCTGTAGTATACGGCTTTAACATATTCCCTGATGGGTTCGCCTCACTGGCTATCGCGTGTGCCACTTGACGTCTGTGAATTGCATATTCAGCTGACATTCAAATCCGGAGGATCTGCAGTACTGTCCAGGCTAGGAAGTGCATGGTAATCCAATCAAAATCGAGTAAATAAATATGAATAAACAGAAAAAAAAATAAATAAATCCGTAAGTGAAACACTACGAGTCCCACAGCAGTGATAGCCCACCGTTTAATCCGGGTTACCATTCCATGGAAATGGGTATCGCTTATAACAGGAACAGATGCACAAAAATCCTCGTTATTTTCGTCCTATTCTGGATGAATGGTTGTAGACGGGCGATCACGCGGTGAGGTCTTACATGCCAGGAGAGAGAGAGAGAGAGAGAGAGAGAGAGAGAGAGAGAGAGAGAGAGAGAGAGAGAGAGAGAGAGAGAGAGAGAGAGAGAGAGAGAAGGCGAGGGTAAGTATAAAGAGGAATGTCAAATGCAACGAAAGAAATTCACCAAGGGAATTATAATTCCTAATATTGCTAAATAAACTAATATTTTCTGCAGCTTATGTCCTCTCTCTCTATCCCTCCTTCTTCCCTCTCTCTCTCTCTCTCTCTCTCTCTCTCTCTCTCTCTCTCTCTGGAAGGCAGTAGGTCGGTCGTGTTCCCTGCCATATCCTCACGTAGACGACACTTGACGCCAACCTCCAAGACAATGATAAAAAGCGACTGGGTAGTTTCATAGCCAGCCGCCATGCCAGAGTGGCTCACAATGACTTCAGCCTCTAAAAAGATACTACTCTACAATGGAGTTCCCTAAGTAGCAGTTCTCTTTTGCCAACCGTCTTCAATCTCTTCCCACACGACCTCCCATTACCTCAGGCAAACTTCAACATGAAGGTCCGCTCATGTGAAGACGTCCTCACAGTCACATCACAACATCCCGACACCACAGTAGCAACACCAAACACGCAACACGACACTACACAATCGGAACAAAGGCTCACCCAGAACGGAACGACTGCATCTCCTCTAAACTCTTTCATCACTCCTTTGACCCCAGACACACATGAGCTCAAACAAACCCCGCCCGTCACCTTGACTCGACAATCGCTCCCACAGAATAAAACACCAACCATTCTACGCATCTCACACGACACACACACACATGACGTTCACTCCCCACGCCCATAACATCAACACAGAAGCAACACACAAAATAGATACCCTCATAATACGAAGTGGCACGAGAAAATGGACGACAAAATGAACCCCTTAACATCCTCTATAATTAATTCATCTGTTCCACCTTCAACTGCATCTCACCTGCCTGTCCCTCCATCCTCTCCAAAGCAAATATGAGAAAGCCACAAATCACACAAAATACTGCATTCAGAACAGTCACTGGCTACCTCCAAACCACACACAATCAAAAAGAAAGATCCTCCCAATACATCCCCACCTCAGCAAGCCCAGCATTCAGTTCTATATAGCAACAACAGACCCCTCACAACATACGCACCAACCCATTACCAACCACCAACCTCCAAGCAGATCTATAAAATTCACCTCTGCCTCACGCTTCAGTAACCTCTACCCACAGATTCCCCCACCCTTCGAAAATGTAACACTGACAAAACACAAACTCACTGATATATCCCGACAAGCATTAAACATCCGCTTTCATAACTCAAGTATCAAGCTCCACACAACCAGACATCCTCCCATCAAAAGCACCTCTCCCCACACAAACACAAGCCACACTTTTCCGTCCACGCTCCAAACATCGCCCATCCATGTAACACCACAAATACCGTTTCACCATACCCCTAAGACTCTTCATGCTTACGATACACTCCCTACACACAAATTTTACGACCGGTGATCCAAATCAGTGGCCGGCTCCCTGAGCACTGCAGGAGCCTCATAAAGATGGAAGAGATTACAGAGGCAAGATATATATATATATATATATATATATATATATATATATATATATATATATATATATATATATATAGGGGAAAAAGAACACTTCCCGCATATTCCCTGCGTGTCGTAAAGATGACTAAAAGGGGAGGGAGCGGGAAGCTGTAAATCCTCCCCTCCAGTCTTTACCTTTCTAAAAGAAGGAACAGAGAAGGGGGCCAAGTGAGGATTTTCCCTCTTAGGCTCAGTCCTCTGTTCTTAAAACTACCTCGCTAACGCTGGAAACGGCAAGGAAACAGATGAAAGAAGGGCCCAACCCACCCACATACACATATATATACATAAACGCCCACACACGCACATATACATACCTATACATTTCAACATATACATACATATACATACATACACATGAACATATTCATACTTGCTGCCTTCATCCATTCCGGTCGCCACCCCGCCACACATGAAATGGCACCCCCTTCCCCAGCGCGCGCGGAAGGTAGCGCTAGAAAAACACAACAAAGGCCACATTCGTTCACACTCAGACTATAGCTGTCATGTGTACTGCACCGAAACTACAGTTCCCTTCCCACATCTAAGCCCACAAAACATTCCTTGGTTGGTTTACCCCAGACGCTTCACATGCCCTGTTTCAATCCATTGACAGCACGTCCACCCCGATATACCATATCGTTCCAATTGACTCTATTCCTTGCACGCCTTTCACCCTCCTGTACGTTCAGACCCCGACTGTTCAAAATCTTTTTCATTCCATCCTTCCACACTCCAATTTGGTTTCCCACTTCACCTCGTTCCCTCCACCCCTGACACATATATCCTCTATGTCAATCTTTCCTCACTCATTCTCTCCATGTGACCAAACCCTTTCATTACTACACCCTCCTCTGCTCTCTCAACCTCATTCTTTTTATTACCACACATCTCTCTTACCCTTTCATTACTTACTCGATCGAATCACCTCACACCACATACTGTCCTCAAACACTTCATTTCCAACACATCCACCCTCCTCCGCACAACCCTATCCTTCAATCATACTCATTTTTACTCTCCGAGATAACGTTCTCGCCTTCCAGACATTCTTAACGCTCCAAGAACCTTTGTCCCCTCCCCCACCCTGTGACTCATTTCCGCTTCCATGGCTCCATCCGCTGCTAAATCCCCTCCCAGATATCTAGAACACCACTTAATCCACCTTTTCTCCATTCAAACTTACCTCCCAATTAACTTGTCCCTCAGCCTTACTGAACCTAATTACCTTGCTCTTATTCACATTTACTCTCATCTTTCTTCTTTCACACACTTTACCAAACTCAGTCACCAACTTCTGCAATTTCTCACCCGATTCAGCCACCAGCGCTGTATCATCAGCGAACAACAACTGACTCACTTCCCAAGCCTTCTCATCCACAACAGACTGCATGCTTGCCCCTCTCTCCAAAACTCTTACATTCACCTCCCTAACAACCCCATCCACAAACAAATTAAACAACCATGGAAACATCACGCACGCCTGCCGCAAAACCGACATTTACTGGGAGCCAATCACTTTCCTCTCTTCCTACTCGTACACATGTCTTATATCCCTGATAAAAAAAAATTCGGTGCTTCCAGCAACTTACCTCCCATACTATATACGATTGAAACCTTCCACAGAGCATCTCTATCAACTCTATCATATGCCTTCTCCAGATCCATAAATGCTACATACAAATCCACCTGTTATCTAAGTATTTTTCACATACATTTTTCAAAGCAAACACCTGATCCACACATCCTCTACCACTTCTGAAACCACACTGCTCTTCCCCAATCAGATGCTCTGTACATGCCTTTACCCTCTTAATCAATACCCTCTCATATCATTTCCCAGGAATACTCAACAAACTTATACCTCTGTAATCTGAACACTCACTTTTGTCCCCTTCGCCTTTGTACTGTGGCACTATACATGCATTCCGCCAATCATCAATCACTTAACCATGAACCATACATACAATGAATATCCTTACCAACCAGTCAACAATGCAGTCACCTATTACTTTTTCTTCTTATAAATTCCAATGCAGTACCATCCAAACCAGCCGTCTTGCCGGCTTTCATCTTCTGCAAAGGTTTCACTACCTCTTTTTTGTTTGCTAAACCATTCTCCCTGATCCCTCTCACTTCGCACACCACCTCGACCAAACACCCTATATCTGCCACTCTATCATCAAACATTCAACAAAACTTCAAAATACTCACTCCATCTCCTTCTCACTTCACCACCACTTGTCGTCACCTTCCCATTAGCCCCCTTCACTGATATTCTCATCTGTTCTCTTGTCTTACGCACTTTATTTACCTCCTTCCAAAACATCTTTTTATTCTCGATAAAATCTAATGATACTCTCTCATCCCAAATCTCATTTGCCCTCTTTTTCACCTCTTGCACCTTTCTCTTGACCTCCTGCCTCTTTCTTTTATACATCTTACAGTCATTCACACTACTGCAAAACTCATCCAAACGCCTCTCTCTTCTCTTTCGCTAACAATCTTACTTCTTCATCCCACCACTCACTACCCTTTCTAATCTGCCCACCTCCCACCTTTCTCATGCCACAGGCATCTTTTGTGCAAGCCATCACTACTTCCCTAAATATATCCCATTCCTTCCCCTCTCACCTTACGTCATTTGCTCTCACCTTTTAACATTCTGCACTCAATCTCGTCTGGTACCTCCTCACACAAGTCTCCTTTCCAAGCTCACTTACTCTCACCACTCTCTTCACCTGAACATTTTCTCTTCTTTTCTGAATAGCTCTACAAATCTTCACCTTCGCCTTCACAAGATAATGCTCAGACATCCCTTCACTTGCCCCTCTCAGCACATTAACATGCAAAAGCCTCCCTTTCACGCGCCTATCAATTAACCCGTAATCCTATAACGCTCTCTGGCCATCTCTCCTACTTACATAAGTATACTTATGTATATCTCTCTTTTTAAACCAGGTATTCCCAATCACCAGTCCTTTTCCAGCACACAAACCTACAAGCTCTTCACCATTTCCATTTACAACACTGAACACCCCATGTACACCATATATACCCTAAACTGCCACATTACTCACCTTTGCATTCAAATCACCCATCACTATAACCCGGTCTCGTGCATCAAAGCTGCTAACACACACACTCAGCTGCTCCATAACACTTGCCTCTCATGATCTTTCTTCTCAGGACCAGGTGCATAGGCACCAATCATCACCCATTTCGCTTCATCCACTTTCAGTTTTACCCATATCAATCTAGAATTTACGTTCTTACACTATCACATACTCCCACAACTCCTGTTTCAGTAGTGCTACTCCTTCCTTTGCTCTTGTCCTTTCTCCAACCCCTGACTTTACTCCTAAGACATTCCCAAACCATTCTTCCCCTTTACCCTTGAGTTTCGTTTCACTCAGAGCCAAAGCATCCAAGTTCCTTTCCTCAAACAAACTACCTACCTCTCCTTTTTTCTCATCTTGGTTACATCCACATACATTTAGACACCCTAGTTTGAGCCTACGAGGAGGATGAGCACTTCCCGTATGACTCCTTCTTCTGTTTCCCACTTTTAGAAAGTTAAAATACAAGGAGGGGAGGGTTTCTAGCCCTCCGCTACCGTCCCTTTAGTCGCCTTTTTACGACACGCGGGGAATGCGTGGGAAGTATTCTTTCTCCCCTATCCCCAGGGATATATATATATATATATATATATATATATATATATATATATATATATATATATATATATATATAACGTTACTACTGGCAGTGACACATTCACGGGCCGCCCGGGGTTGAGCGCATAGATTCGAATCCTGGATGAGGCAGTTTGTCCACAATCAACACAGCTATTCATCTCTCCTTAGGTCCCTGGCTTTGGCTACGTTATAAATATATACATATACACACACACACATATATATATATATATATATATATATATATATATATATATATATATATATATTTTTTTTTTTTTTTTTTTTTTTTATACTTTGTCGCTGTCTCCCGCGTTTGCGAGGTAGCGCAAGGAAACAGACGAAAGAAATGGCCCAACCCCCATACACATGTACATACACACGTCCACACACGCAAATATACATACCTACACAGCTTTCCATGGTTTACCCCAGACGCTTCACATGCCTTGATTCAATCCACTGACAGCACGTCAACCCCTGTATACCACATGACTCCAATTCACTCTATTCCTTGCCCTCCTTTCACCCTCCTGCATGTTCAGGCCCCGATCACACAAAATCTTTTTCACTCCATCTTTCCACCTCCAATTTGGTCTCCCTCTTCTCCTCGTTCCCTCCACCTCCGACACATATATCCTCTTGGTCAATCTCTCCTCACTCATTCTCTCCATGTGCCCAAACCATTTCAAAACACCCTCTTCTGCTCTCTCAACCACGCTCTTTTTATTTCCACACATCTCTCTTACCCTTACGTTACTTACTCGATCAAACCACCTCACACCACACATTGTCCTCAAACATCTCATTTCCAGCACATCCATCCTCCTGCGCACATCTCTATCCATAGCCCACGCCTCGCAACCATACAACATTGTTGGAACCACTATTCCCTCAAACATACCCATTTTTGCTTTCCGAGATAATGTTCTCGACTTCCACACATTTTTCAAGGCTCCCAAAATTTTCGCCCCCTCCCCCACCCTATGATCCACTTCCGCTTCCATGGTTCCATCCGCTGACAGATCCACTCCCAGATATCTAAAACACTTCACTTCCTCCAGTTTTTCTCCATTCAAACTCACCTCCCACTTGACTTGACCCTCACCCCTACTGTACCTAATAACCTTGCTCTTATTCACATTTACTCTCAACTTTCTTCTTCCACACACTTTACCAAACTCAGTCACCAGCTTCTGCAGTTTCTCACATGAATCAGCCACCAGCGCTGTATCATCAGCGAACAACAACTGACTCACTTCCCAAGCTCTCTCATCCCCAACAGACTTCATACTTGCCCCTCTTTCCAGGACTCTTGCATTTACCTCCCTTACAACCCCATCCATAAACAAATTAAACAACCATGGAGACATCACACACCCCTGCCGCAAACCTACATTCACTGAGAACCAATCACTTTCCTCTCTTCCTACACGTACACATGCCTTACATCCTCGATAAAAACTTTTCACTGCTTCTAACAACTTGCCTCCCACACCATATATTCTTAATACCTTCCACAGAGCATTTCTATCAACTCTATCATATGCCTTCTCCAGATCCATAAATGCTACATACAAATCCATTTGCTTTTCTAAGTATTTCTCACATACATTCTTCAAAGCAAACACCTGATCCACACATCCTCTACCACTTCTGAAACCGCACTGCTCTTCCCCAATCTGATGCTCTGTACCTGCCTTCACCCTCTCAATCAATACCCTCCCATATAATTTACCAGGAATACTCAACAAACTTATACCTCTGTAATTTGAGCACTCACTCTTATCCCCTTTGCCTTTGTACAATGGCACTATGCACGCATTCCGCCAATCCTCAGGCACCTCACCATGAGTCATACATACATTAAATAACCTTACCAACCAGTCAACAATACAGTCACCCCCTTTTTTAATAAATTCCACTGCAATACCATCCAAACCTGCTGCCTTGCCGGCTTTCATCTTCCGCAAAGCTTTTACTACCTCTTCTCTGTTTACCAAATCATTTTCCCTAACCCTCTCACTTTGCACACCACCTCGACCAAAACACCCTATATCTGCCACTCTGTCATCAGACACATTCAACAAACCTTCAAAATACTCATTCCATCTCCTTCTCACATCACCGCTACTTGTTATCACCTCCCCATTTGCGCCCTTCACTGAAGTTCCCATTTGCTCCCTTGTCTTACGCACCCTATTTACCTCCTTCCAGAACATCTTTTTATTCTCCCTAAAATTTACTGATAGTCTCTCACCCCAACTCTCATTTGCCCTTTTTTTCACCTCTTGCACCTTTCTCTTGACCTCCTGTCTCTTTCTTTTATACTTCTCCCACTCAATTGCATTTTTTCCCTGCAAAAATCGTCCAAATGCCTCTCTCTTCTCTTTCACTAATACTCTTACTTCTTCATCCCACCACTCACTACCCTTTCTAAACAGCCCACCTCCCACTCTTCTCATGCCACATGCATCTTTTGCGCAATCCATCACTGATTCCCTAAATACATCCCATTCCTCCCCCACTCCCCTTACTTCCATTGTTCTCACCTTTTTCCATTCTGTACACAGTCTCTCCTGGTACTTCCCCACACAGGTCTCCTTCCCAAGCTCACTTACTCTCACCACCTTCTTCACCCCAACATTCACTCCTCTTTTCTGAAAACCCATACTAATCTTCACCTTAGCCTCCACAAGATAATGATCAGACATCCCTCCAGTTGCACCTCTCAGCACATTAACATCCAAAAGTCTCTCTTTCGCGCGCCTGTCAATTAACACGTAATCCAATAACGCTCTCTGGCCATCTCTCCTACTTACATAAGTATACTTATGTATATCTCGCTTTTTAAACCAGGTATTCCCAATCATCAGTCCTTTTTCAGCACATAAATCTACAAGCTCTTCACCATTTCCATTTACAACACTGAACACCCCATGCATACCAATTATTCCCTCAACTGCCACATTACTCACCTTTGCATTCAAATCACCCATCACTATAACCCGGTCTCGTGCATCAAAACCGCTAACACACTCATTTAGCTGCTCCCAAAACACTTGCCTCTCATGATCTTTCTTCTCATGCCCAGGTGCATATGCACCAATAATCACCCACCTCTCTCCATCAACTTTCAGTTTTACCCATATTAATCGAGAATTTACTTTCTTACATTCTATCACATACTCCCACAACTCCTGTTTCAGGAGTATTGCTACTCCTTCCCTTGCTCTTGTCCTCTCACTAACCCCTGACTTCACTCCCCAGACATTTCCAAACCACTCTTCCCCTTTACCCTTGAGCTTCGTTTCACTCAGAGCCAAAACATCCAGGTTCCTTTCCTCAAACATACTACCTATCTCTCCTTTTTTCACATCTTGGTTACATCCACACACATTTAGGCATCCCACTCTGAGCC
>NC_092273.1:17027847-17075347 GCF_036320965.1 Panulirus ornatus
TATATATATAAATAGATATATATATATATATAATGTGTGTGTGTGTGTGTGTGTATATAATGCTTCCCAGGTTGCTATCCCAGCTCTCCTGTTTTCCAGCGCAGCCTCGAGTAAACCGGTGAAGGAAATGCTGTTAGAATCTCTGCAGGGCTATATGGGGAAACGCGAACAAAATTTCAACGCGGCAGCCAAGTTGTGTGGGACAACTTGACGAGTAAATTCATCAAGACCCACTTCTCCATGAACCTATCAGCACAAACAGACAGGATAATCCTGTCGTGGAAAGCCAAGCTTCGAGAGCCATGCTGGATAAACCCTAAGGCACTGTCCGTCAAGTTTCCACACCGTGCCGGGCCTAGCCATCACCCGCATGAGGAAAGCCTACAATTTGACTTCGTACACTATGGGACTTCGTACACGCTGTCTCATATCACCTCCCTCTGGGACCTGTCTCGAGACCTACATACTCCACGTATTGGTAAAGCCCTTATACCTTGCCTCCCCTATCAACTATGAACACCAGGTATGTGGATGACCCACTGGTACTGTCGGAAGGCACGCAAGGCACAGCGAGGCCAACGGTATCATCTCCAGAAGTCTTGCTTCGGCCGAATGACCCCTAGCGAGCGAGAGAGAGAGAGAGAGAGAGAGAGAGAGAGAGAGAGAGAGAGAGAGAGAGAGAGAGAGAGACCCTCCTCTCCCCTTTCCCTCACAGCTCCTCAGGCAGGGTGGACATGACAAGCGGCAAGCTAAGAAGAGGGACAGGCGGTTGGTACGGAACTGAAGCTGGGCATCTACCTGTGCATAAGGTGGCGCTGCAGGCTTCAGGTAACAGTAGGAGAGAACATAATACGACGGCCTGGATATAAAATATCTGCTCATTACTGTTACTCTTGCAGACGCTGGAAGGCCCTTGATTTCCTCAACGTACTCGGACCACAGCTGATCCAAGTAGCTAAGGACGAGAAAGCAGCCGGCTTTCTCTTTCATAGCCTCAGTTTGGATGTCCAGCAAGGTAATGCTATTCAAATGAACAGCTCTCGTCCTTCAAGTGGACCTCTCTGATCTGTGATATATAATATAGACTATAAACCTTGAAAAGCTTATGCTTCGCTAGCGAGTATCTACCTACCTTTGATTTCGCCCTTCAAATTTAAGAAAATAAAACTTAAAAACTGAAAGGGAATGGTTAAGGAGTAAATTCTCTATCCTATGACTATCAATCACTTCATTGAGGCCACAGGACCTTACTTTAATACAGAGGTGATATATATATATATATATATATATATATATATATATATATATATATATATATATATATATGCTTTGAATAATGTACGTGGAAAATACTTAGAAAAAAGATGTATGTAGCATTTATGGATCTGGAGAAACTATATGATAAAAGTTGATGGAGATGCTTTGTGGAAGGTATTAAGAGTACATGGTGTGGGATATAACTTGCTAGAAGCAGTGAAAAGATTTTTTCGACGATGTAAGACATGTGTACGAGTGGGAAGAAAGTAATTGGTTCCAAGTGAATGTCGGTTTGCGGCTGGGGTGCGTGATGTCTCCATGGTTATTTAATTTGTTTATGGATGGGGTTGTTAGGGAGGTGAATGCAAGAGTTTTGGAGAGAGGGGCAAGTATGCAGGCTGTTGTAGATGAGATGGCTTAGGAAGTGAGTCAGTTGAGTTCTTCGCTGATGATACAGCGCTGGTGGCTGATTCGGGTGAGAAACTGCAGAAATTGGTGACAGTTTGTAAAAGAAGAAAGCTGAGAGTAAATAAGAAAAACAGCAAGGTTGAGGGACAAATTAATTCGAAAGCAAGTTTGAAGGGAGAAAAACTGGAGAGAGTGAAGTGTTTTACATATCTGAGAGTGGATTTAGCAGCGGATGGAACCATCAAAGTGGAAGTAAATCACAGGGTGGGGGAGGGGGCGAAGATTCTGGAAACGTTAAAAAATGTGTGGAAGGCGAGAACATTATCTTGGAGCAAAAATAGGTAAGTCTGAAGGAATAGTGGTTCCAACAATGTTATACGGTTGAGAGGCATGGGCTATAGATAGGGTTGTGCGGAGGAGGGTGCATGTGTTGGAAATGAAATGTTTGAGGACAATATGTGGTATAAGGTGGTTTGATCGAGTAAGTAATGAAAGGATAAGAGAGATATATGGTAATAAAAAGAGTGTGATTGAGAAAACAGAAGGTGTATTGATATGGTTTGGTGACATGGAGATAATGAGTGAGGAAAGATTGACAAAGAAGATATATGTGTCAGAGGTGGAGGGAACGAGAAGTGGGAGACCAAATTGGAGGTGGAAGGATGGAGTGAAAACAATTTTGAACGGTTGGGGGCCGAACATACAGGAGGGTGAAAGGCGTGCGAGGAATGGAGTGAATTGGAACGATGTGGTATAGCGGGGTCGACGTGCAGTTATTGCTCCCTCCACAACACTTTCTTTTTTTTACTACACATCTCTCACCCTTTCATTACTTATTCGATCAACCACCCCACACCACATATTGTTCTCAAACAATTCATTTCCAACACATCCATCCTCCTCCGTACAACCCTCTCTCATGCTTCGCAACCATATATCATTATTGGAACCACTATTCCTTCAAACATACCCATTTTTGTTTTCCGAGATAATTGTCTCGCCTTCCAGACATTGTTCAACGCTACCAGAACCTTCGCCCCTTCCCCCACCCTGTGACTCACTTCCGCTTCCATGGTTCCATCCACTACTAAATCCACTCCCAGGTAACTAAAACACTTCAATTCTCTAGTTTTTCTCCGTTTAATCTTACCCCCCATTTAACTACTGAACCTAATAACCTTGCTGTTTTTCACATTTACTCTCCGCTTTCTTCTTTCACACACTTAACCAAAATCAGTCACCAACTTCTGCAGTTTCTCACCTGAATCAGCCACCAGTGCTGTATCATCAGAGTAGAACAACTGACTCACTTGAGTCTCAAGCCCTCTCATCCACAATAGACTACATACTTGCTCGTCTCTCCAAAACTCTTGCATTCACCTCTCTAACAGCTCCATCACGCACCCCTGCCGCAAACCATCATTCACTGGGAACCAATCACTTTCCTGTCTTCCTACTCGTACACATGCCTTACTCCTTGGTGAAAACTTTTCACTGATTCTCGCAACTTACCTCCCACAACATATACTCTTAATACCTTCCACAAAGCATCTCTGTCAACTCTATCATATGCCTTCTCCAGATCCATAAATGCTACATACAAATCCATTTGCTTTTCTGAGCATTTCTCACATACATTCTTCAAAACAAACACCTGATCCACACGTCCTCTACCACTTCTGAAACCACACTGCTCTTCCCCAATCTGATGCTCTGTACATGCCTTCGCCCTCTCGATTAATACCCTCCCATATAATTTCCCAGGAATACTCAACGAACTTATACTTCTGTAGTCTGAACACTCAACCTTATCCCCTTTGCCTCTGTACAATGGCACTATGCATGCATTACGTCAATCCTCAGGCACTTCACCATGAACTATACATACAGTGAGTATCCTTACCAACCAGTCAACTACACAATTACCCACCTTTTACAATAAATTCCACAGCAATACCATCCAAACCAGTGGCCTTGTCGGCTTTAGACTTCCGCAAAGCTTTCACTACCTCTTCCTTGTTTACCAAATCACTCTCCATGACCCTCTCACTTCGCACACCACCTCGACCAAAACACCCTATATCTGCCACTCTATCATCAAACATATTCAACAAACCTTCAATATACTCACTCAATCTCCTTCTCACTTCACCACTACTTGTTATTGCCTCCCCATTAGCCCCCTTCACCAATGTTCCCATTTGTTATCTTGTCTTACGCATTATATTTACATCCTTCCAATACATTTTTTTATTGTCCCTAATACATACATACATATATATATATATATATATATATATATATATATATATATATATATATATATATATATATATATATATATGTCGGAGGTGGAGGGAACGAGGAGAAGAGGGAGACCAAATTGGAGGTGGAAAGATGGAGTGAAAAAGATTTTGTGTGATCGGGGCCTGAACATGCAGGAGGGTGAAAGGAGGGCAAGGAATAGAGTGAATTGGAGCGATGTGGTATACCGGGGTTGACGTGCTGTCAGTGGATTGAATCAGGGCATGTGAAGCGTCTGGGGTAAACCATGGAAAGCTGTGTAGGTATGTATATTTGCGTGTGTGGACGTATGTATATACATGTGTATGGGGGGGGTTGGGCCATTTCTTTCGTCTGTTTCCTTGCGCTACCTCGCAAACGCGGGAGACAGCGACAAAGTATAATAATAAAAAAAAAAAAAATATATATATATATATATATATATATATATATATATATATATATATATATATATATATACATATATATATAATTTCATTTCAGAGGAGAGGGTTTCCGGTACATCAATATAATCTCAGAACACGAGGCGACAGCTGGATATTGGCGTGCTGGGCCTTCATCCTCGCTAATGGCAAGCTAAGCTGACGACAATCTGACGTTGATGACGCTGACCAGATCACACGGGAGGAACTTCCTTCTTATTTCATCCCGTCGTGTCTGACGTAAATCAGATTACAAGGATGAGAGAATATGTTGTCATCCTCTTCTTCTTTATGAGGGTGATAGAGTGTTCCATGTTTACTGAGGCGTTCGGTGGGAGGGTTTTATTGTGTATGGATACGGCCAAGGTAACTAACAGCTGGCCGGCGAGCATATCAACACATTGCACTTAACAGCAATTTTGTCGCAGAGAAGAACAAACACATAAACACTCTTATAAATAGTCAACATTCTTCCACAACTCTCCCCCCGCCCACCCAACCCAGACACACATACACAGACGCACACACACACATCTATCTATCTACCTATCTATCTATCTATCTATATATATATATATATATATATATATTATCCCTGGGGATAGGGGATTAAGAATACTTTCCACGTATTCCCTGCGTGTCGTAGAAGGCGACTAAAAGGGGAGGGAGCGGGGGGCTGGAAATCCTCCTCTCTGTTTTTTTTTTTTAATTTTCCTAAAGAAGGAACAGAGAATTGGGCCAGGTGAGGGTATTCCCTCAAAGGCCCAGTCCCCTGTTCTTAACGCTACCTCGCTAATGCGGGAAATGGCGAATAGTTTGAAAGAAAGATATATATATATATATATATATATATATATATATATATATATATATATATATATATATATATATATATATATATATATTATACTTAGTCGCGGTCTCCCGCGTTAGCGAGGTAGTGCAAGGAAACAGACGAAAGAATGGCCTAACCCACCCAGATACACATGTATATACATAAACGCTCATACATGCACATATACATACCTATACATTCCAACGTATACATACATATACATCCTTGCTGCCTTCATCCATTACCGTCACCACCCCGCCACACATGAAAAGGGTATCCCCCATCCCGCTGCGCGAAGTAGGGTTAGGAAAAAACGACAAAGGACGCATTCGTTCACACTAAGTCTCTAGCTGTCATGTGTAATGCACCGAAACCACAGCTCCTTTTCCACATCCAGGACCCACAAAACTTTCCATGGTTTACCCCAGACACTTCACATGCCCTTGTTCAATCCACTGACAGCACGTCGAACCCGGTATACCACATCGTTCCAATTCACTCTATTCCTTGCACGCCTTTCACCCTTCTGTATGCTCAGGCCCCGATCGCTCAAAATCTTTTTCTCTCCATCCTTCCACCTCCAAGTTGGTCTCCCACTTCTCCGTTCCCTCCACCTCTGACACATGTATCCTCTTTGTCAATCTTTCCTCACTCATTCTTTCCATGTGACCAAACCATTTCAACACACCCTGTTCTGCTCTATCAACCACACTCTTTTTATTACCACACATCTCTCTTACCCTTTCATTACTTATTCCATCAAAGCACCTCACACGATATAATGTCCTCAAAAATTTCATTTCCAACACATCCACCCTCCTCCGCACAACCCTATCTATAGCCCATGTCTCGCGCCCATATAACATTGTTGGAATATTATTCACAGAGACATACCCATTCTTGCTCTCCGAGGTAACGTTCTCGCCTTCCACACATTGTTCAACGCTCCCAGAACTTTCGCCCCCTCCCCACTCTGTGACTCACTTCCGCTTCCATGGTTCCATCCGCTGCTAAATCCACTCCCAGATATATAAAACACTTCACTTCCTCCAGTTTTTCTCCATTCACACTTAACTCCCAATTAACTTGTCCCTCAATCCTACTGAACCTAATAACCTTGCTCTTATTCACATTTACTCTCAGCTTTCTTCTTTCACACGCTTTACCAAACTCAGTCACCAATGTCTGATGTTTCTCAACCGAATCAGCCACCAGCGCTGCCTGTATCATCAGCGAAGAACAAATGACTCACTTCCCAAGCCCTCTCACCCACAACACACTGCATACTTGCCCCTCTCCAAAAGTCTTGCATTCACCTCCCTAACAACCCCATCCATAAACAAATTAAACAACCATAGAGACATCATGCACCCCTGCCGTAAATTGACATTCACTGGGAACCAATCAATTTCCTCTCTTTTTCACTCCATCTTTCCACCTCCAATTTGGTCTCCCACTTCTCCTCGTTCCCTCCACCTCTGACACATATATCCTCTTGGTCAATCTTTCCTCACTCATTCTCTCCATGTGCCCAAACCACTTCAAAACACCCTCTTCTGCTCTCTCAACCATACTCTTTTTATTTCCACACATCTCTCTTACCCTTACATTACTTACTCGATCAAACCACCTCACACAACATATTGTCCTCAAACATCTCATTTCCAGCACATCCATCCTCCTGCGCACAACTCTATCCATAGCCCACGCCTCGCAACCATACAACATTGTTGGAACCACTATTCCTTCAAACATACGGATTTTTGCTTTCCGAGATAATGTTCTCGACTTCCACACATTCTTCAAGGCTCCCTGAATTTTCGCCCCCTCCCCCACCCTATGATTCACTTCCGCTTCCATGGTTCCATCCGCTGCCAGATCCAATCCCAGATACCTAAAACACTTCACTTCCTCCAGTTTTTCTCCATTCAAACTTACCTCCCAGTTGACTTGACCCTCAACCCTACTGTACCTAATTACCTTGCTCTTATTCACATTTACTCTTAACTTTCTTCTTTCACACACTTTACCAAACTCAGTCACCAGCTTCTGCAGTTTCTCACATGAATCAGCCACCAGCGCTGTATCATCAGGAAACAACAACTGACTCACTTCCCAAGCTCTCTCATCCCCAACAGACTTCATACTTGCCCCTCTTTCCAAAACTCTTGCATTCACCTCCCTAACAACCCCATCCATAAACAAATTAAACAACCATGGAGACATCACACACCCCTGCCGCAAACATACATTCACTGAGAACCAATCACTTTCCTCTCTTCCTACACGTACACATGCCTTACATCCTCGATAAAAACTTTTCACTGCTTCTAACAACTTGCCTCCCACACCAAATATTCTTAGTACATTCCACAGAGCATCTCTATCAACTCTATCATATGCCTTCTCCAGATCCATAAATGCTACATACAAATCCATTTGCTTTTCTAAGTATTTCTCACATACATTCTTCAAAGCAAACACCTGATCCACACATCCTCTACCACTTCTGAAACCACACTGCTCTTCCCCAATCTGATGCTCTGTACATGCCTTCACCCTCTCAATCAATACCCTCCCATATAATTTCCCAGGAATACTCAACAAACTTATACCTCTGTAATTTGAGCACTCACTCTTATCCCCTTTGCCTTTGTACAATGGCACTATGCAAGCATTCCGCCAATCCTCAGGCACCTCACCATGAATCATACATACATTAAATACCTTACCAACCAGTCAACAATACACTTACCCCCTTTTTTAATAGATTCCACTGCAATACCATCCAAACCTGCTGCCTTGCCGGCTTTCATCTTCCGTAAAGCTTTTACTACCTCTTCTCTATTTACCAAATCATTTTCCCTAACCCTCTCACTTTGCACACCACCTCGACCAAAACACCCTATATCTGCCACTCTATCATCAAATACATTAAACAAACCTTCAAAATACTCACTCCATCTCCTTCTCACATCACCAGTACTTGTTATCACCTCTCCATTAGCCCCCTTCACTGAAGTTCCCATTTGCTCCCTTATCTTACGCACTTTATTTACCTCCTTCCAAAATATCTTTTTATTCTCCCTAAAATTTAATGATACCCTCTCACCCCAACTTTCATTTGCCCTCTTTTTCACCTCTTGCACCTTTCTCTTGACCTCCTGTCTCTTTCTTTTATACCTCTCCCACTCATTTGCATTTTTTCCCTGCAAAAATCGTCCAAATGCCTCTCTCTTCTCTTTCACTAATAATCTTACTTCTTCATCCCACCACTCACTACCCCTTCTAATCAACCCACCTCCCACGCTTCTCATGCCACAAGCATCTTTTGCGCAATCCATCACTGCTTCCCTAAATACATCCCATTCCTCCCCCACTCCCCTTACCTTCTTTGTTCTCACCTTTTTCCATTCTGTACTCAGTCTCTCCTGGTACTTCCTCACACAAGTCTCCTTCCTAAGCTCACTTACTCTCACCACTCTCTTCACCCTAACATTCTCTCTTCTGAAAACCCCAAAAATCTTCACCTTCGCCTCCACAAGATAATGATCAGACATCCCTCCAGTTGCATCTCTCAGCACATTAACATCCAAAAGTCTCTCATTCGTGCGTCTATCAATTAACACGTAATCCAATAACGCTCTCTGGCCATCTCTCCTACTTACATACGTATACTTATGTATATCTCGCTTTTTAAACCAGATATTCCCAATCACCAGTCCTTTTTCAGCACATAAATCCACAAGCTCTTCACCATTTCCATTTACAACACTGAACACTCCATGTATACCAATTATTCCCTCAACTGCCACATTACTCACCTTTGCATTCAAATCACCCATCACTATAACCCGGTCTTGTGCTTCAAAACCACTAACACACTCATTCAGCTGCTCCCAAAACACTTGCCTCTCATGATCTTTCTTCTCATGCCCAGTTGCATATGCACCAATAATCACCCATCTCTCTCCATCAACTTTCAGTTTTACCCATATCAATCTAGAATTTACTTTCCTATACTCTATCACATACTCCCACAACTCCTGATTTATATATATATATATATATATATATATATATATATATATATATATATATATATATATATATATATGGAGATATTGTTCGTATTGTCTTATATTTTCTTTACGGAAGATATTTTCTTACGATCGAGAAATTGGAAAGAGAAGGATATTGAATTGTCACGAACATGTTGACGACCACCCCTGAGGGGTGGGGGGGGGGGGGGGGGGAATTTGTTCCAATAATAGTCTGTAACATCGGAGTCAAACAAACGTGTTCTTTTCTGAGTCGTTAAAATGCTTTCATGTATTCACCTGTTTCCCATGTCATTACTGACTTTGTGTCTGTATCGATTTTCTTGTTTTTTTTCTATACTGTCGAGCGACATAAAGCGTAGCAAGCGGGTATGAGTCGAATTACAAGAATCCTGTTTAATGGTCAACGTGTTTCTACATTTTGTTAGTGGTCTGCTTCCTTGTTCATTTCAGCCGCGATTTATATGCTTCGGGCGTTCCCTGGGTTCTCTCGATTTATTTGGCCCACAATCATCGCTTTCGCACGATCGCCGCCGGGGAACTGTGCCCAGAAAAAAAAAAATGTGTCCTGCATGTCCGAGAAGTGTGTGTTTGACACGATATCACCAACTTTGTTGGCAAAAAAAAAAAAAAGAGGGGAGAAAAAAAAAGGACTGGCAACAGCGCGCTCGATGCCAGACGTCGTCACAAGTTATATAATGTATACAGTGGGTTGCGAGGTGTCGCCAGAAAGCTCACATTATATATTAATTTCAGGGACTCGCATTACATTTACTTAGACTGAACTTCACTAACCACGCATCAGATCAACTCTGGAGTCTGTTAAGTTCCTCTTGTAAGTCAATGCAATTCACTTAAATCTTTTCACATACAAATAAGTTCATGTAGGAGTTCAAACCTCTTGGCATGTCCCGTTCACACAGATCATGAAGTGCAACGATCCCAGAGCAACAACATCCCTCCTACACCCGACTAACGACCTCCATCCATTTCATAAAGACTGTCTTTTGTTCTCTTTCACTAAGGTAACCTGTCCATTGAAGGAGTCTTCTTCATTATTTTCCTTACCTGGTGATCTAATTTATTAAACGGCTTCCTATGCCGTATAGTGTCAAATGCTTTCTGGTAATGCAGGTACCAGGAATACACCCTCCTTACCGACCATATGAGTCGGGGGAACACGTTTGAGGTTCAGCGCCTCTTCCCGGTCACCATTCTTATGGATAGGAATGACGTGTGCCCTTTCTCATTCCCTTGGCATCTTGGGTATCCTCCAACAGCATCTACAGATGTGTGTCAAGGGCACATATCTGTACACATCTTCAACACATATGATTTTTTTTTTCATCGGGACCATGAGCCTTGTATGGGTCAAGACCTTTTAGTATTCTTCCAATGCCCAAAGCTTTCTAAAATCTTGTCTTCAGTAAGTCTTATTAGTTTTTGGAGCTACTGTGGCTTCCATTGTGATAACAATCTGAATTTTGTTAATAATTTCCTCATATATCCTTACCACATTCCTCCACAATTCTTCTCTCTGAAATCCTTTACCCTACTTACCTGCTCTTAATCTGATAATTTATTTTTGAATCTATGGAAGTGTTAGATTTCTGTGTTACGAGGAAAGAGTTTTACGTTCGTGTTGCTCCGTCCTTCAAGCCTGTATTTATGTACCCTGTCTTTACTCCTATGTATGTTGCAAACACGCAAACCCTCGAAGGGAGCATGAACACCTAGGATGGGTTTGGACCAACTGCCAAACTCAGGATTCGAACCTCGAGCTGGCCCTTGATGACTCAGGTCAGCAAACACCAATCCCTACACCACGGAGGCCAGTGTGTGTGTGTGTGTGTGTGTGTGTGTGTGTGTGTGTGTGTGTGTGTGTGTCACATCATACCAAAAGAATCCTTATTGAAAACAAGGGAATATAACCCGAAAGAACTTAATTACTCTCAGACAAATAGGCAACTCTTGCCTGATGAAGATACCAATACATCCTGCTAATGACTGTAATCACTACACATTAGCATAAAATATATCCATGAGGAAGTTTTTATGCCATTTTACTAAGGCGTCCTCATACGGCTTCTGTATGTAAATGGACGGTAACGAAGGACAGACATACATTTTCCCCCGCTTATTGGAATTTAGCTGACGAGTTTCGTAATCATAACTAGAGGGTACGAGCTCGTAACTAAAGCTTAAGATGGGTTATGGTCATAGAAATATAAGAGATATAAAAGTACTATTTTCTATTATTCTAGATTTCATACTTCAGACAGCAGCAGCACTGCACATCTTAGGGTCTCTCGAGCGAGTGCTCAGTGCGTTTCACTTCCCTTCCTCCACCATCATGATTTCGATAACAGTGCCACACAGATAAAGATAATTACAGTACGCCTCTCTCTCTCTCTCTCTGTCTCTCTCTCTCTCTCTCTCATATATATATATATATATATATATATATATATATATATATATATATATATATATATATATATATATATTTTTCTTTGTTTCTTTTAAACTATTCGCCATTTCCCGCGTTAGCGGGGTAGCGTTAAGAACAGAGGACTGGGCCTTTTTTGGAATATCCTCACCTGGCCCCCTCTGTTCCTTCTTTAGGAAAATTTAAAAAAAAAAAACGAGAGGGGAGGATTTCCAGCCCCCCGCTCCCTCCCCTTTTAGTCGCCTTCTACGACACGCAGGGAATACGTGGGAAGTATTCTTAATCTCCTATCCATATATATATATATACCTGCCAAGGTAGTGGGTAAAGTTAGTGACTGTAGTGCACTGAGCTAACAATCAAGTTACCTTCAAGGTGGCTGTCTTTTCTTCCTGCCTCACCCACCTTCACCCACTGGCTTTCTGTCTACAAACATACAGTCTCTCCCTCTCATACACAACACCTGACAACACGGAACTTAAACGGCTGCTTCTTCGTAACTCTGCATTTTCCTACGGTTGAGTAAGTGCTACGCGCTCGCCCCGTCTCCTGGGAAGACTTTGTCATTATTACTTAATTGCTTTTAGACCACATTATAAGTAGAATAATGGAGTGGAAAAGGTTGTGAGTACTCTTGGTCTGCACATGCAGAAGGGTAAAAGTTGTAAACGGGATAGTGCGAATTGGAGAGATATGGTGTACAGGGGAAGACGTACTACCAATGGACAGAACAAGGGAATATGAAGCGGTCAAGGAAAATCACAATCACGGGTAGGTTTGTGAAGCCTAATTGTGGCCAAGGGGACTGTGGCTTCAGAGCACTGTACAAGATGGCTAGACAGTGAATGAAAGATAATGAAGCCATCTAATTTCATCTCTTCCTGGCGCTACCTTATTAAGGCTACCGTTCCCCTACATTCCCTCGCCATCTCATTCCCATCTTTAGCTACCTATTCTATGAAAGAGTCAAGGTTGATGGCCACTTCTCCAGTGGATAATATGGGCACTTGCCAAGGCGTTTCTCACTAACACGTTCGAAAAACGTTGCTTTCATAGGAAGGGCAAATCAAGTTGCGAATATGAAGGCTAATTGATGTAAGGGGACGGGCTTGGGGACCAGGGCAACCAGCAGACTACGTGAAAACAGGGTGTGTGGACAGCTGGGTGAGAAATTCGACTCCGTATATCCAGAAATTCATCTTTATGACAGTCTTACTGAAGAGGGCTTCGGCACAAGCCGAAAACTTTTAATACAGCTCAAAAACTTTGATGGGTTTTTATTAACCACCCCGATAGATCCAGCCTATTCTACACTACGCCTGGTCGCAAACCCTCTCAAAAGTAAATACAACAAAGCTGCAAGCCACACACAATAGTGCACCCAGGACAATCACCGGCTGCCTAGCAGCCACAAACATTCAAAACCTACACAACGAAAGAAAGATCCTCCCAGTATAGTCCCACCTCAACATACTTGGAATTCAGTTCTGTGCAGCATCACTAGACCTCCTCCCATCTAAACTACTCTATAACTAAACTCCACCTTGTATCTAGAAATAAAAATCTTAACCGTGCCTCACATTTCTACAACCTTTACGCACAGAGTCGAACAAATATAACTCTAACAAAATACATCCACACTTAAATAATCCAAGAACCACTACACATATGCCCTTCTAACATATATTTCACACTCCAACCCGACAGACTTACATCCATCAGAAATTACAATCCCCATACAAACACGAGTCACACTTTCCCATTGTAACCTCTGGACATCACCTGATCATCCCTTCAACACTACACGTTTTCAACATATCCGAAAATCTTTCATAACCATGAAGCAACTACCGTAACGAAACGAAGACACCGGACACTTACAATGCAACTGCACTACACTTTCCACAGACAGACGCAGACACATCAAAGCACTTTATCACCTGCGGTCCCATGTAATGGACGTGGCCGGCTTCCTGTGCGCTGCAGGAATCTAATGAAGGGAAAAAGGCTGGAGCTAGTGTGCCCCAAACTTTTGTACAAACAGCTTTAAAGATCCACACGACAGAGGGTAATGGCTAAAACATCAAGGGGAGACTTAAAGTACCTTAAGCCAAAGTAGACTTAAGAGGGTAAGCCTAGAGAGACGGGGATGGTCAGAGATACGTCCGCTCGATACCACGGCCAGCCACTACGAGAGCAACAAGCCGAGCGTGAAGGTGAAACTCAAAAGCCAAAGTGGACTCTGATAATGGAGAAAGCTGAAAGGCAAAGAAAACTCGATAACTAGAATTCCTCGCTTAGGGGAACATTCTTCCAGTTGACATTAACATTACCAACAGCTATGGCGAAACAAAGAGGTGTCAAACCATAGGATTCAATGTTCAATAATACAGTCACCTAAGCATTGGAAAACAGAAGATTCACAGCCCCAATATCCCTCATACTGAAGAATATCAGATTCCCTCAAGGATGTGACCTGAAACAAATCTGAGATAAAAGCAAAAGACATGGGCAAATCTGTCTTACAATTCAGACAAAAAACAGAAAAAATCCAGACTGACATGGTAGAAATGACTGATCAAGCCCGCCAATATGTACTCAGACTCTGCTATCTGTTCATTACCCGGCAACCAAAGTGAAGCGGAGCAATTTCTCTCTCTGTTCACTTGCTAGAAGTGGAATGCCAATGATATCCACACAACACAGTAATGAGTAAAACCTTCTGATTACAAAATATGCTCACTATGCTCTGAAAAGAACCTCCCACGGAGAGAAATCCAGACTAACCAAAAAATGCCTTCGATGGAAATAAGAAATATCACCCAACCTCAGCTACAGATAGTGATTTCAAGTAAAAGCAATAATCGCAAAGCGTAAATAACTGAACCGCAAATAAGACCCGGCCAAGCCTGTCTTTCTCACAGGTCACACCGAATTATAATCATCAGTTAATATTGAATTCTGAATTCTCCTTGGAAGAGGGTATTTCATGTCCACGGATTTCTACGAGATTCTTAAGGATACCAGAACTAACCTATATCACCGTTGATTTTAACGCTAGACATACAAACATTGCGTATACCCTACTAGAAATATCATAAGCAGAAATATATATTACAAGCAGAAAATCATTTTGGCGCTCAACATCCGAGGGGCCAAACTTTCCAGCCTTTATAGATCAATCATAGACAACCACACAGACAACGGCAGAACCTCCCATAACGTCCACATCGGATAAGGTGACCTCACAAGTAGCGATCATATTCCCATAACAGTCGCTATAGCAACCACTCCAATCCTCATTCCCGCTACAGAACGGCTGGCTATTCTGCGACACAATCGACACAACTCTCCTCAATATCGACTCTGTAGGGAAACAAACTGATGAAGCAGACGAAGCTGCAGATAAGTCGCATGGAATCATCGACAAAGAACATTCATCTGCTGTCCTCATCAACACACGCGAGACATTATCGTACCCTCCGACCACTCAAGAAATAGTATATCCCAGCCCACGCCAACTTCTACGGCTGGACATAACCTGGTAACCAACAGTGTAAAAACCTCCAGCAGACCTTCATGGAACACAGCATAAGAACATAACCTGCGCTGGGGAAGTATACGATCAACTCCCTAGCGAGGAAATATAGTGACCCACAGGTAACATCAGATATCTAAATGGCACCAATGAAAAAAACTGATGATGACGAAGGTACGGGGATAGAAATTATGAACACATGGAAAACAGTCTTCAAGATTATGTCCGAAGAAAACAGAAACAATAACCAAAGTCATGAAAACGAAATAATTGACTGTCTGACTCAAACAGAGAAGGAACCATCCCACACCAAATTATAGACTCAGCCCGACACTCACCTACAACTGCCTCTCGTTGGCAACTGACTTGCCGGAACTTCGTATACCCATCTAGGAAAACCAAGAACTCAGCCCAGGTAAAAGGTGAAATAGGTAAGAGGTAAGTCGGCATGCTACCTCCAGAAGGACGTCTTTACCTTCTCAACATCTACAGGATACTTTCCTCGAAGGTTCAGAAATGCCAGAATAACGATACCAAACCAGGGATGCTAGAAACGTACTCGAAGTAATACCGCCTCATATCTCTCCTGGAAGGCCAGGAGAAACATTTTGAAAGAATGATAAACGTTAGGTAAAGAGGTTACCATGAACACAGCCTATATTACCCTCATCAATGCGGGTTCCAAACAGGCAAAAGCACCACCACCTCTGCAATTGCGATTGTGACAAGAAAGGAAAAAAGTACGGTATAAATTGTACAGTTATACAAAAAGACAGAAGCACAGTTTTTAAGAAAACGTGAATTATCGGCCTACAACATAAACTATAACAACTAGTCATGCCAGATATCTTACAACTGCGTAACTTTCTTAACTCAACGCACTGCGGAAATCAACTCTGCAACGTCACCCAAATTCCCCGTACTGAGCCAAGTCCCCTCAGGACAGCATCCTATCAGTAACGCAATTCATGACCTACACAGCTGACATTTCTCCCACAAGTGGATGCTATGAGCATGGACGTCTTATTTGCCGTTGCCGCCACTCAAAGGGTAGTATCGAACAACACACTCCCAGACAGAAGTTCGGAAAGGGCTGGAAGATAAAAAGCAACGATTAACAAATATACCATAGTGGTGCTTGGGAAGAATAAGATCCAACGATGTTATCATATATGGTAACAAGATAACGCACAAGAAGAGCTGCAGCTGCGGAAGAAAGAGATTCCCAAAAGGGAAAGCAGCCATGACCAATGTGTACAGATGCTGGCACCAGAGAACCAAAACTCACACTTAGTCAAGGCTATGATTATGACTGTCCTGACCCACTTACCTGTACTAATGTTCCCTGGTCCCGCATGCTGAACTTCCTAAGGATACAAAATATGGCGTTACGATTCGTCGCAAATGAAAGTTACCCTTACAATGAAAACACTGTAGAGCAGGGAGAACGATTCAACATTAACCCAATCAGTTGATATCTAAGAGAAGTAGCTCATAGACTTGAAGGCAAGAATAATATAAACTACAGAAAATTCCGAAATCTCTACAACAATAAACATGGAACACCCTTGGTTCCCTTGAAGCTTCATAGTATTCAGAGATGCTCTAGTCCTCCATCTATGTTTACAATTAATAATGTTTAGCTTAGCTTACTAAATCTCCATAAATTGAAAACAAAAAAGATACAAAATATATACAGACGCGCCACCAGTCAGCCGGGGGTATATAAATAAGGCATCTAAAAAAACGCTCCCAGAACTTTACCTACATACATCAAAAACTTATAAACCTGTACACACTTCAATCTTCTCTTCAGTTTCAAACTATCCCTTCCCCTGTCCACTACTTCTTCCTCTCTTCTAACTATCCTGATTTTAGAAAAAAAAAAAAGAAAAGGCAGAAGGCACTCTTGAGGCAGGAAAGTTGAGAGTAAATATGAATAAGAGCAAGGTTATTAGGTACAGTAGGGTTGAAGGACAAGTCAATTGGGAGGTAAGTTTGAATGGAGAAAAACTGGAGGAAGTAAAGTGTTTTAGATATCTGGGAGTGGATTTGGCAGCAGATGGAACCATGGAAGCGGAAGTGAATCATAGGGTGGGGGAGGGGGCGAAAATTCTGGGAGCTTTGACGAATGTATGGAAGTCGAGAGCATTATCTCGGAAAGCAAAAATGGGTATGTTTGAAGGAATAGTGGTTCCAACGATGTTGTATGGTTGCGAAGCGTGGGCTATGGATAAAGTTGTGAGCAGGAGGGTGGATGTGCTGGAAATGAGATGTTTGAGGACAATATGTGGTGTGAGGTGGTTTGATCGAGTAAGTAATAATAGGGTAAGAGAGATGTGTGGTAATAAAAAGAGTGTGGTTGAGAGAGCAGCAGAGGGTGTTTTGAAATGGTTTGGTCACATGAGAATGAGTGAGGAAAGATTGACAAAGAGGATATATGTGTCAGAGGTGGAGGGAACGAGGAGAAGTGGGAGACCAAATTGGAGGTGGAAAGATGGAGTGAAAAACATTTTGAGTGATCGGGGCCTGAACATGCAGGAGGGTGAAAGGCGTGCAAGGGATAGAGTGAATTGGAACGATGTGGTATACCGGGGTCGACGTGCTGTCAATGGATTGAACCAGGGCATGTGACGCGTCTGGGGTAAACCATGGAAAGTTCTGTGGGGCCTTGATGTGGAAAGGGAGCTGTGGTTTCGGTGCATTATTACATGACAGCTGGAGACTGAGTGTGAACGAATGTGGCCTTTGTTGTCTTTTCCTAGCGCTACCTCGCACACATAAGGGGGGAGGGGGTTGTAATTTCATGTGTGGCGAGGTGGCGATGAGAATGAATAAAGGCAGACTATGAATTATGTACTTGTGTATATAGGTATATGTCTGTGTGTATATATATGTATACGTTGAGATGTATAGGTATGTATATTTGCGTGTGTGGACGTGTATGTATATACATGTGTATGTGGGTGGGTTGGGCCATTCTTTCGTCTGTTTCCTTGTGCTACCTCGCTAACGCGGGAGACAGCGACAAAGCAAAATAAATAAATATATATATATATATATATATATATATATATATATATATATATATATATATATATATCCCTGGGGATAGGGGAGAAAGAATACTTCCCACGTATTCCCTGCGTGTCGTAGAAGGCGACTAAAAGGGGAGGGAGCGGGGGGCTGGAAATCTTCCCCTCTCGTTTTTTTTTTTAATTTTCCAAAACAAGGAACAGAGAAGGGGGCCAGATGAGGATATTCCCTCCAAGGCCCAGTCTTCTGTTCTTAACGCTACCTCGCTAACGCGGGAAATGGCGAATAGTTTGAAAGAAAAAAAAATATATATATATATATATATATATATATATATATATATATATATATATATATGAACGAAGTGCATAGGAACGCGCTCCTTCATAGAACATACAAACCTCCAACAGCCAGGATCAAACCCGGGACCCTTATGCAACAAGCGGGAATGCTAAGGCTAGGCTATGGGCCTGGCCCATAGCCTAGCTGTAGCATTCCTGCCTGTTTCACAGGGGTCCCGGGTTCGATCCTGGCTGTTGGAGGTTTGTATGATAGATACACACACACACACACACACACATATATATATATATATATATATATATATATATATATATATATATATATAATATAAAGATACATAATATGACGAAACATTCTAACCTGAACTGCTTGAACCATTCGTTGTGCTTGAAGCTAACGTCAAAAATCAAGATGTCAACAAAATATTTCTTTTGATATTCGTATGTAAACACAGTTTCTGCACAAACTATAAGAAAACATGCTAATAGTATCGTTACGGACATCCACACGTTTGAAAATTGGAATTAAGTCATTTTCCGTTGGTTTTGGACGTGTTTACATAATTCCCACATTCCCACCACAATTCACATTTTGATATATTCTATCCCCTCCCCCCACTTTATCCAACGATAATGGGGGACCCCAATGGTAACTGGAATTTTGTGTGATATATATCACAAAAAGGTAGTGATTTGCGTGACACACGCAGGTCAGAATCGTTCAAAATCCATCAAAACCCACCGGAAAAAACATATTTGGCCAAACTGAACCTACCCTAACAAGCCAAACAAACGTAACCTAACATTTGCTGGATGTGCGAAAGTTATAATACCCAAAACATACCTATGCAGTTATACTATCCATTTATTTCATCAGAATTAAAGCATAAATGAAGGTACGAGGAAAAATAGTGAGGAAACAACTTCACTTACGTGCGTCCTGGGTGTCGAGATCCCACAGTGATTATTCACAACTGGCGTCAAACACAGTCAACATTTCAACAAACAACCGCTTACTCCGTCATGGTCAACCAAAGCCTTCTATATATGCCTACTTCATCCAAATGGACATCACTGTAATTGTTGGTCTACTTTTGTTACCTTCGTGATAACGCTTTTCATCACACCATCAGAAACAGAATGTTTACCTTATTTTGTTAAATGTCTGCACCCCAGACGGAGATGCATTACAATTATCAACCATTATTCTTATAATCACTGGTACGTAAACACTTTACATAACGTAATGGCACGTTAACACTGCCTAAAACCGCGGAAAAACAATGATACAAACACAGACACATCAGCTACATCCGATACGTGCTAATGTCCTGGGTAAACTAAACAGAGGGACCAAAGAGGTTGTATGTAGGAAGTGTAACTATCACACAGTACAAATACTTTTTAAAAAATTGCCAAAGGTTGCCATTAAAACCATCTTATTGTAGAGCGGGTAACTTAGAAACGTACGTGAACCTAAGCTAAATCGGGCGTGACACATCAGACTGATGTATGATAAATAACGGATATGATTATAGATTAATGCCTGTATACAACGTCAAGAATCTGTTTATAACACTGTTCGTTGATATGTGCACCAGATTTCTAGCAGTTACTCGAAAATGTAAACTTGACAAATTCATATATATATATATATATATATATATATATATATATATATATATATATATATATATATATATATATATCAGAATGAAAATAAGGCCATTGTGAGGGATTTTGGCTTACTAGTCAACACAACAACTTGTCCAAGCCTGCTCCTCACCCCAGGCTGCCGGCACGTAGCTCAACATATCGTACTTCTGAATACCCATCCATCTTTTCCCCTACCCAACAAGAGTGAACAATATTTGAGTATTTGTGAAATATCAGCAAAGACACTCGCATAGGATGGCATACAGTTGTTTGAGAATAGTGAGAGGAGAACACCGCATAAAATTCCGTTCAAATGAAGAGAATGGAACAATTACCTCTATACCAATATGGCAAACGAAATTTAAACAAAATTAGTCACCCATCTTGACCGCCTACAGGCCTAATAGGAAGAAGAAGGCTGTCCGTTCATAAGTAGTGGTGAAACCGCCTGATCAGGCTCAGCGAGAGGGGTGTTTGGTGGTGGGTAGGAGGCTGGGAGCAGGTGCCTTCTGCTTCTGGGAGACAAACGGACGCTACCATCAAACTGGACATTGTATTAGTGGTGTGGGCGACACTATACCGCCACACTCTTTCGATTCCCCAGCTTGGAGGCCATGTTCTGTCCTCCTGGTTAGAGATGCCATCATCCGAGGAAGTGTATGACGTTACAATCCATACGTTTTCTCTGGTGATTATGGTTTTTAGAAAATGTCACATAGGTATGATGAACTTAATTCTAGTTATTAGTAATAATATTCACACATGTTCTATAAACTGAACTGTACATCACCCTGTACTTCAGCATGTCGGTCAGCAAGTAGATTTACAGTGAGTGAGAATATTTTAACATCCATTAGATGCGTTGCTTTATATATAATTCATTTTTATATTGACTGATATTGGCACGAGCATGATATTATCCAGTGAAGACCATCTCGACTGAAAGAAAAACGTAAAGAACGTAGAAACTAATCAGGGCTTCCATAGATTTTCATAGAACTGACGTTTAAAGTACGAAAGTTATATGAAGGAAAGACAAGAGAAGGTGGACAATAATATGGTTTAGGCGTTCGAGGGAAGGAGGCATCATAACGGTCAGTCCTCGACTGGCCGATCTCTGCACAAACTGTGGGAAGCAACAGCCAAACGCGTTGGAGAGAGAGAGAGAGAGAGAGAGAGAGAGAGAGAGAGAGAGAGAGAGAGAGAGAGAGAGAGAGAGAGAGAGGCAGACAGACAGACAGAGAAAGAGAAGCAACATCGCATCGTTCGGGAAGGTGAGGTCGTCAGAAGAGAGGTGATGCCTGGAGAATTAACGAGACGGAAGACTTTTGATTGCACTCTAGCTAACCTAAAGGTGGAGGAGGATGAGTCACGTATCAAATACATTATTCTCGTTTTCAAAATTTGCTAACTTTGTTCACGTTCAACTTTGATCACAGATTTGATTTCGAAGGCCAACAAAATATATAAAAAAAAAAAACTAGACACAACAAATACCATACCGCCCATACCAACAGCTACCATGATCACCCAAAATGTTTTTCCAATCATTTCCGTACACTGATAACCATATCCTGGGCTGGCTTAATGTTGGTGCACCACCCTGTGCTCTCGCAGACCCAGACTCCGCAGTGTGAGCGGTGATGGGTGGTAGCTGCAGGGAGTCACGCTGTTTTCATTAGATTTGCTTTTGAAAATAACCTTCCTGCATCAGCATTTGATGTTGGTGGGGATAATACCTTGAAGGCAGATTCTGAAGAGGCCGGTAATTGGCTTGATCCTTTACCATATTGAACTTCAATTAATTTCTTATAAAATTCCACTGCCACGCAATTAATATCTTTTGAAGGCCTTGTGGCGCAGTGGTGGCAATGTGGCAGAGATGGAATTTCTCGACGTGTCATTCGCCTATACATTTCCTTGATAGACGCTGAGTAGAACTTCCACCAGGCAATTATAGCGAGGACAAAGCCCTCCTGGATCTAACATCTAAAACCTTTTCGATGACAAGCAACACATCCACCATAATCTGGCACAGAACAGTATAGTCTCGCTTGCTCTTAACTCTATGTATTTAGTGATGGACTTTCTACACTGGTACGTCGATTATTATTGTTCTTCTGTGTTTCCTCAACTGTAGGTTTTCCTATATTCATGCTTCCATATTTTGTATTTAGATTGTAACTCATTCTTTATGATATTGTTAATTTCTTTCGCTTTTAGTGTTTTTTCCCTTAATTCAATATGCTACGTAATTTTTTCCTCGAGTGTTTTATATATTTTGTTTGCGTTTTACATATCATATCCAAGTTTTGTGACGCAGTATTTTCTTCCTTTTTTTTTTTTGTAGATTCCTGATGATGCCCAAGTGAAGGCGAAAGCGTGATTGAAATAAATGGATAACTAAGGACAACTGGTGTTTGAGCACCCGCCTAATGGTAGAACAATACTTAGAAAATAAGAGAACATAAGAAAGAAGATTAATAATACTAAATATGCTGCCATCTTAAAATCTCTGTGCATATATATATATATATATATATATATATATATATATATATATATATATATATATATATATATATTCAAACCTCCAACAGCCAGGATTGAACCCGGCACCCCTGTGCAACAGGCGGGAGCGCTACCGCTAAGCTATGATCATTCCTAATAAGGAAATGACTATTCGAATACTATGTACTCGAATACCCTTCGTCTCACGTAGGTGAGCAATGGGGTCTACACCGGTCATTTCCCATCAGGCTCACAAAGCCAGCAAATAGCATTTTACCTAACCTAACTGTACAACGCGGAGGTATATGAATACGAACAAAGTGCATACGAACGCGCACCTTCATAGAACATACAAACCTCCAATATATATATATATATATATATATATATATATATATATATATATATATATATATATATATATATTATATATATATATATATATATATATATATATATATATATATATATATATTATATATATATATATATATATATATATATATATATATATATATATATATATATATATATATATATATATATATATATATATATGACTCATATATCAAAAAACAAGGATGATCCATGAATTTCATATATCACTTTGATAATGAATACCATCTATGTTCTTAGGTTAAGGTATGCCTTTGAGCAAAGTGTGTCCTGTTAAGCGGGTGTAGTTCCTTCGTATACCGATTCATAACCTCTGAACACATTTATGAACGTTCGCAAACGTTAGCCAGTCCCAGCAAGTGGAACTTCTATATACCTAGAGTGAGAGGGAACCATCCAGCCGTCGCTGATGGCCTCCTTCATGTAGGGTTGGTCTAGAAGATAACAGGTGGGCTAAATAGTGTTATTGTTTTTTCAAGTTTTTGGAAAAGTCTAGAGTCACTTTAATATTTTGTTTGTGTGTGTGTCTTTCTATCGGTTCTCTTGTCTATCATGAGACGTGTGAGATGGGAGTCTGGTTTTTATCTTCTATGACGATAGGAGATGGTTACTTACGGTCCCTCCAACTCTCATGGCTGTGTGATGGGTATTTCCGTATACCACTTGTTGAATCCATATTCATTTGGAGCTCATCGTAACACGCTATCAGGTATTATGAGAATTCCGTTCAGGCAACATAGTGCTCGTAAATGTAGTGATCAACAAATGATTATCACGATCTTACAAACTCCCTTGAACAAGTTCCCGTCACCCAGTTGTCAGTTGTACAAGCACCCGAAACAAGAAAATGCCAATCCCGGTTGGAAACAACAAACACATCTCCTCACACTCAGTACTTGTGTCCAGCTCTCAGTCAATCAAGACCTGAATGTATAACAGGAATGGCGGCTTTGTTACGACCAGGGTTCGTAACTTGTGTGTCATGTTGGTGAGAGGCCACGTTAACCTGTACCATGACTTGTCATCTCAGAGTCTGGTTGCTCTGTGAGGAGTCAACATATGAGGTGAATCTACTCAAGATCGAATGTAAACAACGGATGCTATTATTTCTCTGTTAATGAATACTGTTCGTCTTCAGGCATCATTAAATGAAACGTCAAATCTTTTGCTGTAAAGAAGGATATGAATTGTCCTTTCACTGTTACAAAGAATCTAAACTGTCAGTTCATCGCTGTACAGAGGAATATGAATTGTCAACCTTTTGCTACAAATTGTCAATTTATTGTTAAGAGGAGGAATATGAATTGTCATTTCTCGCTACAAAGAGGAATATGAATCGTCAATTCATCTCTATAAAGAAGAATATGAAGTCAATTTCTCGCTGTAAAGAAGATTATGAACTGTCATTTCTCTACTGTAAGAAGGGAGAATATGAGTGCCTTCCATGCTGGGAAAATGAATATTCACACGGCGCTAATGTCTTAATCGTACGTCGTGCGAGTGTCTCATTAAGGAAATTGTATGATAATAATACTGATGTACAATATGCAAAGTCCTTAAGTCTATTGTCTAGTATGTATGGCTGAAATTTAATTCTTTTAAGTAAACTTTTTACTTTATTTACTTTCTACACTAACGTATGTTTACTAATTACTTTAGGATGTAAGATGGCAGGAACGTGTTGGCTGAGGCCACAAGGAAGGTACCAAATGCTAATCAAACCAGCTGCAGATGGTTAATAACTGTAAAGTATGCCTTCCTTCTCAAAGCAATTTGTTTAGGAAATTTTGATTTCGAAAGTGACAATCGAAACACGAACATCTGATAACATTAGATACATTCGTAAGGAAATTTACGTGGGTTCTCCAGGACGCCTACCTTGTGTTTATTGAGCAGACACGTCACCTCATTGCTCCGCGCAAAAGCCATCCTGTATTAAGGTTGGTCTATCCTGTTGTCACTAACCAACCAGACTTATTTCCCCAGGAGATAAGAGCTTCTGTGAGTTTCAAGCCACCATCTCATGGTTCATTAGGCATCCTCGGGGAGTCTTTTTATCATTTCTCTCAGCACATCCTCACCCTCCACTACCCCGGAGGGAGAGGCCTGTCATAGAGATATATTAACTTGAATCAGAGCGCGCCACTCTTTGTAGAATATAATGGAAAGGCAATATTGGAACTTAGCTCTATTGTTAGTGAGTTAATTGATACTTTATACTTCTCTAAAAGCTTCCAGCCTAGGTTCATTACACCGGTGAAATTGGTTATGTGTTTCTTGAAAGAAAATATACTGGAATGGATGCGTGATCACTTGGTCACACTGTCAGAAATAAAGGCTGGAAGAAATCTGGCTGGGAATATAAGGTCTTCTGCAAACTACATAAACTTTGATCTAGATCAAAGTAAAACTAGCAGTATGTAATGTAGGTCTTCCCTCCACCTAGCAGCCACTAAATCAACCAAATAATATCACTGATGGCAAAGCATCAAAACGACAGAGGTGAAAACACATTTTGAGAAAAAGGAGTTTAACGAAAAAGCATAACTGACGATTAACAAGTCTATCGCAGATGACACCAAGAAAAACGCTAATGAAATGTGTTTATGCCCCGTTATTCAATTGCCACTGTTAAAAAGATCTTCGCATTACTGAAACCAAATAAGAAATTAGCATAAGGATGCTCTGTTCAAAGTCAAAATATGCAATGATTCAAACGAAATATTTGCTAAAAATGAACGAAAGAATCCATTACAATTGCAACTCCAGCAACTACTTCCTTGATGAACCTGATAGGCAAAGTGAAAGCTGAAATCATGAACTGGCTGTTCTACATGGCAAACTGTCAATATTTACCAGCTTTGTGGTCAATCAATCATTTTTCTTTGGCAATCTAAGCTATACAGATTAGGACTGACAACACCAATTTGGATGTACATACTACAGAATAAAAACTGTGTGGTACTTTTTTCATGTTTGCACAGACGGCACGGCCAATTAAATGCTCGAATCAAGACCATCTCATTAACTCTCCACACACACACACACACACACACACACACACACACACACACACACATATATATATATATATATATATATATATATATATATATATATATATTTTTTTATACTTTGTCGCTGTCTCCCGCGTTTGCGAGGTAGCGCAAGGAAACAGACGAAAGAAATGGCCCAACCCCCCCCCCCCATACACATGTACATACACACGTCCACACACGCAAATATACATACCTACACAGCTTTCCATGGTTTACCCCAGACGCTTCACATGCCTTGATTCACTCCACTGACAGCACGTCAACCCCTGTATACCACATCGCTCCAATTCACTCTATTCCTTGCCCTCCTTTCACCCTCCTGCATGTTCAGGCCCCGATCACACAAAATCTTTTTCACTCCATCTTTCCACCTCCAATTTGGTCTCCCTCTTCTCCTCGTTCCCTCCACCTCCGACACATATATCCTCTTGGTCAATCTTTCCTCACTCATTCTCTCCATGTGCCCAAACCATTTCAAAACACCCTCTTCTGCTCTCTCAACCACGCTCTTTTTATTTCCACACATCTCTCTTACCATAACGTTACTTACTCGATCAAACCACCTCACACCACACATTGTCCTCAAACATCTCATTTCCAGCACATCCATCCTCCTGCGCACAACTCTATCCATAGCCCACGCCTCGCAACCATACAACATTGTTGGAACCACTATTCCTTCAAACATACCCATTTTTGCTTTCCGAGATAATGTTCTCGACTTCCACACATTTTTCAAGG
Source organism: Panulirus ornatus (assembly GCF_036320965.1). NCBI lineage: Eukaryota > Metazoa > Arthropoda > Malacostraca > Decapoda > Palinuridae > Panulirus > Panulirus ornatus. The sequence goes on from NC_092273.1 coordinate 17,054,823, forward strand.
CTCCCAAAATTTTCGCCCCCTCCCCCACCCTATGATCCACTTCCGCTTCCATGGTTCCATCCGCTGACAGATCCACTCCCAGATATCTAAAACACTTCACTTCCTCCAGTTTTTCTCCATTCAAACTCACCTCCCAATTGATTGAGAGGGTGAAGGCATGTACAGAGCATCAGATTGGGGAAGAGCAGTGCGGTTTCAGAAGTGGTAGAGGATGTGTGGATCAGGTGTTTGCTTTGAAGAATGTATGTGAGAAATACTTAGAAAAGCAAATGGATTTGTATGTAGCATTTATGGATCTGGAGAAGGCATATGATAGAGTTGATAGAGATGCTCTGTGGAAGGTATTAAGAATATATGGTGTGGGAGGCAAGTTGTTAGAAGCAGTGAAAAGTTTTTATCGAGGATGTAAGGCATGTGTACGTGTAGGAAGAGAGGAAAGTGATTGGTTCTCAGTGAATGTAGGTTTGCGGCAGGGGTGTGTGATGTCTCCATGGTTGTTTAATTTGTTTATGGATGGGGTTGTTAGGGAGGTAAATGCAAGAGTCCTGGAAAGAGGGGCAAGTATGAAGTCTGTTGGGGATGAGAGAGCTTGGGAAGTGAGTTAGTTGTTGTTCGCTGATGATACAGCGCTGGTGGCTGATTCATGTGAGAAACTGCAGAAGCTGGTGACTGAGTTTGGTAAAGTGTGTGGAAGAAGAAAGTTAAGAGTAAATGTGAATAAGAGCAAGGTTATATATATATATATATATATATATATATATATATATATATATATATATATATATATATATATATATATATATATATACATTATCCCGGGGACAGGGGAGAAAGAATACTTCCCACGTATTCCCTGCGTGTCGTAGAATGCGAATACTAGATGAGGGAGCGGGGGGCTGGAAATCCTCCCCTCTCGTTTTTTTTTAATTTTCCAAAAGAAGGAACAGAGGGGGCCAGGTGAGGATATTCCAAAAAAGACCCAGTCCTCTGTTCTTAACGCTACCTCGCTAACGCGGGAAATGGCGAATAGTATTAGAAAAAAGAATATATATATATATATATATATATATATATATATATATATATATATATATATATATATATATATATATATATATATATATATTGGAGAGGATCACAGTTTTGCGCGTGATCAAGATATTCCTATGAGTCCATGGGGAAAATGAAACACGGTAAGTTCCCAAGTGAACTTTTGTGTAATAATCACATCATCAGGGGAGACACAAGAGAGAAATAAAAGTCAGTTGATATACACTGAAGAGACGAAGCTAGGACGCCATTTGGTAAACATGTGATTGTCCAAAACATGTTTACCAAATGGCGTCCTAGCTTCGTCTCTTCGATGTATATCAACTGACTGTTATGTTTCTCTCTTGTGTCTCTCCTGATGGTGTGATTATTACACGAAAGTGCACTTGGGAACTTTTCGTGTATCATTATATATATATATTTATATATATAAAGCGAGTATGATTCAAGAATTTCTTATATTGATATGAGAATCATTACAATCAGTTTCCTTAAGTAAGGATATGCATTTGGGCAGATTGTGCCCATGTATGATGGTTTAGTTCCTAGGTGAATGTTGGACAACATATATATATCAGTGAAAGACGTCTGAAATTCTGAACACATCTATGAATGTTTGTAAAGGTTAGCCTGTCCCAGCAAGTGGAACTTACATACATACCTAGAGTGAGAGGGAACCATCCAGCCGTCATGGATGGCTTCTTTCCTAAAGGACTGGTCTGGAAGATAACAGGAAGGCTAAATATTGTTTTTGCTTATTTGAAGTCTTGGAAGACAATCTAGCTATACTTTACTATTTTGTTCTAATATCTTTCTATTGTTTCTCTTTTCTATCATGAGAAGTGTGGGATGGGAGTCTCATTGTCGTTTCTATGAATATTGGAGATCGTTGCTCAGAAGCGAAGCCCTCCCTCCCACTCTCATGTCTGTGTCATGGGTGTATATGTGCGGCACTTGTCGATTCTATGTAGATTTCAAGCTCATCATAACTTGGGAAACCCTTTCTTAGAATTCTGTTCAGGCAACACAGTGCTCGTAAATATAATGATAAACAAATGATTACCACGATCTGACAAACTCCCTTGAACAAGTTCCCGTCACCCAGTTGTCAGTCGTACAAGCACCCGAAAACACGAAAATGCAAATCCCGGTTGGAAACAACAAACACATCTCCTCACACTCAGTACTTGTGTCCAGCTCTCAGTCAATCAAGACCTGAATGTATAACAGGAATGGCGGCTTTGTTACGACCAGGGTTCGTAACTTGTGTGTCATGTTGGTGAGAGGCCACGTTAACCTGTACCATGACTTGTCATCTCAGAGTCTGGTTGCTCTGTGAGGAGTCAATATATGAGGTGAATCTACTCAAGATCGAATGGAAACAACGGATGCTATTACTTCTCTGTTAATGATACTGTTCGTCTTCAGGCATCAAGAAACGAAATGTCAAATATTTGCCACAAAGAAGAATGTGAATTGCCCTTTCATTGTCACAAAGAATATAAATTGTCAATTTATCGTCATAAAGAATATATAATTCATTGCTATCAACAGGAATATGAATTGTTATTCTCTCGCTATAAAGAGGAATATCAAATGTCAGTCCCTCGCTACAAAAAAAAGATTATGAACTGTTATTTTTCTAATGTAAGGAAGGAGAATATGAGTGCCTTCCAAGTTGGGAAGATGAACATTCACTGGCGGTTAATGTCATACAATACAGTGGCGTACGTAATGTGAGTGTCTCATTAAGGAAATTGTATGATAATAATACTGATATACAGTATGCAAAGTCCTGAAGTCCACGGCCTAGAATGTATGGCTGAAATTCAACCTTTTTCGGTAAACTTTTTTCTTTCTTTTGCTTTTACACTCACTTATCTTTACTAGTTACTTTAGGAAATTGTTCAGTAAGCCACATTTTGGGTGCAAGTTACGAGGAACGTATTGTTTGCGGACACAACGAGGTACCTACTGTTTATCAAACCAGCTGCAGATGGTTAATTATAAAGTATGCCTTCACTTTTCAAAGCTATTTGTCCCAGAAATTCTGATTTCACAAAAGTACAATAGAAAAATAACTTTAGGGACATTCTTAAGGAAATTTCCGTGGATTGTCCAGGGCGCCTATGGCCTGGTGTTTACTGAGCAGAAACGTCAGCTCATTACTTCATGCATAAGCCATCCTGTATTCTGGTTGGTCTATTATCTACTCACTGACCACTCGAACCTCAGGAGATCGAGCTCCTGCAAGTTTCAAAGGACCATCACATGGGTCATCGGGCACCATCAGGGAATCTTCTATCATATCTCTTCGCGTCCTCATCCTCCACTACTCCACATGAAAGGAGTGCCATATTGATCTAATAACTTGAACCAGAGCGGGCCACTTTTGCATGACGTAAGAGTACGACACAACTGCAACTTAGCTCTATTGTCAGTGACTTATTATGGATATTCTATACATCTGTAAACACTTCTTGCTTAGGTTAATCTCACCAGTGAATCAAATTATACATATCATTGAAAAAATATTTACTGGAATGGATGCATTATCAATTGGTCACACTGTCAGAAAAGAAATCTGGCAAATGATATGAAGTCTCTTGCAAACTACAGACACTTTGATCTAAAGCAAAGTAAAATTGACATTATGTTATGTACGTCTATGTCAATGACAACTTTTCGTCCTCAGGTATGAACAAACTAAATGTCATATCTTTCCTATTAAGCAAACTATGAACTGCCCTTTTCTTGTTAAAAAGAATATGAATGGTCAGTTCAACATTCTAAAGAAGAATATGAATGGTCACAGTCTCGCTGTAAAGATTATGAACTGTCATTTCTCTAATGTAAGGAAGGAAAATATGAGTACCTTCCAAGCTGAGAAAAATGAATATTCACACGACGGTAATGTCAGGAACATACAGAGGCGTAAGTAATGCCAGTGTCTCATTAAGGAAATACTATGCAAATAATGCTAATGTCTAATATGCAAAGTCCTTAAGTGCACTGCAAAGTATTTTGTTTTTCGTATGGCTGTAATTCCGCCTTTTTTGTAGACTTTTTTTTTTTCTGTCTAGCTTTTACTCTCACGTATGTTTACTTTAGAAAATTGTTGAATTACCTTCATATTCGGTGTAAGTTACCAGGATCTTATTGTTTGTGGACACGAAGAAGTACCTAATGCTTATCAACACAGCTGCAGATGGTTAATAACTCTAAAGTATGCTTCCCTCTTCAAAATTTGTCCAAAAAAAATTTCATTTATAAAGTACTAAAGAAAATTGAAATATGATTAATTTTGGGATATTCTTGAGGAAATTCGCAGGGATTCATTGAGATGCCTCAGACCAGGGTTCATTGGCCAGACACGTCAGCAAGTTGGTCCTCTCAAAAGCCGACCTGTATTCTCGTTGGTCCTATTATCCAATCACTTGCCACTCGACCACATTTCCCCAGGGGAAAGAGCTCCTGTAAGTTTCAAGCGAACCATCACATGGTTCATCAGGCACCCTTTAGGGAATCTTTTATCATTTCTCTTTGCGTCCTCATCCTCCATTACCCCATATGAAGGGTCTGCCATAGCGATACAATGTCTTGAAACATAGCGGGTCACTTTTGCATAATGTATGGGAAAGACACAACCACAATGTAGGTACATTGTCCGTGACTTCATGGATATTTCATATTTCTGTAAACACTTCTTGCTTAGATTAACATCTTCGTGAAACGATTAATACATCTCTTGAGAAAATATCCACGGGAATGGATGCATCAGTTGGCCACATTGTCGTAAAAATATTTTTGGAAGGCGTCCGGCAATTGCTACGAGATCTCCAGCAAACTACAGAAAATGTGATCCATAGAGAGTATGTTTGACACTATGTTATGTACGTCTTCCCAGAATGTGTTCAGTATTCTGACTACTGTTCCGTCAATCTAGCAGCCACTAAATCTCCCGATCAATATTAATGACGGCAAAACATCAAAAGATGAGAGGTGAAGCCACTTTTGGAATTTTTTTTTTCATTCTAGAAAACCACATATGACAGTCAATCAGTCTATCATGGATAACATCACGAACACCATTTTAAAGAAATAGTATTTTTATACCCTCCTACTCAATTGCCACTGTTGAAAGGATTTCCAGCAAAACGAAACCTATAGAAAATGAACATAGACTACAATGATTCGATCAAAACGTTTGCTGAGAATGAACAAAAGAGACCATTACAAGTCCATGTATAAACAATACTGACTTGACGAATCTGATAGACAAAGTGAAAGATGAAATCATGGACAGCCTGTTCTACAAAGCAAAATGTCATTATGTTACCAGCAAAGTGTCCAATCTTTCAATTCTTTTATAATTTTTTTTTTTTCATAGTAGGCTACACAAACATAGGTTGGTAATACCGTTTTTGATGGATATACTACTGAAAGGAAAGCTTTATGATATATATCTCTTTATCATATTAGCTCAGACGGCATGGGCAAATGAATGCCCCAGTCAAAACCATCCCATTAACTTTATATTTTCATATATACATATATATATATATATATATATATATATATATATATATATATATATATATATATATATATATATATATATTTATATATATATATATATATATATATATATATATATATATATATATATATATATATATATATATATATTTATATATATATATATATATATATATATATATATATATATATATATATATATATATATATATATATATATATATATATATTAGAAAGGATCACAATTTTGAGCGTGATCAAGATATTCCTATGAGTCCTCGGGGAAAATAAAACACGAACAGTTCCCAAGTGCACTTTCGTGTAAAAATCACATCATCAGGGGAGAGACAGAGAAAACTATAACAGTCAGTTGATATACATCGAAGAGACGAAGCTAGGACGCCATTTGGTAAACATATTTGGTAAACATGTGATTGTCCAAAACATACAATCACATGTTTATATATATATATATATATATATATATATACAGAGCATCAAATTCGGGAAGAGCAGTGTGGTTCAGAAGTGGCAGAGGATGTGTGGATCAGGTGTTTACTTTGAAGAATGTATGTGAGAAATACTTAGAAAAGCAAATGGATTTGTATGTAGCGTTTATGGATGTGGAGAAGGCATATGATAGAGTTGATAGAGATGCTCTGTGGAAGGTATTAAGAATATATGGTGTGGGAGGCAAGTTGTTAGAAGCAGTGAAACGTTTTTATCGAGGATGTAAGGCATGTGTACGTGTAGGAAGAGAGGAAAGTGATTGGTTCTCAGTGAATGTAGGTTTCCGGCAGGTGTGTGTGATGTGTCCATGGTTGTTTAATTTGTTTATGGATGGGGTTGTTAGGGAGGTGCATGTAAGAGTTTTGGAAAGAGGGGCAAGAATGCAGTCTGTTATGGATGAGAGAGCTTGGGAAGTGAGTCAGTTGTTGTTCGCTGATGATACATCACTGGTGGCTCATTCATGTGAGAAACTGCAGAAGCTGGTGATTGAGTTTGGTAAAGTGTGTGAAAGAAGAAAGTTGAGAGTACATGTGAATAAGAGCAAGGTTATTTGGTACAGTAGGGTTGAGGGTCAAGTCAAATTGGGAGGTAAGTTTGAATGGAGAAAACTGGAGGAAGTGAAGCGTTTTAGATATCTGGGAGTGGATTTGGCAGCGGATGGAAACATGGAAGCGGAAGTGAATCATAGGGTGGGGGAGGGGGCGAAAATTCTGGGAGCCTTGAAGAATGTGTAGAAGGCGAGAACATTATCTCGGAAAGCAAAAATGGGTATGTTTGAAGGAATAGTGGTTCCAACAATGTTGTATGGTTGCGAGGCATAGGCTATGAATAGAGTTGTGCGCAGGAGGGTGGATGTGCTGGAAATTAGATGTTTGAGGACAATGTGTGGTGTGAGGTGGTTTGATCGAGTAAGTAATGTAAGGGTAAGAGAGATGTGCGGTAATAAAAAGAGTGTGGTTGAGAGAGCAGAAGAGGATGTTTAAAAATGGTTTGGTCACATGGAGAGAATGAGTGAGGAAAGATTGACAAAGAGGATATATGTGTCAGAGGTGGAGGGAGCGAGGAGAAGTGGGAGACCAAATTGGAGGTGGAAAGATGGAGTGAAAAAGACTTTGAGTGACCGGGGCCTGAATATGCAGGAGGGTGAAAGGCGTGCAAGGAATAGAGTGAATTGGAACGATGTTGTATACCGGGGTCGACGTGCTGTCAATGGATTGAACCAGGGTATGTGAAGCGTCTAGGGTAAACCATGGAAAGTTCTGTGGAGCCTGGATGTGGAAAGGAGCTGTGGTTTCGGTGCATTATTACATGACAGCTAGAGACTGAGTGTGAACGAATGGGGCCTTTGTTGTCCTTTCCTAGCGCTACCTCGCACACATGAGGGGGGAGGGGGTTGTTATTTCATGTGTGGCGAGGTGGTGATGGGATTGAATAAAGGCAGACAGTATGAATTATGTACATGTGTATAAATGTATATGTCTGTGTGTGTATATATATGTATACGTTGAGATGTATAGGAATGTATATTTGCGTGTGTGGACGTGTATGTATATACATGTGTATGTGGGCGGGTTGGGCCATTCTTTCGTCTGTTTCCTCAAAAATCAAAGATGATCCGTGAATTTCTTATGTTGCTTTGAGGATGAATATCATCAGTGTTCTTAAGTTCAGGTATTTCTTTGGGCAGAGTTTGTCCTGGCAAGAGGGTGTAGTTCCTTGGTGTGCGTCAGAGAAAGTATACCGATTTAATGCCCTTTAACTTCTGTACACATCCATGAACGTTTGCAAACGTTAGCCTATCCCAGCAAGTGGAACCTACGTATACTTAGAATGAGAGGGATTCATCCAGCCGTCATGGATGGCCTCCTTCAAGAAGGGCTGGTCTGGATAATAACAGGAAGATTAAAGTTTTTGTTTTTGCTTTTTTCAAGTTTCCGAAAACAGTCTAGAGTCACCTTACTATCCGTTTTCTTCTGCCTTTCAACTGTTTGTCTTCTCTATCATGAGACCTGTTGGGTGGGAGTCTAATTTCCTTTTTCATGAGTATTGGAGATGGGTGCTAAGGGGCTCTCCAACTCTCATGTCTGTATGATGGGTGTTTTTGTGCGCCACATGTCGATTTCTTGTACATTTTAAGCTCATCACAACACGCTAAAAGCTTTCTGAGAATTCTGCCCAGTCAACATGGGGTTCGCAAATGTAGTGATAACCAAATTATGATCTTACAAACTCCCTTGACATGTACCATCACTCAGTTGTACAAGCAATAGAAACAAGAAGATACAAAGTCAGGTTGGGAACAATGAACACGACTCCTCACACTGATCATCTCTGTCCGGCTCTCAGAGGATCAAGATCTGAATGTATAACAGGAATGGCAGGTCGCTATCCCGGGGAATAACGCTTTGTTACGACCAGGGTTCGAAACTTGTGTGTCATGTTGGTGAGAGGCCCCGTCAACCTGTACCATGACTTGTCATTTCAGAGTCTGGTTGATCTGTGAGGAGTCAACGTATGAGGTGAATTTACTCAAGATCGAATGAAGACAACTGATGTTTTAACTTCTCTCGATGAAAACTGTTCGTTTTCAAGTATGTACAAATGAAATGTCATATCTTTGCTATTAAAAAGAACGTGAAGTGTCCTTTCTTTGTTAATAGAATATGAATTGTCGATTCAACGCTTTCACGAAGAATATGAATTGTCATTTTTTTCGTTGTAAAGAAGATTATGAACTGTCGTTTCTCTAATGTAAGGAAGGAGAATGTATGAGTGTCTTCCAAGCTTGGAAAATGAATATTCACACGACGCTAATGTCATAAACATAGAGGCGTAAGTAATGCCAGTGCCTCATTAAGGAAATAGTATGCTAATAATGCTAATGTCTAAGACGTAAAGTATTTTGTTTTTCGTGTGGCTAGGACTCCACTTTTTTAGTAGACCTTCCTCTTTTTTTTTTCTTTACTGTCAATTATGTTTTTCTTTAGTAAACTGTTGAATCACTTACATATTCGGTGTAAGTTACGGATACGAAGAGGTACTTAATGCTTATCAACACAGCTGCAGATGGTTAATAACTGTAAAGTATGCTTCCCTTTTCAAGATTTGTCCAAGAAATTCTGATTTCAAAAGTACTAAAGAAAATTGAAATTTGACAACTTTAGGGACATTCTTAAGGAAATTTACGTGGATTCTCCAGGGCGCCTATGGATTGGTGTTCAGTGAGCAGACACGTCAGCTCATTGCTTCACGCATAAGCCAACCTGTACTCTGGTTGGTCTATTATCTACTCACTAACCACTCGCACACATTACTCCAGGCGATTGAAATCCTGTATATGGCAATCGACCACCACATGGTTCGTTAGGTACTCTCAAGGAATCTTTTTATCATTTCTCTCAGCACATCCTCACCCTCCACTACCCCATAGGGAGAGAATGTCATAGAGATACAGTGCTATTGATCAGTGACTTGATGGTTATTTCATGATTTTGTAAACACTTCTTTCTCAGATTCATATCATCGTGAACCTAGTCATACATCTCCTGCGAAAATATGTACTGGAATGGATGATTGAGTTGGTCACAATGACATAAAGAAAATTTTGGAAGACGTCTGGCAATTGATATGAGTGTCTCCAGAGACACTGATCGACATCAGTTATATACGTTATATATGTTATATACGTCTTCCCGAATGCGTCCAGTAATCTAACTACTATTCTCTATATCTCCCGAACAATATCACTGATGGTAAAGCATCAAAACAACAGAGGTGAAGATATATTTTGATTTATTTTTTCCTTTGAAAACCATAATTGACGATTAACCAGTGCATCATTATAGATAACATCACGAACCCCACATTAAAAAGAAATAGTGTTTTCATACCCCTCCTACTCAATTTCCACTGTTGAAAGGATCCTCAGCGAAATAAAACCTATGTGAAATGAACATAGAGATTCTTTTGTCAAATTATTGATTGCAATGATTCCATCCAAACGCTGGCTGAGAATGAACAAAAGAGACCATTACAAGTCCATGTATAAACAATACTGACTTGACGAATCTGATAGACAAAGTGAAAGCTAAAATCATGGACAGCCTGTTCTACAAAGCACAATGTCATTATGTTACCAGCTAAGTAGTCAATCATTTAGCTTTATTTCTTTTTTAAGCTAGGCTATACAGACTTGGGTTGGTAGTACCATTATGAATGTATATATCGCTGAGTTAAACAGTATATGACAATTTGTTTATCTATCAGCTTAAAGACTGCTTGGGATATGAATGCCTCAATCAAGGCCATCTCAATAAAGGTTGGGGAGGGGGCGAAGGTTCTGGGAGCGTTGAAAAATGTGTGGAAAGAGAGAACGTTATCTCGGAGATCAAAAATGGGTATTTTTTACGGAATAGTGATCCCAACAATGTTATATGGTTGCAAGGCATGGGTTATAGAATAGGGTTGAACGGAAGAGGGTGGATGTGTTGGAAATGAAATATTTTAGGACAATATGTGGTGTGAAGTGGTTTGATCGAGTAAGAAATGAGGAGGTTAGAGAAATGTGTGGAAATATACAGAATATGGGAGAGAGAGCAGATGATGTTGTGCTGAAATGGTTTGGGCCTATGGAAGAATGAGTGAGGAAAGAATGACAAAGAGGATGAATGTGTCAGAGGTGGAGGGAACGAAGAAGAAGCGGGAGACCAATTGGAGGAGAAAGGATGGAGCGAAAAAAAAAATTTGAGCGATCTGATCCTAAACATACAAGAGGGTGAAAGGCGTCCAAGGTATAGAGTGAATTAGAACGATGTGATATACCGGGGTCGACGTGCTGTCAATGGGCAGAACCAGAGAATGTGAAACATCGTGGGTAAACCACATAAAGGTCTGCAGGGCCTGGATGTGGATAGGGAACTGTGGTTTCGGTTCATTATACGTGATAGCAAGGGACTGAGAGTGAACGAATATGGCCGTTTTTTTGTCTGTTTTCCTGGGGCTACCTCGCTGAAGCATGGGTTCGGGAAGGTGTTTTCTGTGGGGCGAGGTCACGCCGAGAATGGACAAAGGCAAGCAAGTGTGAATATGTAAATGTCTATATACGTATATGTCTGTGTATGTGTATGTCTATGTATATGTGAGTGTATGGGTGTTTATATATATATATATATATATATATATATATATATATATATATATATATATATATATATATATATATATATATATATATATATATATATATATATATATATATATATATATATATATTGTATTCTAAGTTTCTAAAAGGGGAAACAGAAGGAGTCACACGGGTAGTGCTCATCCTCCTCGAACGCTCAGATTGGGGTGTCTAAATGTGAGTGGATGTAACCAAGATGAGAAAAAAGGAGAGATAGGTAGAATGTTTGAGTAAAGGATGTTTTGACTCTGAGTGAAACAAAGCTCAAGGGTAAAGGGGAAGAGTGGTTTAGGAATGTTCTGGGAGTAAAGTGAGGGGTTGGCGAGAGGACAAGAGCAAAGGAAGGAGTAGCACTACTCCTGAAACAGGAGTTGTGGGAGTATGTGATAGAGTGGAAGAAAGTAAACTCTACATTGATTTGGGTAAAACTGAAGGTGGATGGAGAGAGATGGGTGATTATTGGTACCTATGCATCCGGGCATGACAAGAAAGATCATGAGAGGCAAGTGTTTTGGGAGCAACTGAGTGAGTGTGCTAGCAGTTTTGATGCACGAGCCCGGGTTAGAGCAATGGGTGATTTGAATGCAAAGGTGAGTAATGTGGCATTTGTAAATGTGGCATTTGTAAATGGAAATGGTGAAGAACTTGTAGCTTTGTGTGCTGAAAAAGGACTGGTGATTGTGAATACCTAGTTTAAAAAGAGATATACATAAGTATACGTATATAAGTAGGAGAGATGGATTACGTGTTAATTGATAGGCGCGTGAGAGAGAGACTTTTGGATGTTAATGTGCTGAGAGGTGCAACTGGAGAGATGTCTGATCATTATCTTATGTAGGCGAAGGTAAAGATTTGTATAGGTTTTCAGAAAAGAAGAGAGAATGTTGGGGTGAGGAGACTGTTGAGAGTAAGTAAGCTTAGGAAGGAGACTTGTGTGAGGAAGTACCAGGAGAGACTGAGCACAGAATGGAAAAAGGTGACAGCAAATGACGTAAGGGGAATTGGGGTAGGAATGGGATGTATTTAGGGAAGCAGTGATGGCTTGCGCAAAAGATGCTTGTAGCATGAGAAGCGTGGGAGGTGGGCAAATTAGAAAAGTTAGTGAGTGGTGGGACGAAGAAGTAAGATTACTAGTGAAAGAGAAGAGAGAGGCATTTGGACGATTTTTGCAGGGAAATAGTGCAAATGACTGGGAGATATACAAAAAAAAAAAAAAAAAGAGGCAGGAGGTCAAGAGAAAGGTGCAAGAGGTGAAAAAGAGGTCAAGTGAGAGAGTATGATTAGATTTTAGGGAGAATATAAAGATATTTTGGAAGGAGGTAAATAAAGTGCGTAAGACAAGAGGACAAATGGGAACATCGGTGAAGGGGTTTAATGGGGAGGTAATAACAAGTAGTGGTCATGTGAAAAGGAGATGGAGTGAGTATTTTGAAGGTTTGTTGAATGTGTTGGATGATAGAGTGGCAGATATAGGGTATTTTGGTCGAGGTGGTGTGCGAAGTGAGAGGGTCAGGGAGAATGATTTGATAAACAGAGAAGAGGCAGTGAAAGCTTTGCGCAGGATGAAAGTCGGCAAGGCGGCGGGTTTGAATGGCATTGCAGTGGAATTTATTAAATAAGGTGGTGACTGTGTTGGCTGGTTGGCAAGGATATTCATTGTATGTATGGCTCATTGTGAAGTGCCTAAGGATTGGCGGAATGCATGGATAGTGGGAAATTATATGGGAGGGTATTGATTGAATGGGTGAAGGCATGTACAGAGCATCAAAATGTGGAGAAGCGGTATGGTTTTAGAAGTGGTAGACGATGTGTGGATCAGGTGTTTGCTTTGAATAATGTATGTGAGAAATACTTAGAAAAACAAATGGATTTGTATATAGCATTTATGGATCTGGAGAAGGCATATGATAGAGTTGATAGAGATGCTCTGTGGAAGGTATTAAGAGTATATGGTGTGGGAGGCAAGTTGCTCGAAGCAGTGAAAAGTTTTTATCGAGGATGTAAGGCATGTGTAAGAGTAGGAAGAGAGGACAGTGATTAGTTCTCAGTGAATGTCGCTTTACGGTAGGGGTGCGTGATGTCTCCATGGTTATTTAATTTGTTTATAGATGGGGTTTTTAGGGAGGTGAATGCAAGAGTTTTGGAGAGGGGGGAAATATGCAGTCTGTTGTGGATGAGAGGGCATGGGAAGTGAGTCAGTTGTTGTTCGCTGATGATACAGCGCTGATGGCTGATTCGGGTGAGAAACTGTAGAAGTTGGTGACTGAGTCTGGTAAAGTGTGTGAAAGAAGAAAGCTGAGAGTAAATGTGAATAAGAGCAATGCTGTTAGGTACAGTAGTGTTGAGGGACAAGTCAACTGGGAGATAAGTTTGAGTGGAGAAAAACCGGAGAAAGTGAAGTGTTTTAGATATCGGGGAGTGGATTTGGCAGCGGATGGAACCATGGAATTGGAAGTGAGTCACAGGGTGAGGGAGGGGGCGAAAGTTCTGGGAGCGTTGAAAAATGTGTGGTAGACGAGAACATTATCTCGGAAAGCAAAAATGGGTATGTTTGAAGGAATAGTGGTTCCAACAACGTTATATGGTTGCGAGGCGTGGGCTATAGATAGGGTTGTGCGCAGGAGGGTGGATGTATTGGAAATGAGATGTTTGAGGACAATATGTGGTGTGAGGTGGTTTGATCGGGTAAGTAATGAAAAGGTAAGAGAGATGTGTGGCAATAAACAGAGTGTGGTTGAGAGAGCAGAAGAGGGTGTATTGAAATGGTTTGGGCACATGGAGAGAATGAGTGAGGAAAGATTGACAAAGAGGATATATGTGTCAGAGGTGGAGGGAACGAGGAGAAGTGGGAGACCAAATTGGAGGTGGAAGGATGGAGTGAAAAAGATTTTGAGCGATCGGGGCCTGAACATGCAGGAGGGTGAAAGGCGTGCAAGGAATAGAGTGAATTGGAACGATGTGGTGTGCATTTCCAATACTGAACACCCCATGTACACCAATTATACTCTCAACTGCCGCATTACTCACCTTTAAATTCAATCACCCATCACGTGCATCAAAGCTGCTAACATACTCGCTCAGCTGCTCCCATAACACTTGCCTCTCATAATCTTTCTTCTCATGACCAGGTGCATAGGTACCAATAATCACCTATCTCTCACCATCTACTTTCAGTTTTACCCATATCAATCTAGAGTTTACTTTCTTACACCCTATCACGTACTCCCACAACTGCTTCAGGAGTAGTGCTACTCCTTCCTTTGTTCTTGTCCTCTCACCAACCCATGAATATACTCCCAAGACATTCCCAAACCAATCTTCCCTTTTATCCTTGAGCTTCGTTTCGCTCAGAGCCAAAACATCCAGATTCTTCTCCTCAAACATACTACGCATCTCTCCTTTTTTCTGATTTTGGTTATATCCACACACATTTAGATACCCCAATCTGAGCCTTCGAGGTGGATGAGCACTCCCCGCATAGCTATCCTTCTGTTTCCCCTTTTAGAAAGTTAAAACACATGGAGGGGAGGGTTTCTAAACCCCCGCTGCTGTCCCCTTTCGTCTCCTTCTAATACACGCGGGGAATGTGTGGGAAGTATTCTTTCTCTCCTATCCCCAGGGATATATATTTATAGTTAGAAATCTCTAATTTTCTCAGTATCATTCTACCAGCACGTTGGTGCTCTCACATGTTCTCTGTAGTTCTTCATTCATTACATTCAAGCTCTCGCCTTCACAGAAGCATCGTCACCAAAGAGAGAAAAACTGCGTCAGAAAACCTGGATATGATACGGAGAACGCCAGTGTACTATTAATACTCTCGGTAAAAACACAGTACATATATAAATGTAATGAAAAACATCTTAAAACGAAGCAGTTAACAATATGAAGAAGGGTAATGTGGGTTATAGTACAACATATGGAAACAGAAATAGATAAGAACTTAAGTTGAGGACAAACAAAGAAGAAAAATATAACACCAGGTAATATTGTTCTTCAGCAATTTTCCTCAGCTGTAAGTCTTTCTATATTTCTGTTTCCATATTTTGTAATTAGATTCTTATACTATCTTTCATGATTTTGTTAATCGTTTCGCTTTTAGTGTTTTTTTCCCCTTACTTTTATATGCTATGTACTGTATTCTTATTCGAAAGTTTCTATATTTTGCTTGCTGCTTGCAAATCATACTTATGTGAAGCAGTCTTTTTTTTTCTCTCTCTCTTTTTGTAGGTTCTTGATGATGCCTCTGTGAAGGAGAAAGCTTTGCGTGTAATAAACGGTGAATTATGGACAGATAGAGTCTGAGCACCCACCTAATGGTAGTATAATACTGAGAAGATTAGAAAACATAAGTAAGAAGACTAAACTCTAAATATGCTGTCGTATTCAATTCTAAGTGCATTAGAAAATACTGGCTCCCAGCGTATACTTATATATATATATATATATATATATATATATATATATATATATATATATATATATATATATATATATATACATATACTTGAACGCCGTTTCCCGTCGTCTGAAATAACATAAAAATATATAGTTTATAACTCAGCAATATATACATCATAAACGTTACTGGCAACCCGTGGCTGTATAGCCTATTCTACAAAACACAAACGAACTAATTGATTGACCACTAAGTTGGTAACATAATGACAATTTGCCATGTAGAACAGCCTGGACATGATTTCAGCTTTCACTTTGCCTATCAGATTTGTCAATTCGGTGGCAGTGAGAGTTGGAATTGTAATGTTTTTTTTTTTTCATTTTCAGCTCAATACTCGTTTGAATTATTGCAATGTATGATTATGACAAGAGAATCTTTACGTTCATATCTTTTTGGTTTTAGTAAGATTGAATATATATATATATATATATATATATATATATATATATATATATATATATATATATATATATATATATATAAAATCACTGTTTCCCGCGTCAGCAAGGTAGCGCCAGGAAACAGACGAAGAATGGCCCAACCACTCATATGCACATGTACTTACATAAATGCCCATATACGCACATGTACATACATATACATTTCAATGTATACATAGACATATACATATATACATATACATATATACACATGTGTACATTCATACTTGCTGCCTTCATCCGTTGCTGTCGCAACTCCACCACACAGGAAACAACATCCCCCCACCTCCAGCGAGGTAGCACCAGGAAAAGACAACAAAGGCAACATTCGTTTACAATCAGTCTATAGCTGTCATGTGTAATGCACCGAAACCACAGCTCCCTTTCCACATCTAGGCCCCACAAAACTATCCATGGTTTACCACAGACACTTCATATGCCCTGATTTAATCCATTGACAGCATGTCGACCCCGGTATACCACATTGTTCCAATTCACCCTATTCCGTGCACCCCTTTCACCCTCCTGTATGTTTAGACCCCAATCGCTCAAAATCTTATTCACTTAATCCCTCCACCTCCAATTTGGTCTCCCGCTTCTCCTTGTTCCCTCCATCTCTGACACATATATCCTCTTTGTCAATCTTTCCTTAGTCATTCTTTCCATGTGTCCAAACCATTTCAACACACCCTCTTCTGCTCTCTCAACCACACTCTATTCATTACCACACATCCTTCTTACTCTTTTATCATTTAATGGATCAAACCACCTCACACCACATTTGTCCTCTAACATTTCATTTCCAACACTTCCATCCTTCTCCGCACAACACTGTGTATAGCCCATGCCTCGCATGGGCTATATTGTTGGAACAACTATTCCTTCAAACATACTCATTTTTGCTCTCCGAGATAACGTTCTCGCCTTCCACGCATTCTTTAATGCTCCCAGATCCTTCGCTCCCTCCCCCACCGTTTAACTCACTTCCGCTTCCATGGTTCCATACACTGCTAAGTCCACTCCCAGTTTTTCTCCATTCAAACTTACCTCCCAGTTAACTTGCCCCTCAACCCTACTCAACCTTGCTCTTATTCAGGTTTACTCTCAACTTTCTCCTTTCACACACTTTACCAAACTCAGTCACCAGCTTCTGCAGTTTCTCACCCAAATCAACCACCAGCGCTGTATCATCAGGTATCCATTCCATCGATCAGCCCCATCGCAGAGGATGATCAGGAGGGTTGACTGCAGACCGACGGTCGCTATTATGATCCAAAGCTATGGAGGGCTTGACCTTGCGGGCCGTGAATGCATCGTGGTCAACAACGCTAGCCGAAACACAACGGAGGTGATGCATCAGTGAATCATCTCGTTTGATTTTAGCTGCCATAGCCTTTCGCACTTCTACAGAACTGAACTTACATCACTGTATGCATGTTTCGCATATGATATAGTATCACATATTGGTCTATTGTTGCCTAGCAAACATATGCTTTGCCAAAGGTCATCTGTTCGCCCGTAACATCCGCAGATAGTAATGACCAACCAGAGCAACGAAAACGCGCTACACATCTATCAAGTAACTATTACTTGTTACAACCACACCACTCCTCCTGATGTTCTTCGAAAGTAACGTACGAATACTTGTTATGCATCATAACTATAACTTGGTGATTTTCTGGGAGAAAAGCGTTTACAGAATAAATTAATAGACAAATGAATAGATAGATAAATAAATATAAAAGATTAAAAGATTCTTAGAAATGACGAAATGATAAGATGATTCGGAAAGTGAGAAACAGATGAATTGGACACACTAGAAACAAAATATGTGTATAGAGACAATGGTGTTAACAATGAGGATCAATGATCACACTATAAAGGCTTTATTTCAAATGTCACGTGAGCATGATGTACATTTTCTTTTTACCTTTTCCCAGAAACTTTCCTTCAGAATATTTGAAACAATATGCATTGTAACAGTGTCGTCCTCTTCAATTTTTAGACATTCCTGTTTGGAACTCTTCATTCTGAGAGAGCTTATCATTTGCACTTATACGTGCCGTATTTTCAAAGATGACCCCCGTTCCATTTTCTATCTCGACCGAGAGCCAATCCCCATTAGAAAGATACACAGAACTCACTCCGGCGTCAAGGGCTGTCAAAACATTCCCTACCGTGGATGTCTTTTTTTATCTTTCAGGATTTCTTCACACACACACACACACACACACACACACACACACACACACACACACACATATATATTATTTTTTTTTTTATTATACTTTGTCGCTGTCTCCCGCGTTTGCGAGGTAGCGCAAGGAAACAGACGAAAGAAATGGCCCAACCCCCCCCCCATACACATGTATATACATACGTCCACACACGCAAATATACATACCTACACAGCTTTCCATGGTTTACCCCAGACGCTTCACATGCCTTGATTCAATCCACTGATAGCACGTCAACCCCGGTATACCACATCGCTCCAATTCACTCTATTCCTTGCCCTCCTTTCACCCTCCTGCATGTTCAGGCCCCGATCACACAAAATCTTTTTCACTCCATCTTTCCACCTCCAATTTGGTCTCCCTCTTCTCCTCGTTCCCTCCACCTCCGACACATATATCCTCTTGGTCAATCTTTCCTCACTCATTCTCTCCATGTGCCCAAACCACTTCAAAACACCCTCTTCTGCTCTCTCAACCACGCTCTTTTTATTTCCACACATCTCTCTTACCCTTACGTTACTCACTCGATCAAACCACCTCACACCACACATTGTCCGCAAACATCTCATTTCCAGCACATCCATCCTCCTGCGCACAACTCTATCCATAGCCCACGCCTCGCAACCATACAACATTGTTGGAACCACTATTCCTTCAAACATACCCATTTTTGCTTTCCGAGATAATGTTCTCGACTTCCACACATTCTTCAAGGCTCCCAGAATTTTCGCCCCCTCCCCCACTTCCGCTTCCATGGTTCCATCCGCTGCCAGATCCACTCCCAGATATCTAAAACACTTCACTTCCTCCAGTTTTTCTCCATTCAAACTCACCTCCCAATTGACTTGACCCTCAACCCTACTGTACCTAATAACCTTGCTCTTATTCACATTTACTCTTAACTTTCTTCTTCCACACACTTTACCAAACTCAGTCACCAGCTTCTGCAGTTTCTCACATGAATCAGCCACCAGCGCTGTATCATCAGCGAACAACAACTGACTCACTTCCCAAGCTCTCTCATCCCCAACAGACTTCATGCTTGCCCCTCTTTCCAAAACTCTTGCATTTACCTCCCTAACAATCCCATCCATAAACAAATTAAACAACCATGGAGACATCACACATCCCTGCCGCAAACCTACATTCACTGAGAACCAATCACTTTCCTCTCTTCCTACACGTACACATGCCTTACATCCTCGATAAAAACTTTTCACTGCTTCTAACAACTTTCCTCCCACACCATATATTCTTAATACCTTCCACAGAGCATCTCTATCAACTCTATCATATGCCTTCTCCAGATCCATAAATGCTACATACAAATCCATTTGCTTTTCTAAGTATTTCTCACATACATTCTTCAAAGCAAACACCTGATCCACACATCCTCTACCACTTCTGAAACCACACTGCTCTTCCCCAATCTGATGCTCTGTACATGCCTTCACCCTCTCAATCAATACCCTCCCATATAATTTACCAGGAATACTCAACAAACTTATACCTCTGTAATTTGAGCACTCACTCTTATCCCCTTTGCCTTTGTACAATGGCACTATGCACGCATTCCGCCAATCCTCAGGCACCTCACCATGAGTCATACATACATTAAATAACCTTACCAACCAGTCAACAATACAGTCACCCCCTTTTTTAATAAATTCCACTGCAATACCATCCAAACCTGCTGCCTTGCCGGCTTTCATCTTCCGCAAAGCTTTCACTACCTCTTCTCTGTTTACCAAATCATTTTCCCTAACCCTCTCACTTTGCACACCACCTCGACCAAAACACCCTATATCTGCCACTCTATCATCAAACACATTCAACAAACCTTCAAAATACTCACTCCATCTCCTTCTCACATCACCACTACTTGTTATCACCTCCCCATTTGCGCCCTTCACTGAAGTTCCCATTTGCTCCCTTGTCTTACGCACTTTATTTACCTCCTTCCAGAACATCTTTTTATTCTCCCTAAAATTTACTGATAGTCTCTCACCCCAACTCTCATTTGCCCTTTTTTTCACCTCTTGCACCTTTCTCTTGACCTCCTGTCTCTTTCTTTTATACATCTCCCACTCAATTGCATTTTTTCCCTG
>NC_092273.1:17080347-17130347 GCF_036320965.1 Panulirus ornatus
TCGAGTGAGTAACGTAAGGGTAAGAGAGATGTGTGGAAATAAAAAGAGCGTGGTTGAGAGAGCAGAGGAGGGTGTTTTGAAGTGGCTGGGCACATGGAGAGAATGAGTGAAGAAAGATTGACCAAGAGGATATATGTGTCGGAGGTGGAGGGAACGAGGAGAAGAGGGAGACCAAATTGGAGGTGGAAAGATGGAGTGAAAAAGATTTTGTGTGATCGGGGCCTGAACATGCAGGAGGGTGAAAGGAGGGCAAGGAATAGAGTGAATTGGAGCGATGTGGTATACCGGGGTTGACGTGCTGTCAGTGGATTGAATCAAGGCATGTGAAGCGTCTGGGGTAAACCATGGAAAGCTGTGTAGGTATGTATATTTGCGTGTGTGGACGAATGTATATACATGTGTATGGGGAGGGGTTGGGCCATTTCTTTCGTCTGTTTCCTTGCGCTACCTCGCAAACGCGGGAGACAGCGACAAAGTATAAAAAAAAAAAAAAGAAAAAAAAAAAAAAAAAATATATATATATATATATATATATATATATATATATATTTTTTTTTTTTTTATTCATTATTTTGCTTTGTCGCTGTCTCCCGCGTTAGCGAGGTAGCGCAAGGAAACAGACGAAAGAATGGCCCAACCCGACCACATACACATGTATATACATACATGTCCACACACGCACAATATACATACCTATACATCTCAATGTACACATATATATACATACACAGACATATACATATATACACATGTACATAATTCATACTGTCTGCCTTTCTTTGTTCCCATCGCCACCTCGCCACATATGGAATAACAACCCCCTCCCTCCCTCATGTGTGCGAGGTAGCGCTAGGAAAGACACCAAAGGCCCCATTCGTTCACACTCAGTCTCTAGCTGTCATGTAATAATGCACCGAAACCACAGCTCCCTTTCCACATCCAGGCCCCACACACTTTCCATGGTCTACCCCAGACGCTTCACATGCCCTGGTTCAATCCATTGACAACACGTCGACCCCGGTATACCACATCGTTCCAGATCACTCTATTCCTTGCACGCCTTTCACCCTGCTGCATGTTCAGGCCCCGATAACTCAAAATCTTTTTCACTCCATCTTTCCATCTAAAATTTGGTCTCCCACTTCCCCTCGTTCCCTCCACCTCTGACACATATATCCTCTTTGTCAATCTTTCCCCACTCATTCTCTCCATGTGACCAAACCATTTCAAAACACCCTCTTCTGCTCTCTCAACCACACTCTTTTTATTTCCACACATCTCTGTCACCCTCACATTACTTACTCGATCAAACCACCTCACACCACATATTGTCCTCAAACATCTCATTTCCAGCACATCCACCCTCCTACGCACAACTCTATCCATAGCCCACGCCTCGCAACCATACAACATTGTTGGAACCACTATTCCTTCAAACATACCCATTTTTGCTTTCCGAGATAATGTTCTCGACTTCCACACATTCTTCAAGGCTCCCAGAATTTTCGCCCCCTCCCCTACCCTATGATTCACTTCCGCTTCCATGGTTCCATCCGCTGCCAGATCCACTTCCAGATATCTAAAACACTTTACTTCCTCCAGTTTTTCTCCATTCAAACTTACCTTCCAACTGACTCGACCCTCAACCATACTGTACCTAATAACCTTGCTCTTATTCACATTTACTCTTAACTTTCTTCTTACACACACTTTACCTAACTCAGTCACCAGCTTCTGCAGTTTCTTACATGATCAGCCACCAGTGCTGTATCATCAGCGAACAACAACTGACTCACTTCCCAAGCTCTCTCATCCACAACAGACTGCATACTCGCCCCTCTTTCCAAAACTCTTGCATTCACCTCCCTAACAACCTCATCCATAAACAAATTAAACAACCATGGAGACATCACACACCCCTGCCGCAAACCTACATTCACTGAGAACCAATCACTTTCCTCTCTTCCTACACGTACACATGCCTTACATCCTCGATAAAAACTTTTCACTGCTTCTAACAACTTGCCTCCCACACCATATATACTTAAAACCTTCCACAGAGCATCTCTATCAACTCTATCATATGCCTTCTCCAGATCCATAAATGCTACATACAAATCCATCTGTTTTTCTAAGTATTTCTCACATACATTCTTCAAAGCAAACACCTGATCCACACATCCTCTACCACTTCTGAAACCACACTGCTCTTTTCCAATCTGATGCTCTGTACACACCTTTACCCTCTCAATCAATACCCTCCATATAATTTTCAGGAATACTCAACAAACTTATACCTCTGTAATTTGAGCACTCACTCTTATCCCCTTTGCCTTTGTACAATGGCACTATGCAAGCATTCCGCCAATCCTCAGGCACCTCACCATGAATCATTAATTCATTGTTTTCCTTACCAACAGTCAACAATACAGTCACCCCCTTTTTTAATAAATTCCACTGCAATACCATCCAAACCTGCTGCCTTGCCGGCTTTCATCTTCCGTAAATATATATATATATAATAATATAATAATAATAATAATGATTATAATAATGTTTATGATAATAATAATAATGATGATAATAGTAATGATTATAATAATGTTTATGATAATAATAATAATGATGATAATAACAATAATGTTAATAATAATGATAATAATAATAATGATAATAATAATGATGATAATAGTAATGATTACAGAAATTATAATGTTTATGATAATAATAATAATGATGATAATAACAATAATGATAATCATGATAATAATGATTATGATGATAATAATAATAATGAGTTTGGTAAAGTGTGTGAAAGAAGAAAGTGAGAGGAAATGTGAATAAGAGCAATGCTGTTAGGTACAGTAGTGTTGAGGGACAAGTCAATTGGGAGGTGAGTTTGAATGGAGAAAAACTGGAGGAAGTGAAGTGTTTTAGATATCTGGGAGTGGATTTGGCAGCGGATGGAACCATGGAAACGGAAGTGACTTACAGGGTGGGGGGAGGTGGCAAAAGTTCTGGGAGCGTTGAAAAATGTGTGGTAGACGAGAACATTATCTCGGAAAGCAAAAATGGGTATGTTTGAAGGAATAGTGGTTCCAACAATGTTGTATGGTTGCGAGGCGTGGGCTATAGATAGGGTTGTGCGCAGGAGGGTGGATGTATTGGAAATGAGATGTTTGAGGACAATGTGTGGTGTGAGGTGGTTTGATCGGATAAGCAATGAAAAGGTAAGAGAGATGTGTGGTAATAAAAAGAGCGTGGTTGAGAAAGCAGAAGAGGGTATTTTGAAATGGTTTGGTCACATGGAGAGAGTGAGTGAGGAAAAATTGACCAAGAGGATATATGTGTCAGAGGCGGAGGAACGAGAAGTGGGAGACCAAATTGGAGGTGGAAGGATGGAGTGAA
Source organism: Panulirus ornatus (assembly GCF_036320965.1). Taxonomy (NCBI): domain Eukaryota; kingdom Metazoa; phylum Arthropoda; class Malacostraca; order Decapoda; family Palinuridae; genus Panulirus; species Panulirus ornatus. The sequence continues at coordinate 17,083,756 of NC_092273.1, forward strand.
AAAGATTTTGAGCGATCGGGGTCTGAACATGCAGGCGTGCAAGGAATAGAGTGAATTGGAACGATGTGGTATACCGCGGTCGACGTGCTGTCAATGGATTGAAACTAGGGCTTGTGAGGCATCTGGGGTAAACCATGGAAAGTTCTGTGGGGCTGGATGTGGAAAGGGAGCTGTGGTTTCTATGCATTACACATGACAGCTAGAGACTGAGTGTGAACGAATGATAAGTTCCAAGTGTGCTCTCGATAATTACACCTTACCTAGAAGATGTGCTACAAGAGAGTCCAACTGGGACTCATCGCGTTTCATTTTTCCTCTTGCTTATCAGCAAATAGTAGATCTCACGCATCACTGTGAGTATCTATCTCTTAAGGGATCCAACATCTTTATCACAAATATTCTTGGAAGAGGATAGAGTTCCAAGGGAGTGGAAGGGGGCAGACGTTTTTTTTTTTTTTCATTTTCAGCTCAATACTCGTTTGAATTATTGCAATGTATGATTATGACAAGAGAATCTTTACGTTCATATCTTTTTGGTTTTAGTAAGATTGAATATATATTATATATATATATATAATAATATAATAATAATAATAATGATAATAATAATAATGATAATAATAATAATAATAATAATAATAATAATAATAATAATAATAATAATAATAATAATAATGATAATGATAATAATAATAATAATGATAATAATAATAATAATAATAATAATAATAATGATAATGATAATAATAATAATAATAATAATAACAATAATAATAATAATAATAATAATAATAATAATAATAATGATAATAATAATAATAATAATAATAATAATAATAATAATAATAATAATAATAATAATAATGATGATAATAATAATAATGATGATAATAGTAATAATTGTAATAATAATAATAATAATAATAATAATAATAATAATAATAATAATAATAATAATAATAACACTAATGATAATAATAATAATAATAATAATAATAATAATAATGATAATAATAATAATAATAATAATAATAATAATAATAATAATAATAATAATAATAATAATAAGATGATAATGATAATAATAATAATTATAATAATATGATAACAATAATGATAATCATGATAATAATGATTATGATAATAATAATAACACTAATAATAATAGTAATGATTATAATAATGATAACAATAATGATAATCATGATAATAATGATTATGATGATAATAATAATAACACTAATAATAATAGTAATGATTATAATAATGTTTATGATAATAATAATGATAATAATAATAATAATAATAATAATAATAATAATAATAATAATAATAATAATAATAATAATAATAATAATGATAATAATGATAGTAATAATAATAATAATAATAATAATAATAATAATAATAATAATAATAATAATAATAATAATAATAATAATGAGTTTGGTAAAGTGTGTGAAAGAAGAAAGCTGAGAGGAAATGTGAATAAGAGCAAGGTTATCAGGTACAGTAGGGTTGAGGGACAAGTCAATTTGGAGGTTAGTTTGAACGGAGAAACTGGAGGAAGTGAAGTGTTTTAGATATCTGGGAGTGGATTTGGCAGCGGATGGAACCATGGAAACGGAAGTGACTTACAGGGCGGGGGGAGGTGGCAAAAGTTCTGGGAGCGTTGAAAAGTCTGTGGAAGGCGAAAAAATTATATCGGAAAGCAAAAATGGGTATGTATGAAGGAATAGTGGCTCCAACAATGTTATCTGCTTGCGAGGCGAGGGCTATAGATAGATAGGGTTGTGCGGAGGAGGGTGGATGTGTTGGACATGAGATGATTGAGGACAATGTGTGGTGTGAGTTGTTGATCGAGTAAGTAACGAAAGGGTAAGAGAGATGTGTGGTAATAAAAAGAGCGTGGTTGAGAAAGCAGAAGAGGGTATTTTGAAATGGTTTGGTCACATGGAGAGAGTGAGTGAGGAAAAATTGACCAAGAGGATATATGTGTCAGAGGCGGAGGGAACGAGAAGTGGGAGACCTAATTGGAGGTGGAAAGATGGAGTGAAAACGATTTTGAGCGATCGGGGCCTGAACATGCAGGAGGATGAAAGGTGTGCAAGGAATAGAGTGAATTGGAACGATGTGGTATACCGGGGTCAACGTGCTGTTAATGGATTGAACTAGGGCATGTGAAGCGTCTGGGGTAAACTATGGAAAGTTTTGTGGGGCCTGGATATGGAAAGGGAGCTGTGGTTTCGGTGCATTATTACATGACAACTAGAGACTGAGTGTGAACGAATGTGGCCTTTGTTGTCTTTTCCTAACGCTACCTCGAGCACATGTGGGGGGAGGGGGTTGTCATTTCATGTGTGGCGGGGTGGCGATAGGAATGAATAAAGGCAGCAAGTATGAATTATGTACAGGTGTATATATGCGTATGTCTGTGTATGTATATGTATGTATATGTTGAAATGTATAGGTATGTATATGTGTGTGTGTGTGTGGACGTGTATGTATATACATGTGTATGTGGATGGGTTGGGCCATTCTTTCGTCTTTTTCCTTGCGCTACCTCGCTAACGCGGGAGACAGCGACAAAGTGCAATGAATATATGAATAAATGATGATGATGATAATAATAATAATCATAACAACAATAATGATAATAATGATAAAATGATAATAATAATAATAATGATAATTATAATAATAGTAATAATGATAATGCTAACATTAATGATAACAATAATGATAATAATAACAATAATGATAATAATAATGATGATAATAACAATAATGATAATAATAATGATAATAATAACAATAATGTTAATAATAATGATAATAATAACAATAATGATAATAATAATGATAATAATAACAATAATGTTAATAATAATGATAATAATAACAATAATGATAATAATATAATCATAATATCCATGTGTTCGACGAAGGTAAATCCTACAAGATCTTGCCCGAGGTTCTATTCCAGGCGGGTCGTCTCCTGGGTACATATTTGATAAGACTGGTAACTAAAACCTGCTGCCAGGGAAGACTGGGGAACACACACACACACACACAGCTGCATCTCTTACTAAAAATGACGCCTTACAGTCGGCCGGGCGGACAGGACACAAACCTTTTTGAGAATTCACTCGAAACTGAGCATCTGAATTCATCTGGCAATTAGATTTTGTGGAGACTAAGGAGAAAATAAGAGAAACATAAAGAATTGGGCTAGTAAATTATTTGTGGGGGGGAAAAATCAGACGCGCATTCGCGCCCAGAGTAAACACAGGAATTCACTTGGAAATCAGATATTGGAATTCGCTCGGGAATCGGAGTTATGAGCACAGCAGGGAGGCGGGCTCGGGCGAGATCACCTTCTGCTTTTTCACTCGTGCCTGAGGCGTTATTCTTCCGGGGTGATATTGCGAATGTGTTGCTCTTGTTAACCCCTTTGTGTACGACGGTGCCTCATCCTTGAGAACGGCGGTACGATCCTTGTGCAAGACGATGTGATTCTTTGAGTATGACGGTACGATCCTGGTGCAAGATGATACGATCCTTTGAGTATGACGATACGATCCTGGTGCAAGACGATGTGATTCTTTGAGTATGACGGTACGATCCTGGTGCAAGACGATACGATCCTTTGAGTATATTGGCACGATCCTTGAAAACGCCCGCATGATCCTGGTGCAAGACGATGCGACCCGTGAGTACGACTTTACGATCCTTGTGGAAGACGACAAGTCTTAGAACACGACGGTACGACCTTTCTTTGCAAGACGCACGGTGCGATCCTTGAGCACGACGGTACGACTCCTGAGCAGTATGAGTCATGGTGTGATTTCTGACCTGACCCAAGGGTCATATCTTTTGACCACAGGTTAAATGCATTTGGCTCTTGTTGTTATATGGATATTGTCAGTACGAATGAAAACGGAAGATATTTACATATATCAGTAGGATGAATTTACACCTAATTTGTAATAGATGTTGGTATATTGTGGCTGAGAAATATAACTTTCATTGAGAAGCTTTTCTTTGAAATTGATCAGTGTTGTGAATACGAACACGAAAATATAGAACTAATATGATAATGACAGACCTGTTTGTTTTCGCGGAAGTCGTTTATGTCTGACAAACCTGCTTGATCTCTTTTACGATATAAGCAACATTTATCACGAGCGAAGCAGTTAATGTCATCTACTGAAATATTCAGAATGCTTTTGATTAAGTTCTTCGTTAAAGGTTACGAGCGAAAGGTAAGTCACATGGTAGAGGTGGGATTGTGCTTCAGTGGTTAGGAAACTGGTTGACTAGCCATAAACAAAGAGGAGTGATTAGTGGCCAAGCCTCAGAATGGTTAGACGTAACAAGTGGTGTGCCACAGGGGTCAGTCTTAGGACCAATTCTCTTTCTCACATGTTATGGATTCTGATAATTAGCTCCATTATAAGATCTAAATTCCCAAATGATGAACGAAATGGGAAACGAACTTACAGCAGAAATTAAACGTCTGCAGCTTCAAACTAACGTCGACAAATTGGTAGAGTGGGCTCATAGGTGACAAGTGAATCTTGATATCAATAAATCTAATCAAGGCTTTACACACTAGCAGTAAAATGGAAAATGAAAACCAGACTATATATTCTGCTGAGCTACAAAAAAGACTCGTGTTATAAGCCAAGAAAGCAGTGTATAGAAGCAGTAAAAGGGTCGAACGAAATTATTTGATTCATAGGTAGGAGCCTTCGAATTTACGTCGTAGTAAGTTATACTTACTCTATATAATTCACTATTCCATTCCCCTCCGGAGTAATGTGTTCTGTTTATGTCACCCCATTTGAAAAAAGACGTAGATGAGCTAGATACAGAATAACCACGAGCTACCGAGATTATTTTCGGACTAAGAAATAAATCCTATGAGGGCCGACTAAATGATTTACATTTACCGAACTTAAGAACACTTAAAATTACAAAATGCCTGGGCGATTTCGATTAACCTGCTTCTCATGGCTAGATTACACTCACTTCACTTGTGGTAATGGCTACAAACTCGTGGGCAAACGTTATACCTCGAATGAGGAAGAGTACATTCTCTTCAACATGAACCTTAACATAACGAAAGATTTACAATTAGAATGACCAAAAGAACTTTTAAGAAGTTGATAAACAAGATACCTCGTTTCAAGGCCACGACTCGCATAATTTGCGTCTCTTTAGTTATGTAAAATGCTTGCAGATATATTATTTTCCTGAATCATCTGTATGCCTTTCCACTCCTAATCTATACTTCTCTGATCTCGTCCACCACAAAAACCCCAAAGGTACCTACTGACCTGTTTGAATTCCATCAGGTTTTCTGTGAGTTTATCGTATATTTCAGTAATAACCCCATAATCATCATTCGCCTCTACGATGGACCGAAGAAGTAATCCATATCATCATCAATGTCTCCCAGTCTGAAGGTAGCAAGTTAAGGAGGGTTTAAGCTGTAACAGTGGAAATAGATGTTACGTCTGGCTTAACAGATTCATTCGTAGGTTTTAGATGTAACACTGAAAATGAATACTTATCTCTTCTGGTTTCACTGATTCTTTCTTAGGTTTCAGATGTATCAGCGAAAATAGATATCATGTCTGTTTCCTTGATTCTTTCGTGGTTTTCAAATGTAACAGTGAAAACGAATATCTCTTCTGTTCTCCCTGATTCTTTCGTGGGTTTTATATATATAGACCTGAAAAGAGATATCACATCTGATCTTGATTCTTTCGAAGGTTTCAGAAATAACATTGATAATGAATATCACGTCTGTTTTTAGAGATTCATTCGTAGGTTTCCGGCGTAACACGTCTGTTCTACTTGATCCTCTCGTGGGTTCCACATGTAACAGTGAAGACAGATATCTCGTCTGGACTACTTGAGTCTCACTCAAGTATCAGACTATGTCGAACTGTGACTACCTACATGTCAGTAATACCAAAAGAGAGTCTTATGTACCAAAACAATCAACTTATCAATAAATATAATAAATAGTCTATTACTTTTTCTTACCAAACCCACATTTCAGCGGTGCAACACACATAGTCCACGGATTTATAACCCAACATTTTACTAACACAACAAAGAGTTCACAGACTTTGGCAGGTGGCTGGAGATAAAGCTATAGATACCTTCACCTAAGTCTTGAGTGGAGGGACGGATTCTTGGGGCTGAGAACTCTGTGAGAGGTGTTTACTGGAGGTTCCTGGGTGAGCGGTGATCAAGGGGGGGAAAGTATTAGATAGTTACAGAGAAAGGCAGAAGTGTGAACGTTGACCACGGGGGAAAAGTATAGAAAATAATAGAAAAAGGCTCTGGGTGAGCAAATATTAGGGGGACATTATAGAAAAATAGGAAAATAGGCTGTGAGTGAGCACCTATTAGTGGGGAAGTATAGAAAAATAGGAAACGGAAGGCTTTAGGTGAACACTGATTTGGGAGGAAGTATAGAAGTATAGGAATACAGGCTGTGGGTGAGCACTTGTTAGTGGGAAAGTATAGAAAAATAGGAAATGGAAGGCTCAAGGTGAACACTTATTTTCGGGGAAGTATAGAAATATAGGAATACAGGCTGTGGGTAAGCACTTATTAGGGGAAAGTAAAGAAAAATAACACATAAAAGGCTCTAGGTGAGCTTAGGCCAAAGAGGAAGCATAGAAAATAGGAGAAAAGCAAAGAGAAAATGGAATCTTCATCTCGACACAGAGATATATATCTTTTTCATTCAGCCCACGGGAATCATAATCCCTTATTACACTAACAACACAACAGTCTCCGGATCCACCCATTTAATTCCCATTAACAAAATCAAAAGCTGACGGGCTCGTTAACGCCCATATTCCCAGTAGGTTTTCAGATATAGTTTTCCTAGTTCTTTAAAAGAAAAAAAATCAAAATGTTGTCCCGGACTTTCCAAGTCACACTTGAAGAACAAGACTACGAGTCTTACTTTACAATGTGTGCGCTCAGATGGTTCGTTAGGTGAACCGTATCTACACCAAACGTAGTTTTCTTACGTGACAACAAACGCGAAGGGTTCACTACTTCAGCTCTCTGAGCACCCATCATGAAATAATGATAATGGTAATAGTAATAATGATAATTATGATGGTAATAATGATAATGATGATAATGATGATAATAATAATGATAATGGTAATAGTGATAATGATAATTATGATGGTAATAATGATAATGATGATAATGATGATAATAATAATAATAATGATAATGGTAATGATAATAATGATGATAATTATGATGGTAATAACAATGATGATGAAGATGATAATAATAATAATAATGATAATGATAATAATAATGATAATAATAATAATAATAATAATGATAGTGATAATGAAATATTGATAAAATAATAATAATAATAATAATAATAATAATAATAATAATAATAATAATAATAATAATAATAATAACAATAGTAATAATAGTAATGATAATAATGATAATTACATAGTGATAATAATGATAATAATGATGATAACATAATAACCGTGTCATCACATCCACACATAATATTTCCTCCATGGCAACCTACCATTTACTAATCACGTTCCATTTTCATCACCGATTCCATTTTCTTTAAACCCCTTCTCCTGTTGACGCAAGGCAGAATCAACTCCACTTATCCTCTCAGTTCCTCAAGCTTACGTCAGAGGGCGGCAACGTAATCAACGCAAGCTGATGACTTGCAATTCCAGGGAAATTCTTCCCTCACGGGAAACAATTGTCGGCCCGCAACACCCATCATGAAGGGAGTTTGAATGGGTTACCAGCTCCAATTGGGAATGAGGTTTGAATAATTCCCAGCGTTTCTGGTTAACCGTATATTGAATCAGGCACTCTCCTTCTCCCAGCATTTCCCTATGATGACGACTTGTGACTTCGTTCCTTCGTGCAGTTCGTCTATGTTTAATTCTCTCTGAGTTCCAGTCTCCCGTTGCCAGTAATGGTTCACTTTCCACAGAACGCCTTCGTGAGGGAAATCATCACAGGTGTGATCGCTGGTTAGGCTGTGTGGCAAGTCTGGCCAGATGTAGCACAGTATGGCTTAATCCACCCAGAGGCCTGAGATTAATAATTTTTTTCTCCATTCCTCAGATACTCAGGCCTTCAAGGTGTCAAAGTGTTACTCTCGTCTTCGAATAGAACTGGGGGAAAAGAGGAGTTTTACTGATAACAATGAGACACAAGGAGGAAAATTCTAGAATTTAGTTGAAAAGTATTTGGAAGACACTGTGAAACATACAGAACCCCACTACCCTCTCGTACACCCAAACCCTCAGTCATATTTTTCATCTATTTTCAGTTAATATCTTTAACTATCTTCAATGACTATTATCTTTAGCTATTTTCAGTGATTAACTATTTTCTCGGAATATCTTTAACTATTTTCACTTATTATCTTTAGCTGTTTTCAGGGAATATCTTTCACTATTTTCATTGAACATCTTTAACTATTCACAAGCAATATTCTTATCTATTTCAATGAAAAGATTTTCAAAAGTATTTTCAAAGCTTTGAGGCATGAACAACAGAACATTTGAGTCAAAGATCTTCTAATATGTTAAAAGAAACATAGATAAGATACCTAAAAGAAAATCCGGCAATAAAAGAAGTACAATAATGCTTCACATGTTTTAAGTCCCGAAGGTGGAGGAGGAATTGAGATCTGAAAACACCCACCCTGACTCCATTTACGTTAAGTGAGATCGCGGAATTTGCAAGTCAAATAGATCGAACTCGGTCTAAAACACTAACACGATCGCTTTAACTTTTATAGTCCATGTTCGCAGAGTACAGATTTAAGGCATTTTAACATACACGGTCAGTTATACCTTAATTGTTCTCATAACTGTTATCAATATATTGGTCTCTTATAACTGTTATCAATATATTGCTCTCATAACTGTTATCTATTTAAGTCTAGGGATACAATAGGCCAAAGCCAATCTGAATGACCGACAGTTAGATAGAACCTTTGAATCTCTGACCTTAAAGGTATAGAATTCATAACCCACTCACTGAATGATCAATATTTAGAACTTCTGACATCATAACCTTAATGGTTGTCTATCTACTACTCCAAAGTCAGTTCTTGTATATAAAGTCTGTGTTTGTGGAATTCTTCAGGTACTGAGTAACCAGTGGTTGATGAGAACACAAACACCTACACAAGCAGGAAGAGAGGCAATGGATATCAATAGCCCAGATCTGCAGACATACTGAAAAACAATGTCAACTCCCTCACTCCACCTTCCAACCTCATCAAATCAAACATTTCGTAACCTTACCCTATGAGATGTTGCCCTCAAAACCCCCAGTAAGGATAGAACGTTCCCAGGTTAGTCCATGGATTTAGCCATATCTTGCTGACATTCTTCATGACCAGGAAATAGCTAATGACAAATAGTCATAAAATACGGGGCCATTTTTAATGTGAAATGAGAACCTTCTCCAGATGTAAGCAAAGGCAATGATCCAGGTTCACTGAACTGATCTACAAAATGACTGATCAGATTATAACTATCACTGAAATGTCTCTACCTTCCTCAGATACAGAACTCGTATATTTTTGGGTAACATATCTTTTTGAAAGGAGTTTATCCCGAATTTCACGAGTTATTTGAACAAGTATACAAAGAACTACAATACTCAAAAACCACTGAAGCTTAACAGTCACCGTAAAGATTAATGTTAACATAAATTCTAAGGTACTAAAGAAAAAGTCTCTTGAATCATTATTGGGAATCAGCTCAAAAGAACATAGCTTCTAAACCGTAACACCAAGGGATAAAGTGAATTGAAATGATGTGGTATACAGGGGTCGACGTGCATAACAATGGACTGAAACAGGGCATAAGAAGCGGCTTCGGTAAACCATTGAAAGGTCTATGTAATTAACTTCTTACGAGATACAAGATGCTACGAGACCCTTACTCTGTACCACTGTGGGGGAACTCTGGTCCCTTCACCGAACACATCGTAAGTTAAGGAGCTGGGAGGCTGTGTGTACTTGAGGATATCCCGTGTAGATAGAATCAGAGTTAAAGGTATTAAAGTATAATATCAAAGTGGTAAACTTCTTATGAAAAAAAAAGATTACCTGAAAGTATTTTCTGTGTTACTTCCATAACAAAAATACAGTTTCCCTATCATAATACGAGAGAGAGAGAGAGAGAGAGAGAGAGAGAGAGAGAGAGAGAGAGAGACAGAGAGACAGAGAGACAGAGAGACAGAGAGAGAGAGAGAGAGAGAGAGAGAGAGAGAGAGAGAGAGAGAGAGAGAGAGAGAGAGAGAGAGAGTGTGTGTGTGTGTCTGTCTGTCTGTCTGTCTGTCTGTGTGTATGTGTGTGTACCTGCACAACTTGTTGGTCAACTTGGCAAAGTTTGATATGATTTACGGGAAATTCATTTGTCTCGTCCTTTCTGACTTTGTATTTTGTATTCCCCCTCCCAAAAAAAGTATACAGCAAAGACTATTGTGACCCGAGTCACTATAAAAGATCTATTCCACTGCGAGTCCTTGAGGATTTTGTAAATGAATAGACACTGGACCACACCATCATGAAAAAAATTCGTCATAGTTATGTAACATCGGACATTTCGGGTAATTCAACACAGCATAACCTAACCTAACATAGCCTAGCCTAACACAGCCTAATAAAACCTGACCTAACCTAATCCAACCTACGCTAACCTAACCGAACCTACCCTAACACAGCCTAAGCTAAGCTAACCTAACCTAACCTAATATAGCCTATCATAACGCAGGCTAATATAACCCTAACCTAAACTAACCTAACCTAAGCTAACCTAACCTAACCTAACCTAACATAGCCTAGCCTAACACAGCCAAATAAAAGCTAATCTACCCTAACCTAACCTAACCTAACATAGCCTAGCATAACACAACCTAATATAACCTAACCTAACTCTCCCTAACCCTACGCCTTCCATTATCCTACGAAATTTAAAGTTTCAAATAAGGAGGGAGGTTTTATTGCCGGTATATTTCTTTTAGAGTAAAGTTTCTCTCGGCATTTTCTTATATGAAACTATTTCCATTAGCTAATGGAGGCCGTAATTTGATATACCTTTTCCTTAACTCCTACTAATGTACAGCTTTAGTATAGGAATGGAAGGCTTAGTAAAAGCAAGACCTATGAATTACCCCAATGAGAACGATTACCATTATCCAGTGCCTGATCAATATATCGGAGTGACTAAAATGGATGAAAATAAACAATTGTAATAATAGTAGTGATAGTGATGATAATGACATCAGTTATAATAGTGATGATAATAATAATGATATTAATAATAATAGTAGTAGTAATAATAATAATAATTATAATAATAATAATGATAATAATAATAATAATAATAATAATTTTTAAATTCTTTTTGTATTTTGCTTTGTCGCTGTCTCCCGCGTTAGCGAGGTAGCGCAAGGAAACAGACGAAAGAATGGCCTAACCCACCCCATACACATGTATATACATGCACGTCAACACACGCAAATATACATACCTATACATCTCAACGTATACATATATATATATATATATATATATATATATATATATATATATATATATATATATATATATATATATATATATATATACATATATATATATATATATATATTTTTTTTTTTTCGCTGTCTCCCCTGTTTGCGAGGTAGCGCAAGGAAACAGACGAAAGAAATGGCCCAACCCACCCCCATACACATGCCTTGATTCAATCCACTGACAGCACGTCAACCCCGGTATACCACATCGCTCCAATTCACTCTATTCTTTGCCGTTATATTCCTCTCTTGTGTCTCCCCTGATGATGTGATTATTACACGAAAGTGCACTTGCGAAATTTTCGTGTTTCATTTTCCCCGTGGACTCATAGGAATATCTTGATCACGCGCAAAACTGTGATCCTTTCCAGTATATATATATATATATATATATATATATATATATATATATATATATATATATATATATATATATATATACTTGCCCCTCTTTCCAAAACTCTTGCATTCACCTCCCTAACAACCCCATCCATAAACAAATTAAACAACCATGGAGACATCACACACCCCTGCCGCAAACCTACATTCACTGAGAACCAATCACTTTCCTCTCTTCCTACACGTACACATGCTTTACATCCTCGATAAAAACTTTTAACTGCTTCTAACAACTTGCCTCCCACACCATATATTCTTAATACCTTCCACAGAGCATCTTTATCAACTCTATCATATGCCTTCTTCAGATCCATAAATGCTACATACTAATCCATTTGCTTTTCTAAGTATTTCTCACATACATTCTTCAAAGCAAACACCTGATCCACACATCCTCTACCACTTCTGAAACCACACTGCTCTCCCCAATCTGATGCTCTGTACATGCCTTCACCCTCTCAATCAATACCCTCCCATATAATTTGCCAGGAATACTCAACAAACTTATACCTCTGTAATTTGAGCACTCACTCTTATCCCCTTTGCCTTTGTACAATGGCACTATGCACGCATTCCGCCAATCCTCAGGCACCTCACCATGAGTCATACATACATTAAATAACCTTACCAACCAGTCAACAATACAGTCATCCCCTTTTTTAATAAATTCCACTGCAATACCATCCAAGGGGCAAGTATGAAGTCTGTTGGGGATGAGAGAGCTTGGGAAGTGAGTCAGTTGTTGTTCGCTGATGATACAGCGCTGGTGGCTGATTCATGTGAGAAATTGCAGAAGCTGGTGACTGAGTTTGGTAAAGTGTGTGAAAGAAGAAAGTTAAGAGTAAATGTGAATAAGAGCAAGGTTATTAGGTACAGTAGGGTTGAGGGTCAATTCAGTTGGGAGGTGAGTTTGAATGGAGAAAAACTGAAGGAAGTGAAGTGTTTTAGATATCTGGGAGTGGATCTGGCAGCGGATGGAACCATGGAAGCGGAAGTGGATCATAGGGTGGGGGAGGGGGCGAAAATTCTGGGAGCCTTGAAGAATGTGTGGAAGTCGAGAACATTATCTCGGAAAGCAAAAATGGGTATGTTTGAAGGAATAGTGGTTCCAACAATGTTGTATGGTTGCGAGGCGTGGACTATGGATAGAGTTGTGCGCAGGAGGATGGATGTGCTGGAAATGAGATGTTTGAGGACAATGTGTGGTGTGAGGTGGTTTGATCGAGTAAGTAACGTAAGGGTAAGAGAGATGTGTGGAAATAAAAAGAGCGTGGTTGAGAGAGCAGAAGAGGGTGTTTTGAAATGGTTTGGTCACATGGAGAGAATGAGTGAGGAAAGATTGACCAAAAGGATATATGTGTCGGAGGTGGAGGGAACGAGGAGAAGAGGGAGACCAAATTGGAGGTGGAAAGATGGAGTGAAAAAGATTTTGTGTGATCGGGGCCTGAACATGCAGGAGGGTGAAAGGAGGGCAAAGAATAGAGTGAATTGGAGCGATGTGGTATACCGGGGTTGACGCTGCTGTCAGTGGATTGAATCAAGGCATGTGTATGGGGGTGGGTTGGGCCATTTCTTTCGTCTGTTTCCTTGCGCTACCTCGCAAACGCGGGAGACAGCGACAAAGGAAAAAAAAAAAAATATATATATATATATCACCAGTCCTTTTTATATAATAATAATAGTAATAATATAAATAATAACAATAATAATGATAATGATATTAATAATGATAACAGTAATAATAATATTAATGATAATAATAATAATAATAATAATAATAATAATAATAATAATAATAATAACAATGATAATAACAAAAATAATGAAAATAATATTAATAATGATGTTAACATTAATAATAATAATAATAATAATAATAATAATGATAATAATAATAATGATAATAATAATAATAATAATAATAATAATAATAATAATAATAATAATAATAATAATAATAATAATAATGATAACAACCTTGACATTCTTGACAGACTAACTTCAGCTCGTCTTAATCCGACCCATTTCTCAGAGGAGACTGACCACTGGTCGCCGGTCATTGTCAACAAAGCCTCTCTTGAAGGTCAGGTTACTGTGGACGGTGAAGCCCTTCATGCACGACTGTGCGACCCATGGCTACTATGACCTGACCTTTTGACCTGACCCTCAGGAGTTAGTCTCGATAAACAGGTCGTCATACTTAATGGTCGTACTGTAGTGTTCAAGGGTTGTACAGTGATGGCCAGGGCGGGGCGGGGCGGGGGGGAAGCTTCGCCTCAGGCGTACGTGCACGTGCACGGTCGTGCAGATGGTTGCTTAGCGGACGATCTCTTGGATGTTCCGTCGTGCGGAACGCGCGGTGCTGACGACCCCTTACATGTGTCTCCGTGCAGAGAGGGTGAGCTGCTGACCTGACGACCTCTTACATATGGCGTTGCACACAAGGAGCGTTGCGTAAGACCTCAACTTACCTTGCCCTAGAATAATGGATTATCTGATATTGTGGCAAACCTTCCTGCTCAGCTCTATTACCCTTACTCCCCCAAGGCTTCGATATTTCTCTTCATCACCAGCTTCCATTATCCTCATACCATTAATCAAGATTGTCTCTTATATAAGTATCTGGTACTCTAAAGAAGTCCATCCCTCTCTAACCATACTCGAACTTTCCCTAAAGCTGAAGCTTAATTGGTGATGTGGATGGAACTACCCCTTCTAAACCAGAGAGATTCAATCCTCCGTTTAGCACACGAAAGTCTATCTCATACCTGGCAAAGGGTTGCTCCTTAAACCTCCACCACCACCTTAACAGAGGACTTCTGCCACTTACCACCTCCTCATTACCTAAGGATGTAAGAACTCCTTTCGCGTATCAACAGGTACACAAATAAGTATATACATGCATTCCGCCAATTCTTAGGCAACTCATCATGATCCATACATACGCCAAAGATCCTAATTAAAAAATCAACAACACAGTCATCCTCTTGCTTAAGAAATTCAACTGCAGTACCATCCACTCCAGCCGCTTTGCCATATTTCATCTTAGTAAATTATCATCATTTAAATCTACGTTGCTTAGGGGCATTACGTATTTGCAGTACAGAGTTTATTGATGATGAGTTTGAGGAGATATATTCTATTGGATCTAAGTTAAAGTACCCGAGATCTTTCATTGATAAATCCCTTAGGTTAGCAAAGAAATCATTTTATACAGTTGAATCCAAACTTCCTATTGACACCAAGAATCTTTTAGTTCTCCCTTTCAATAATAATTTTACTTTACTTGCCATGTTGCGTAAATCCTTTTATGCAAATGTTGCCTTCAGCAACAATAATACTATATAGAATATCTTAATCAGGAACTCACTAGAAAATTCTCCTGGATGCATCTATAAAGTGCAATGTAGAAACTGCAATAAGTTTTATGTTTGGCAGACTGATAAGGATATTTCGCTTAGACTTAATCGACATAGATATAGTATAAGAGCAGGACAAGAATCAAATGCCTTGTTTAATCACGTTAAAAACTATGATAATTTTACTGACTGGAGTAATGCCATCTCAGTTATCAACTCTAACTACAGTACCACGAGAAATATCATTGAATCTTATGTTATTAGATACACAAATAATTATAAGCTTAATATTAGTGAAGGTCTATACAAATTGGATAGCTATATTGTTTATAGAATCTGTAAATAATTCCCCTTCTTGTCCACATAATAAGTTTATGATACGCTCGTCGTTTGTCTTGGACAGTCACTTGTTTACCAAATGGCGTACTAGCTATGTCTCTTCGTTGTATATCAACCACATCAGGGGAGATACAAGAAAGAAATATGTCAATTGATATATATATATATATATATATATATATATATATATATATATATATATATATATATATATATATAAATATAAATATATATATATATATATATATATATATATATATATATATATATATATATATATATATATATATATATATACATATTTTGCTATTATTGTTACAATACTTTGTCGCTGTCTCCCGCGTTAAGCGAGGTAGCGCAGTGAAACAGAGGAATGAATGGCTCAACCCACCCACATACACATGTAAACATACCTATACATTTCAACATATACATACATATACATACACAGGCATATTACATATATACACACGCACATAATTCACACTTGCTGTCTTTATTCATTCCCGTCGCTACCCCACCATACATGAAATGACAACCCCCTTTCCCCGCATGCGCTCGAGGTAGCGATAGGAAAAGACAACAAAGGCCACATTCGTTCACACTCAGTCTCTAGCTGTCATGTATAATACACCGAAACCACAGCTCCCTTTCCACATCCACTTTCCACTTTCCGTGGTTTACCCCAGACGCTTCACCACATCGCTCCAATTCACTCTATTTCTTGCACGCCGTTCACCCTCCTGCATGTTCAGTCCCCGATCGCTCAAAATCTTTTTCACTCCATCCCTCCACCTCCAATTTGGCCTCCCACTTCTCTTCGTTCCTCCACCTCAAACACATATATCCTCTTTGTCAATCTTTCCTCACTCATTCTCTCTATGTGACCAAACCATTTCAAAACACCCTCTTCTGCTCTCTTAACCACATTCTTTTTATTGTCACACATCTCTCTTACCCTTTCATTACTTACTCGATCAAACCTCTTCACACCACATATTGTCCTCAAACATCTCATTTCCAACACACCCACCATCCTCCGCACAACTCTATCTATAGGCCCACGCCTCGCAACCATATAACATTGTTGGAACCACAATTCCTTCAAACATACCCATTTTTGCTTTCGGAGATAATGTTCTCGCCTTCCACACATTCTTCAACGCTCCCAGAACTCTTGCTCCCTCCTGCACCCTGTGACTAACTTTCGCTTCCATGGTTCCATCCGCTGCCAGATCCACTCCCAGATATCTAAAACACTTCACTTCCTCTAGATTTTTTCCATTCAAACTTACCTCCCAATTGACTTGTCCCTTGCTCTTATTCACATTTACTCTCAGCTTTCTTCTTTCACACACTTTACCAAACTCAGTCACCAGCTTCTGCAGTTTCTCACCCGAATCAACCACCAGAACTGCATCATCAGCGAACAACAACTGACTCACTTCCCAAGCCCTCTCATCCACTACAGACTGCGTACTTGCCCCTCTCTCCAAAACTCTTGTATTCACCTCCCTAACAACACCATCCATAAACAAATTAAACAACCATGGCGACATCACGCACCCCTGCCGCAAACCGACATTCTCTGAGAACCAATCACTTTCCTCTCTTCCTACTCGTACACATGCCTTACATCCTCGATAAAAACTTTTCACTGCTTCTAGCAACTTGCTTCCCACACCATATATTCTTAATACCTTCCACAGGGCATCTCTATCAACTCTATCACATGCCTTCTCCAGATCCATAAATGCTACATACAAATCCATTTGTTTTTCAAAGTATTTCTTACATACATTCTTCAAAGCAAACACCTGATCCACACATCCTCTACCACTTTTGTAACCACACTGCTCTTCCCCAATCTGATACTCTGTACGTGCCTTGACCCTCCTAATCAATACCCACCCATATAATTTCCCAGGAATACTCAACAAACTTATACCTCTATAATTTGAGCACTCACCTTTAATCCCTTTGCCTTTGTACAATGGTAGAGTGAATTGGAGCGTGTGGTTTTTTCCGGGGTTTTTTACCCCGCTTCAGTGGATTGAAAATCAAGGGCATGGGTTTGGGGGGGGGGTTGGGCCATTTCTTTTTGTTTTTGGGTTTTCCCTTTCGCTTCCTCGCAAAACGCGGGAGGGGGGCGACAAAGGAAAAAAAAAAAAAAAAAATATATTTTATATAAACACCAGTCCCTTTTTTTATAAAAAAGAAAAGTAATTAAAATAAATAATAAAAAATAATAAGGGTATGATTTAAAAAATGGTAAAACCCGTAAAAAAATAATTTAATGGGTAATAATAAAAATTAAAAAATAATAATAATAATAATTTAAAAATTTAAATAACAATGTTTAAAAACAAAAAAAATGAAAAAAATATTAAAATGATGTTAACTTTTTAAAAATAATAAAAATAATAAAAATAATTTAAAGATAATAATTTAAAAATGATAATAAAAATAATAATAATAATAATAATAAAATAATAATTTAAAAATAATAATAATAATTAATAAAGATAACAAAACCCTTTACATTTTGAAAAAGGGGCTAACTTAGCCTTTGTTTTAAATCCGGCCCAAATTTTTCAGAGGAGAAGGAAACCCCTGGGCGCCGGTCATTGGGCAAAAAAGCCCCTCTTTAAGGTGGGGTTAAATGTGGACCGGGGTTTTTAAGCCCCTTTATGCAGACTGTTGGGGAACCCATGGTACTATGACCTGACCTTTTTTACCCGACCCTAAGGGGTTAGTTTTTCGATAAAAAGGTCGTCATTACTTAAATGGTTTGTACTGTAGGGTTTCCCAAGGGGGTTTTAAAAGTGATGGGCCAGGGGGGGGGGCCCGGGGGGGGGGGGAAGTTGCCTCAGGCCGTAAGGGGCCAGTGCACGGGTTTTGTGCAGAAAGGTTGCTTAGCGGCGAACTCTTTGGATGTTTTCCCTTTGGCGGGGAAACGCCGGGGTGCTGACGACCCCCCTTTCTTTTGTCTCCGTGTCCGAGAGGGTTAGGCTGCTACCTGACGAAACCTTTTTTTACCTATGGGCGGTTTCAACAAGGAGCGTTGCGTTAAAAAACCTAACTTCCTTGCCCTAGAAAAATGGATTATCTTTTATATTGTGGCAAAACCCTTCCCGCTCAGCTTATTACCCTTACTTCCCCCCAAAGGGTTCGATATTTTCTTCCCTCACCAGCTTCCAATTTTCCTCATTTCCATTAATCAAGATTGCCTCCCTTTTATAAGTATCTGGTTTCCTTAAAGAAGGGCCTCCCTCTTCTAACCCTACTCGAAATTTCCCTAAAGCTGAAACTTAATTGGTGATTTGGATGGAAACCTAACCCCCTTCCCCAAAAAACCCGGGGAGATTCAACCCCTTTCCCCCTTTGCCCCCCCCCCCCCGAAAGTTAAACTCTACCCGGCAAAGGGGTTTTCTCCTTTTAAAACCCCCCCACCAAACCCCTTAACAGAGGACTTCTGCAAATTACCACTCCTCCCCTTAAACCCAAGGGGTTTTTAAAAACTCCTTTCCCCGTTTTCAAAAGGTAACAAATAAATTTTTATACAGGGATTCCGCCAATTCTTAGGCAATTTATCATTGGGTCCCTACATACGCCAAAAATCCCAAATTAAAAAAAAACAAACAACACAGTCATTCCCCTTGCCCTTTAAAAAATTCAACTTTCCAGTTTCCATTTCCCCTCCAGCCGCTTTGGCCCCTATTTTTATCTTTTGTAAATTTCCAAAATTTAAAACTACGTTGTTAGGGGCCATTTTGTATTTGCAGTACAGGTTTATTGGGTGTGAGTTTTAGGAGAATTTTATTCTATTTTGGGTCTAAGTTAAAGTACCCGAGATCTTTCATTGAAAATCCCCCTTTGGTTAGCAAAGAAATCATTTTTTTTACAGTTGAAACCAAACTTTCCATTGGACCCAAGAAAACTTTTAGGTTTTTCCCTTTCAATTAAAAATTTTTACTTTTTTTGCCCTGTTGGGGTTTTTTCCTTTTATGCAAATGTTGCCCTTTTGCAAAATAATACTATTTTAGGGAAAATCTTAATTTAGGGAACTCCCCTAGAAAATTTTTCTGGATTTTTTCTATAAAGTTTCAATGTAAAAAAACTGCAATTAGTTTTAGGTTTTGGGAGACTGATAAGGATATTTTTGTTTTGACTTTAATTTGGGCCCTTTGATATAGTATAAAAAGGGGGGACAAGAATTTAAATTCCTTGTTTAATCCCCGGGTTAAAAAAATTTTGTAATTTTATGCTTTGGAGTAATGCCCTTTTCCCGTTTTCAACTTTTTAACTACAGTTTCCCGGAAAAAATCCCTTGAATTTTTATTTTTTATTAGATACACAAATAATTATAAGCTTAATATTATGAAGGCAACAAATTTGGGATAGTTTTAATTTTTATAAATCTGAAAAATAATTCCCCTTTCCTTGTCCATAATAAGTTTAATAGCTCGCGTTTTGTCTTGGACATACTTTGTTTACCAAATGGCTTCTAGCTATGCCTTCGTTGAAAAACCCACATGGGGGGGAATACAAGAAAAAAATATGTCAATTTATTTTATATATAATATTATATAAAATAATTATAATTATATATTTAATTTATTTTAATATATAAAAAAATAAAATATATATATATATTATATAATATATTTATATTTTTATATTTTAAAAATATTATATATTATACTTTTTTTGCTATTTTGTTACAATATTTGTCGCTGTCTCCCGCGTTAAGCGAGGTTTGGGGCAGTGAAACAGAGAATTAATGGCTCAACCCCCCCAATACACTGTAAACATCCCCATACATTCAACATATACTAATATAAAAACACAGGCTTTTTACATATATACACACGACAAATTCCACTTCTGTTTTATTCATTCCCGTCGCACCCCCCCATACATGAAAACCCCCCCCTTTCCCCGCTGCCCTCGGGGGCGATGGGAAAAAAGACAAAAAAAGGGCCCACATTCTTTCACACTCAGTTCTAGCTGTATGTATAATCCCCGAAACCACAGCCCCCTTTCCCCTCCATTTTCCCATTTTCCCCGGGGTTTCCCCCAACGCTTCACCACTGCCCAATTCACTCTATTTTTGACCGCCGTTACCCCCCCTGCATGTTCAGTCCCCATCGTTTAAAAAATCTTTTTCCTCCATCCCTCCACCTCCATTTTTTCCCCCTTCTCTTCGTTCCTCCACCCCAAACACATATTTTCTCTTGTCAATCTTTCCCCATATTCTCTCTATGTACCAAAATTTTTAAAACACCCTCTTCGCTCTTTTAAACCACATTTTTTTTTATTGTCACACTCTCTCTTACCCCCTTTATTACTTACTCATCAAAACCCCTTCACACCACATATTTCCTCAAAAATCTCATTTCCAAACACCCCCCATCCTGCACAACCTATTATAGGCCCACGCCCCCGCAACCTATAAATTGTTGGGAAACCACAATTCCCTTCAAACATACCCATTTTTTTCTTTCGGGGATAATGTTTTCGCCTTCCACCTTCCAACGCTCCAGAACTTTGCTCCCTCCTGCCACCTGTGACTAACTTTCGCTTCCTGGTTCCATCCGCGCCGATCCACTCCCAGATTTAAAAACTTCACTTCCCCTAGTTTTTTCCATTCAAACTTACCTCCCAATTGACTTTCCCTTTTCCTTTTTCACTTTTTCTCACTTTTTTCTTTCACACCCCTTTTTACCAAAATCAGTCACCGCTTCTCAGTTTTCACCCCAACAACCACCAAATTTTCATCATCAGCGAACAAACAACTGACTCCTTCCCAACCCCTCATCCACTACAGATGCGTAATTGCCCCTCTCCCCCAAAACTCTTTTTATTCCCTCCTAACAAAACCTCCCTAAACAAATTTAAAAAACCATGGGGACTCACGACCCTGCCGCAAACCGACATTCTCTGAAACCCAAAACTTTCTCCTTCCTACTGACACATGCCCTTTCATCCTCGATAAAAACTTTTCCTGCTTCTAGCAACTTGCTTCCCCCCCCCATTTAATTCTTAATACCCTTCCCCCGGGCATCTCTATCAAATCATCAATGCCTTCCCCAGATCATAAATGTACATACAATCCATTTTTTTTTCAAAGTATTTCTTTCATACATTCTTAAGAAAACCTATCCACAACCCCCTACACTTTTGTAACCACACTGCTCTTCCCAATCAAACTCTGTACGTGCCTTGCCCTCCTAATCAATACCCCCCCTTAAAATTTCCGGGAATAAACAAACTATCCTTTAAAATTTGGCCCTCCCCTTTTAATCCCTTTCCCTTTGTACAAGGGTATATGTCTTGGTTTATGTGTTTTTTCTTTCCTGTACTTCATACTTTTTGGGATGATAAAAAAAGTATGGCATTCAGCAAATATAGGGACAAGAGATGGCTTAAAGGATCACATTTCCCCGAAAACTACTCATGGGGATGCCATCTAACTGACCTTTTCCCTTACTGTTACCCACAGTATTATTGCTGTTGTGTCTTTTCTTTAACCTAGCTTGAATACAGAACCGTGGTTCTGTTTCCTTAAAAAACCCTTCTCTTTAATATTTATTATAAATTTATATATATATATATATTATATTAATATAAAATATAAATAATATATAAATATATATTTTTTTTTTTTTTTTTCCATATTTTCTTCGTCCTCAAATTTTGGTTATTTTTTCATTCTTCGAAACCATTTCCACGTACTTTGCGTTATGTCTTATATTTCCCCTCTCCTTCCAAACTATTTCTTCTTTTCCAAGAGATTTCCCAAAGCCCCCAACCCCAAAAGTCCTAAACCCTTTTCTTCCCCTCTAAAGCCCTTCAAACCAACAATAATCTTACCTTTCGTTTCATCACCGCCACGACCCCTACATCCCACCTTCGCCTCCCAAACCCCCCCATTTCGCCCCAGAAACCAGTCCAACCTCCCCCTCCATTTCCCCCTTCCCTTTCCCCCAACTTTGACTATTTCCCCTGCCAAAACACTAACGCCCTCCTGGGTCCTTTCTAGTCGAATTTCGACCCTTTACCTCCTAGGTCTCCATAATACCAAACGACGAGGGGGGGTTTTTATCAAAGCTTGTTAAGAGCGTGGAAGGATATCAGTATAAAGACCCTTCCCCAAAACCCATTTTTTTCTAAAAGTTCCTTGTGATGTCTTTGTGGTGTCTGGCCCAGAAACAAAATGTTTCCCTTAAAATGTTGAAGTTTTAGGGGGATGGTGAAATTTTAAATTGTATCAAGGGGGCATCTTTAATGAAAAAAAAGGCCCCAAGTGTAAAAAATCCGTAAATAGACCCTCAAATCCGAAAAAAAAAAAGAGAAAAAACCCCCCCCCCCCCCCCCTCCAAACGACTTGACCCTTTTCCACTGACGAATCCGGGGGGAGTGTGGGCGAAAGTGCTCCCAGTTTTTGATCGAAGGGGGATACACCCAAAAGAGGGAAAGGATTCCCAAAACCCTACATTGGGTTGGGTGTTTCCCGTTTTTTTTTTTTTTTTTCCCTAGAACAACTTACTATCACCAGCCGTGATGTGCCCTGCATAGGACGAGAACAACCCTGGGTTATAAATGGAGACCCTTTCACCTCGATCCTTAAAATTTTCAAATTGAGGGTCACGCACGATACCCCGAAGGGGCAAAGTCGTGAACAGAGATTAATCGCCCCCATATTTGTGAGAGAACGTTTGGATAAGAATGTCCCCTGAATATAATTCTCTCAAATTAAATCTACTGGCACAATGGTTTTCTGGCAGTCATGTATCAAGCACCAACTAAGCCACACACTCCAAAAAACACATCGACGGGTTTTTCGTGGTACCCCTTGTTCAGTCCTCTGACGCAGTCAACCTGTGTGTGTGTATATATTATAATATATAATATATATATATATTATTTATATAATATATAATATATAAAATATATATATATAATATATTCTATATACTCCTATGGTCCAGGGGAAAATGAAAACAAAAGTTCCCAAGTACTTTGGTAAAATACATCGGGGACACAAGAGGGAAATAACTCATTGATATACTCGCAGAGACGAAGCTAGGACGCCATTTGGGAAACATGTATTTTCCCAAAAAAATTTTTTGGGCAAAATAATTTTATATTATTAATATTAATAATTTATTATATATATATAAATATATATATATAAAAATATATATTATCATATATATAAGCGATGCAGCTTGGGGAGCGACGTGTCCCGTCATAGTATGGGGCGGAAAAAAATGAAAAAAAAAAGGTATTAATTTAGCTTCTCACGGGGGGTTTATAAACTGCAAAAAAAAATCACTGGCCACACCCAAACAATAAGAAAAAATTGTATATATTAATATAATAATATATATAATAATATATATATATATATATATTTATATATATATATATATAATTCTGAGTGATAACCATATATGGGGAGGGGGGCTTTTTTAGTTAATAATTTTTTTGGGGGTTTAAAAGTTTTATATCTTCTTGAAATTGAAGTTTAAATCATTCATCTTCGTTTCATTCCCTCGTTACCAGATCACCCTTTTAAACCCAAGAAAGGGGACCCGAATCCCCAATATTACTGGGGTGATGATCTGGAACTGCCCGTGGCCGTGTATTTCTCTCCCACTTGTTAAAGCTGTTGGGCCTTTTCATTGAAATTAAAATTAGAGGAACGCAGGGGGGAAATTTAGTCGACCCTTTAAATTGCGATTCGGGGAAAAAAGAGAATACTTGCTATCATAGCTGTTTTTTTTATTATATAAAAAATAAATATATAATTAATTAATATTATAAAAATTATTATATATTATTAATATATAAAATATATATATAAACTTTTTATTTATTTATTCATTTATTTTGCTTTTGTTGCTGTTCCCGGTTAGGGGGTAGAAGAAAAAAAGAAAGAATGGAAACCCCCAAAATTTAATGTATATACTTTTAAACGAAAAACCCCCGGGGAATTTACATACCAAATCTCAAAACGATACTTATATTTTTAACACACAAAGACATATACTTTATACCTGTACAAAATTTCATACTGTCTGCCTTTATTCATTCCCATCGCCACCCCCCCGAAAAAAAAAATAACAACCCCCCCCCCTTCACGTGCGCGCGGTAGCGAGGAAAAGACAACAAAGGCCACTTTTGTTACACCAGTCTTAGCTGTCATGTAAGATGCCCAAAACCCACCAACCCCTTTTCCCACATCCAGGTCCCACAAAACTTTCCAGGGTTTTTACCCCCCAAACTTCCACATCCCCCTGGTTCAATCCTTTACAGCACGTCCCCCCCGGTATCCACTCTTTCCAATTCCCTATTCCTTTGCACGCCTTTCCCCCTCCTGCTGTTCAGGCCCCGATCATCAAAATCCTTTTCCTCCCTTCCCACCCCCAAATTTGGTCCCCACTTCTTGTTCCCTGCCCCTCGAAATATATCCCCCTGGTAAATCTTTCCTCACTCTTTTCCTCCATGGGGCCCAAAACCATTTCAAAACCCATCTTCTTCTCTGCCCCCTCTTTTTCCAACATCTCTTTTACCCTTTATTTTATCGATCAAACCCCTACACGACATTTTGGGTCCCCAAACATCTTTTTTTACACATCCCCCCTCCTCCCCACAACTCTATCCTAGAAACCCCGCAACCTTTAAAACATTTTTTGGAAACCCACTTTCCTTCAAACATACCTTTTTTGCTTTCCAAGATAATTTCCGACGGGGGAATATTAAAAGAAAGGGGGCAATGGTCAAGAGAAAGATGCAAGGGGTTTAAAAAGGGGGCAAATGAGATTTGGGGTGGAGAGTATCTAAATTTTGGGGAGAAAAAAAGATTTTTTGGAAGGGGGGAAAATAAAGTGCGAAAGCAAAGGGAAAAATGGGAACTTCAGGAAGGGGGAAGGGGGGGTGATAAAATGTGGTGATGTGAAAGAGGAGTTATTTTGATTTTTGTGAATGTGTTGATATAGAGGGGGCAGATATAGGTGTTTTGGTCGAGGTGGTGTGCAAAGGAGGGGTTAGGGAAAATTATTGTTTCGATTTCCAAACATTCTTCGGGCTCCCAATTTTTCCCCCTCTTCCCACCCTATGTTTTTTTCCGTTTCCGGGGTTCCCATCCGCTCCCCAGATCCACTCCCAGATATCTAAAACACTTTACTTCCTCCCATTTTTTCCATTAAAATTTTCCCTAAAATTGACTTACCCTCAAACCCTACTGTAAAAAACCTATCTTATTAAAATTTATCAGTGAAGGGGGCTAATGGGGGGGTATAACAAGTAGTGGGGATGTGAGATGGAATGAGTATTTGAAGTTTGTTGAAAATGTTTTGATGAAAGAGTGGCAGTATGGGTGTTTTTGGGCGAGGTGGTGGCAAAGTGAGAGGGTTAGGGAAAAATTTTGGAAACAAGAAAAGTAAAAAACTTTGCGGGGTGAAACCGGCAAGGCAGTGGGTTTGGATGGTATTGCGGAAATTTGTTAAAAAAGGGGGGGACTGGATTTTTTACTGGTTGGTAAGGTTTTTTTAAAGATGTATGATCATGTGAGGTTTCCCGAGGAGCGGAATGCGTGCATAGTGCCATTGTACAAAGGAAAGGGGAAAGAGAGAGTCTAAAATCTGGGGTAAAATTTTTGAGTATTCCTGGGAATTATAAGGAGGGTATTGTTGAGAAGGGGAAGAAATGTACAGACATGTTTTTGGGGGGAGGGGGTTTAGAAATGGTAGGTGTTCTCTGTTCTTTAAAGTACCCGCTTAAAAAGGAATTTGGGGGTAGTAAGAAAAAAAAAAAAATATATTCTTTTTTTTCTTGTAGGGGGTTTCCCCGGGTTTACGAGGTATCAAAAAAGGGTTTGAAATGACCTTTCTCTCCCCCCCCATTCAGGGGTGTCATGTACAAGCACCCACTACGTCCCCATCCACAACCAGGGCCCAACAACCTTTCCAAAGTTTATCCCCCCCGCACATATCCCTGTTCGATCCACGGCTGCGCGTCCCTGTATTTTACAACGCTCCGTTTACTGCATCTCGCTGACCCAACATCTCCTACATTTCAGGCAACGACACTCAGAATCATTCACTCCAACCTTCATCTCCAATTTAGTTTTCCCACTTCCCCTTTACATCCACTCCCCACATAAATCCTGTCAATCTTTCCCCCACTCACCCCCCTATATGTCCCCAAAACAAACCGTTAATCACTCCTCTACAGCTCTCTTTATACATTTTCCCTTACTACCATATCTCTCTCTTTCCCCCGTCATTTCTTACTCGATCAACCCCCTTCACACAACTTACTATCTCAACTTTCATTTCCAATACATTCACTTTTTTCTATACATTTTCCCCCATAACCCATCCTCGCACCATACAACACCGTTGGGGTAGTATTTAAAACCCAAAAATTATATATATATATATAATATATAATTAAATAAAAATTATAAAAATATATATAATAATAAATTTTTTTTTTTTTTTTTTTTTTTTTTTTTTTATACTTTGCGTGTCTCCCGCGTTTGCGAGGTAGCGCAGGAAAAAGACGAAGAAATGGCCCAACCCCCCCCCCCTTAACTTTACATAAATTAAAAAACGCAAATAACATACCTAACAGCTTTTTATGGTTTACCCCCCACGTTCACATGCCTGTTCCCCACTGACAGACGTCACCCGTAACCACATCCTCCAAATTTACCTATTCCCTTCCCTCCTTTCACCCCTCCTGCATTTCAGGCCCCCCATCCACAAAAAATTTTTTCACCCAAATTTTTTTCCCCCTTCCCAAATTTTGGGCTCCCCCTTTTCCTCGTTCCCTCCACCTCCGACACATATATCTCTTGGTCAATCTTTCCTCACTCATTCTCTCCATGTGCCCAAACCATTTCAAAACACCCTCTTCTGCTCTCTCAACCACGCTCTTTTTATTTCCACACATCTCTCTTACCCTTACGTTACTTACTCGATCAAACCACCTCACACCACACATTGTCCTCAAACATCTCATTTCCAGCACATCCATCCTCCTGCGCACAACTCTATCCATAGCCCACGCCTCGCAACCATACAACATTGTTGGAACTACTATTCCTTCAAACATACCCATTTTTGCTTTCCGGGATAATATTCTCGACTTCCACACATTTTTCAAGGCTCCCAAAATTTTCGCCCCCTCCCCCACCCTATGATCCACTTCCGCTTCCATGGTTCCATCCGCTGACAGATCCACTCCCAGATATCTAAAACACTTCACTTCCTCCAGTTTTTCTCCATTCAAACTCACCTCCCAATTGACTTGACCCTCAACCCTACTGTACCTAATAACCTTGCTCTTATTCACATTTACTCTTAACTTTCTTCTTCCACACACTTTACCAAACTCAGTCACCAGCTTCTGCAGTTTCTCACATGAATCCGCCACCAGCGCTGTATCATCAGCAAACAACAACTGACTCACTTCCCAAGCTCTCTCATCCCCAACAGACTTCATACTTGCCCCTCTTTCCAAGACTCTTGCATTTACCTCCCTAACAACCCCATCCATAAACAAATTAAACAACCATGGAGACATCACACACCCCTGCCGCAAACCTACATTCACTGAGAACCAATCACTTTCCTCTCTTCCTACACGTACACACGCCTTACATCCTCGATAAAAACTTTTCACTGCTTCTAACAACTTGCCTCCCACACCATATATTCTTAATACCTTCCACAGAGCATCTCTATCAACTCTATCATATGCCTTCTCCAGATCCATAAATGCTACATACAAATCCATTTGCTTTTCTAAGTATTTCTCACATACATTCTTCAAAGCAAACACCTGATCCACACATCCTCTACCACTTCTGAAACCACACTGCTCTTCCCCAATCTGATGCTCTGTACATGACTTCACCCTCTCAATCAATACCCTCCCATATAATTTACCAGGAATACTCAACAAACTTATACCTCTGTAATTTGAGCACTCACTCTTATCCCCTTTGCCTTTGTACAATGGCACTATGCACGCATTCCGCCAATCCTCAGGCACCTCACCATGAGTCATACATACATTAAATAACCTTACCAACCAGTCAACAATACAGTCACCCCCTTTTTTAATAAATTCCACTGCAATACCATCCAAACCTGCTGCCTTGCCAGCTTTCATCTTCCGCATAGCTTTTACTACCTCTTCTCTGTTTACCAAATTATTTTCCCTAACCCTCTCACTTTGCACACCACCTCGACCAAAACACCCTATATCTGCCACTCTGTCATCAGACACATTCAACAAACCTTCAAAATACTCATTCCATCTCCTTCTCACATCACCACTACTTGTTATCACCTCCCCATTTACGCCCTTCACTGAAGTTCCCATTTGCTCCCTTGTCTTACGCACCCTATTTACCTCCTTCCAGAACATCTTTTTATTCTCCCTAAAATTTACTGATAGTCTCTCACCCCAACTCTCATTTGCCCTTTTTTTCACCTCTTGCACCTTTCTCTTGACCTCCTGTCTCTTTCTTTTATACTTCTCCCACTCAATTGCATTTTTTCCCTGCAAAAATCGTCCAAATGCCTCTCTCTTCTCTTTCACTAATACTCTTACTTCTTCATCCCACCACTCACTACCCTTTCTAAACAGCCCACCTCCCACTCTTCTCATGCCACAAGCATCTTTTGCGCAATCCATCACTGATTCCCTAAATACATCCCATTCCTCCCCCACTCCCCTTACTTCCATTGTTCTCACCTTTTTCCATTCTGTACACAGTCTCTCCTGATACTTCTTCACACAGGTCTCCTTCCCAAGCTCACTTACTCTCACCACCTTCTTCACCCCAACATTCACTCTTCTTTTCTGAAAACCCATACTAATCTTCACCTTAGCCTCCACAAGATAATGATCAGACATCCCTCCAGTTGCACCTCTCAGCACATTGACATCCAAAAGTCTCTCTTTCGCACGCCTGTCCATTAACACGTATTATCATTATTGTTAATAATGATAACAATAATAATAATATTAATGATAATAATAATAATAATAATAATAATAATAATAATAATAATAATAATAATAATAATAATAATAACAATAATAATAACAATAATAATGAAAATAATATTAATAATGATGTTAACATTAATAATAATAATAATAATAATAATAATAATAATAATAATAATAATAATGATAACAACCTTGATATTCTTGACAGACTAACTTCAGCTCGTCTTAATCCGACCCATTTCTCAGAGGAGACTGACCACTGGTCGCCGGTCATTGTCAACAAAGCCTCTCTTGAAGGTCAGGTTACGGTGGACGGTGAAACCCTTTATGCACGACTGTACGACCCATGGCTACTATGACCTGACATTTTGACCTGACCCTCAGGAGTTAGTCTCGATAAACAGGTCGTCATACTTAATGGTCGTACTGTAGTGTTCAAGGGTTGTACAGTGATGGCCAGGGCGGGCGGGGCGGGGCGGAAGCTTCGCCTCAGGCGTACGTGCACGTGCACGGTCGTGCAGATGGTTGCTTAGCGGACGATCGCTTGGGGATGTTCCGTCGTGCGGAACGCGCGGTGCTGACGACCCCTTACATGTGTCTCCGTGCAGAGAGGGTGAGCTGCTGACCTGACGACCTCTTACATATGGCGTTGCACACAAGGAGCGTTGCGTAAGACCTCAACTTCCCTTGCCCTAGAATAATGGATAATTGTGGCAACCCTTCCTGCTCAGCTCTATTACCCTTACTCCCCCAAGTCTTCGATATTTCTCTTCATCACCAGCCTCCATTATTCTCATACCATTAATCAAGATTGTCTCTTATATAAGTATCTGGTACTCTAAAGAAGTCCATCCCTCTCTAACCATACTCGAACTTTCCCTAAAGCTGAAGCTTAATTGGTGATGTGGATGGAACTACCCCTTCTAAACCAGAGAGATTCAATCCTCCGTTTAGCACACGAAAGTCTATCTCATACCTGGCAAAGGGTTGCTCCTTAAACCCCCACCACCACCTTAACAGAAGACTTCTGCCACTTACCACCTCCTCATTACCTAAGGATGTAAGAACTTCTTTCACGTATGAACAGGTACACAATTAAGTATATACATGCATTCCGCCAATTCTTAGGCAACTCATCATGATCCATACATACGCCAAAGATCCTAATTAAAAAATCAACAACACAGTCATCCTCTTTCTTAAGAAATTCAACTGCAATACCATCCACTCCAGCCGCTTTGCCATATTTCATCTTAGTAAATTATCATCATTTAAATCTACGTTCCTTAGGGCATTACGTATTTGCAGTACAGACTTTATTGATGATGAGTTTGAGGAGATACATTCTATTGGATCTAAGTTAAAGTACCCGAGATCTTTCATTGATAAATCCCTTAGGTTAGCAAAGAAATCATTTTATACAGTTGAATCCAAACTTCCTATTGACACCAAGAATCTTTTAGTTCTCCCTTTCAATAATAATTTTACTTTACTTCCCATGTTGCGTAAATCCTTTTATGCAAATGTTGCCTTCAGCAACAATAATACTATATAGAATATCTTAATCAGGAACTCACTAGAAAATTCTCCTGGATGCATCTATAAAGTGCAATGTAGAAACTGCAATAAGTTTTATGTTTGGCAGACTGATAAGGATCTTTCGCTTAGACTTAATCAACATAGATATAGTATAAGAACAGGACAAGAATCAAATGCCTTGTTTAATCACGTTAAAAACTATGATAATTTTACTGACTGGAGTAATGCCATCTCAGTTATCAACTCTAACTACAATACCACGAGAAATATCATTGAATCTTATGTTATTAGATACACAAATAATTATAAGCTTAATATTAGTGAAGGTCTATACAAATTGGATAGCTATGCTGTTTATAGAATCTGTAAATAATTCCCCTTCTTGTCCACATAATAAGTTTATGATACGCTCGTCGTCTGTCTTGGACAGTCACTTGTTTACCAAATGGCGTACTAGCTATGTCTCTTCGTTGTATATCAACCACATCAGGGGAGATACAAGAAAGAAATATAAGTCAATTGATATATATATATATATATATATATATATATATATATATATATATATATATATATATATATATATATATATATATATATATATATATATATATATATATATATATATATATATATATATATATATATATATATATTTTGCTATCATTGTTACAATACTTTGTCGCTGTCTCCCGCGTTAAGCGAGGTAGCGCAGTGAAACAGAGGAATGAATGGCCCAACCCACCCACATACACATGTAAACATACCTATACATTTCAACATATACATACATATACATACACAGACATATTACATATATACACACGCACATAATTCACACTTGCTGTCTTTATTCATTCCCGTCGCTACCCCACCATACATGAAATGACAACCCCCTTCCCCCGCATGCGCTCGAGGTAGCGATAGGAAAAGACAACAAAGGCCACATTCGTTCACACTCAGTCTCTAGCTGTCATGTATAATACACCGAAACCACAGCTCCCTTTCCACATCCACTTTCCACTTTCCGTGGTTTACCCCAGACGCTTCACCACATCGCTCCAATTCACTCTATTTCTTGCACGCCGTTCACCCTCCTGCATGTTCAGTCCCCGATCGCTCAAAATCTTTTTCACTCCATCCCTCCACCTCCAATTTGGCCTCCCACTTCTCTTCGTTCCTCCACCTCAAACACATATATCCTCTTTGTCAATCTTTCCTCACTCATTCTCTCTATGTGACCAAACCATTTCAAAACACCCTCTTCTGCTCTCTTAACCACATTCTTTTTATTGCCACACATCTCTCTTACCCTTTCATTACTTACTCGATCAAACCTCTTCACACCACATATTGTCCTCAAACATCTCATTTCCAACACACCCACCATCCTCCGCACAACTCTATCTATAGGCCCACGCCTCGCAACAATATAACATTGTTGGAACCACAATTCCTTCAAACATACCCATTTTTGCTTTCGGAGATAATGTTCTCGCCTTCCACACATTCTTCAACGCTCCCAGAACTCTTGCTCCCTCCTCCACCCTGTGACTAACTTTCGCTTCCATGGTTCCATCCGCTGCCAGATCCACTCCCAGATATCTAAAACACTTCACTTCCTCTAGATTTTTTTCCATTCAAACTTACCTCCCAATTGACTTGTCCCTTGCTCTTATTCACATTTACTCTCAGCTTTCTTCTTTCACACACTTTACCAAACTCAGTCACCAGCTTCTGCAGTTTCTCACCCGAATCAACCACCAGAACTGTATCATCAGCGAACAACAACTGACTCACTTCCCAAGCCCTCTCATCCACTACAGACTGCGTACTTGCCCCTCTCTCCAAAACTCTTGTATTCACCTCCCTAACAACACCATCCATAAACAAATTAAACAACCATGGAGACATCACGCACCCCTGCCGCAAACCGACATTCTCTGAGAACCAATCACTTTCCTCTCTTCCTACTCGTACACATGCCTTACATCCTCGATAAAAACTTTTCACTGCTTCTAGCAACTTGCTTCCCACACCATATATTCTTAATACCTTCCACAGGGGATCTCTATCAACTCTATCACATGCCTTCTCCAGATCCATAAATGCTACATACAAATCCATTTGTTTTTCAAAGTATTTCTTACATACATTCTTCAAAGCAAACACCTGATCCACACATCCTCTACCACTTTTGTAACCACACTGCTCTTCCCCAATCTGGTACTCTGTACGTGCCTTCACCCTCTCAATCAATACCCTCCCATATAATTTACCAGGAATACTCAACAAACTTATACCTCTATAATTTGAGCACTCACCTTTAATCCCTTTGCCTTTGTACGATGGTACTATGACTGCTGTAGGTTTATGTGTATTTTCTTTCCTGTACTTCATAGCGTTTGGGATGAGTATAAGAGTATGGCATTCTAGCAAATATAGGGTACAAGAGATGAGCTTACAGAGGATCAGAGTTCTCCGCAACTATCTCATCGGATGCCATACTTACTGATTAGTTTCTCTACCTGTTACCCACAGTGATTATTGCTGTTGTGTCTGGTATCATATCCTAGCTTGAATACCATGAACCTGTGGTCTCTGTGTATTCCTTACACCTGTGCTCTTTAATATATATATATATTTTTTCCATATGTTTCTTCTGTCCTCAAAGTGTTGTTATTTTTTCATCTCTTCGAAACCACTTCCACGTACTTCTGTCGTTATGTCTTATATTTCTCCTCTCTGCCTTCCAAACTGTCTTCCTCTTCTCTTCCAAGTATGACTTCCCTAAAGATTCCTTCCAACTCCATGGTCCCTAAATCCTTTTCTTCCCCCTCTGAAGCCCTTCAAACGTCTACAATAATCTTACCTTCGTTTCATCTACCGCCACGACTCCTACTATCCACCTTCGCCTCCCAACTCCTATT
The DNA here is from genome assembly GCF_036320965.1 of Panulirus ornatus. Classification (NCBI taxonomy): domain Eukaryota; kingdom Metazoa; phylum Arthropoda; class Malacostraca; order Decapoda; family Palinuridae; genus Panulirus; species Panulirus ornatus. Next base: position 17,118,002 of record NC_092273.1, read on the forward strand.
TTCGTTTCCCCTTAGAAATCCAGTCCTTAAGCTCCCCGCCTCACCTTAGCCTCTGCCCTTGTCGACCCTACTTTGACTACTTCCCTGCCAATAACACTAACGCCCTCCTGGGTCCTTTCTTACGTCAGAAGTTTGTGATCCTTGTACGCGTCCTAGGTCTCCATAATACCACGACGACGGGTTTATCAAAGCTTGTTAAGAGCGTGGAAGGATCATTCAGTATCCAGAGCCCTTCCTCTACTCCATTTTCTCCTTTTCTAAAAGTTCCTTGTGATGTCTTTTGTAGTGTCTGTCAGAAACAAAATGATTCCTTAAAAGTGTTGAAGTATAGGGGGATGGCTCGAGGCATTCTTAATTGTAGTCAAGGGAGCATCTTTAATCCGTGAAAAAGGCTCTCAAGTCCGTAAACAGACTCACTCCGTAAATAGACCTCTCTAATCCGTAAAAAAAAAGAGAGAAAAACACCCATCAGTCCATAAACAGACTTGACCCGTTCTCCACTAGACGATATCCGGCCGGGAGTGTGGGCGCAAGTGCTGCCAGTTTTTGATCGTAGAGAGGATCACAGCACAAGAGGGAAAGGATTCCAACCCTACAGTTGGTTGGTGATTCCCGTTTTTTTTTTTTTAATCTCCTGAGCAACAACGTTACTATCCACCAGCGCGTCGATGTGACCCTTGCATGAGGACGACGGAACAACCCTGGGTTATAAATGGCTGACCTTAACACCTCGATCCTTAAAGTTACACAGATTGAGGGTCACGCAACGATACCCCGAAGGTGGCAACGTCGTGAACAAGAGATTAATCGTCCCGTATATTGTGTGAGCAGCACACGTTTGGCATAAGAAATGTCCACTGAATATAATTCTCTCAACTTATAACTCTATTGGCACACATGCGTTCTCTGGCAGCCATGTATCAAGCACCGACACTACAGCCACACACTCCACAACCACACACTCGACAGACTTTTTCGTGGATACCCCTTGTTCAGTCCTCTGACAGCATGTTCAACCCTGTGTGTGTGTGTATATATATATATATATATATATATATATATATATATATTTTTTTTTTTTTTTTCGCTGTCTCCCGCGTTTGCGAGGTAGCGCAAGGAAACAGACGAAAGAATGGCCCAACCCACCCCCATACACATGTATATACATACGTCCACACACGCAAATATACATACCTACACAGCTTTCCATGGTTTACCCCAGACGCTTCACATGCCCCGATTCAATCCACTGACAGCACGTCAACCCCGGTATACCACATCGCTCCAATTCACTCTATTCCTTGCCCTCCTTTCACCCTCCTGCATGTTCAGGCCCCGATCACACAAAATCTTTTTCACTCCATCTTTCCACCTCCAATTTGGTCTCCCTCTTCTCCTCGTTCCCTCCACCTCCGACACATATATCCTCTTGGTCAATCTTTCCTCACTCATTCTCTCCATGTGCCCAAACCATTTCAAAACACCCTCTTCTGCTCTCTCAACCACGCTCTTTTTATTTCCACACATCTCTCTTACCCTTACGTTACTTACTCGATCAAACCACCTCACACCACACATTTTCCTCAAACATCTCATTTCCAGCACATCCATCCTCCTGCGCACAACTCTATCCATAGCCCACGCCTCACAACCATACAACATTGTTGGAACCACTATTCCTTCAAACATACCCATTTTTGCTTTCCGAGATAATGTTCTCGACTTCCACACATTCTTCAAGGCTCCCAGAATTTTCGCCCCCTCCCCCACCCTATGATCCACTTCCGCTTCCATGGTTCCATCCGCTGCCAGATCCACTCCCAGATATCTAAAACACTTCACTTCCTCCAGTTTTTCTCCATTCAAACTCACCTCCCAATTGACTTGACCCTCAACCCTACTGTACCTAATAACCTTGCTCTTATTCACATTTACTCTTAACTTTCTTCTTTCACACACTTTACCAAACTCAGTCACCAGCTTCTGCAGTTTCTCACATGAATCAGCCACCAGCGCTGTATCATCAGCGAACAACAACTGACTCACTTCCCAAGCTCTCTCATCCCCAACAGACTTCATACTTGCCCCTCTTTCCAAAACTCTTGCATTCACCTCCCTAACAACCCCATCCATAAACAAATTAAACAACCATGGAGACATCACACACCCCTGCCGCAAACCTACATTAACTGAGAACCAATCACTTTCCTCTCTTCCTACACATACACATGCCTTACATCCTCCATAAAAACTTTTCACTGCTTCTAACAACTTGCCTCCCACACCATATATTCTTAATACCTTCCACAGAGCATCTCTATCAACTCTATCATATGCCTTCTCCAGATCCATAAATGCTACATACAAATCCATTTGCTTTTCTAAGTATTTCTCACATACATTCTTCAAAGCAAACACCTGATCCACACATCCTCTACCACTTCTGAAACCACACTGCTCTTCCCCAATCTGATGCTCTGTACATGCCTTCACCCTCTCAATCAATACCCTCCCATATAATTTGCCAGGAATACTCAACAAACTTATACCTCTGTAATTTGAGCACTCACTCTTATCCCCTTTGCCTTTGTACAATGGCACTATGCACGCATTCCGCCAATCCTCAGGCACCTCACCATGAGTCATACATACATTAAATAACCTTACCAACCAGTCAACAATACAGTCACCCCTTTTTTAATAAATTCCACTGCAATACCATCCAAACCCACTGCCTTGCCGGCTTTCATCTTCCGCAAAGCTTTTACTAACTCTTCTCTGTTTACCAAATCATTTTCCCTAACCCTCTCACTTTGCACACCACCTCGACCAAAACACCCTATATCTGCCACTCTATCATCAAACACATTCAACAAACCTTCAAAATACTCACTCCATCTCCTTCTCACATCACCACTACTCGTTATCACCTCCCCATTTGCGCCCTTCACTGAAGTTCCCATATATATATATATATATATAATATATATATATATATATATATATATATATATATATATATATATATATATATATATATATATTCTATATACTCCTATGAGTCCACGGGGAAAATGAAACACGAAAAGTTCCCAAGTGCACTTTCGTGTAATAATCACATCAGGGGAGACACAAGAGAGGAATATAACAGTCAGTTGATATACATCGCAGAGACGAAGCTAGGACGCCATTTGGTAAACATGTGATTGTCCAAAACATGTTTTGGACAATATATATATATATATATATATATATATATATATATATATATATATATATATATATATATATATATATATATATATATATATATATATATATACATATATATAAGCTGATGCAGCTTGGTGAGCGACGTGCTCCAGTCATAGTCATGGTGGCGGAAAAAGTGAAAGAAAAAAGGTATTAATTTAAGCTTCTCACGGGAGATTTATGAACTGCAAAAAAAAATCAAGCTGGCGCACTACTCAAAACACATAAGTAATATGAATGTATATATATATATATATATATATATATATATATATATATATATATATATATATATATATATATATATCTGAGTGATCAACCATATCATGGGAAGGATGGACTATCATTACGTCTAAGTCCACATTTTTTGGAAGAGTTAAATCGTTATGTATATCTAGCTTGAAATATGTAAGTTTAAATCATTCATCTTCGTTTCATTCCGCTCGTTACTAGATCACCCTTTTGCCAGCAAGCAAAGTGGACGCCGAATACCCAATATTACTGTGGTGATGATGCTGGAGAACTGGCCCAGCTGGCCGTGTGATCTTCTCTCCCACTGTGTTAAAGCTGTTGGCCTTTCTCATTGATATTCATAGTAGCAGGAACGCTAGTGGGGAAATTTTAGTCGACCCATTAATTGCTGATTCGCAGGAAAGAAGAGAATACTTGCTAGCATATGCATGTCGTATTTCATATATATATATATATATATATATATATATATATATATATATATATATATATATATATATATATATATATATATTTTTTTTTTTTTTCTATTTATGTATTCATTTATTTTGCTTTGTTGCTGTCTCCCGCGTTAGCGAGGTAGCCCAAGAAAACAGACGAAAGAATGGCCCAACCCACCCACATACACATGTATATACATACACGTTCAAACACGCGAATATACATACCTATACATCTCAACGTATACATATATATATATACACACAAAGACATATACATATATACACATGTACATAATTCATACTGTCTTGCCTTTATTCATTCCCATCGCCACCCCGCCACAAATGAAATAACAACCCCCTCCCCCTTCATGTGCCCGCGGTAGCGCTAGGAAAAGACAACAAAGGCCACATTCGTTCACACTCAGTCTCTAGCTGTCATGTAATGATGCACCGATACCACAGTTCCCTTTCCACATCCAGGTCCCACAAAACTTTCCATGGTTTACCCCAAACGTTCCACATACCCTGGTTCAATCCATTGACAGCACGTCGACCCCGGTATACCACATCGTTCCAATTCACTCTATTCCTTGCACGCCTTTCCCCCTCCTGCATGTTCAGGCCCCGATCACTCAAAATCCTTTTCACTCCATCTTCCCACCTCCAATTTGGTCTCCCACTTCTTGTTCCCTGCACCTCTGACATATATATCCTCCTGGTCAATCTTTCCTCACTCATTCTCTCTATGTGGCCAAACCATTTCAAAACACCATCTTCTGCTCTCTCAGCCACACTCTTTTTACCACACATCTCTCTTACCCTATTATCACTTACTCGATCAAACCACCTCACACGACATATTGTCCTCAAACATCTCATTTCCAGCACATCCTCCCTCCTCCCCACAACTCTATCCATAGCCAACGCCTCGCAACCATATAACATTGTTGGAACCACTATTCCTTCAAACATAGCCATTTCTGCTTTCCAAGATAATGTTCTCGACTGGGAGATATATAAAAGAAAGAGGCAGGTGGTCAAGAGAAAGATGCAAGAGGTTAAAAAGAGGGCAAATGAGAGTTGGGGTGAGAGAGTATCATTAAATTTTAGGGAGAATAAAAAGATGTTTTGGAAGGAGGTAAATAAAGTGCGTAAGACAAGGGAACAAATGGGAACTTCAGTGAAGGGGGCTAATGGGGAGGTGATAACAACTAGTGGTGATGTGAGAAGATGGAGTGAGTATTTTGAGTTTGTTGAATGTGTTTGATGATAGAGTGGCAGATATAGTGTGTTTTGGTCGAGATTGTGTGCAAAGTGAGAGGGTTAGGGAAAATTATTGTTCTCGACTTCCAAACATTCTTCAAGGCTCCCTGAATTTTCGCCCCATCTCCCACCCTATGATTTACTTCCGCTTCCATGGTACCATCCGCTGCCAGATCCACTGCCAGATATCTAAAACACTTTACTTCCTCCAGTTTTTTCCATTCAAACTTACCTCCAAATTGACTTGACCCTCAACCATACTGTACCTAATAACCTTACTCTTATTCACATTTACTCAGTGAAGGGGGCTAATGGGGAGGTGATAACAAGTAGTGGTGATGTGAGATGGAATGAGTATTTTGAAGGTTTGTTGAATGTGTTTGATGATAGAGTGGCAGATATAGGGTGTTTTGGTCGAGGTGGTGTGCAAAGTGAGAGGGTTAGGGAAAATGATTTGGTAAACAGAGAAGAGGTAGTAAAAGCTTTGCGGAAGATGAAAGCCGGCAAGGCAGTGGGTTTGGATGGTATTGCAGTGAAATTTGTTAAAAAAGGGGGTGACTGGATTGTTGACTGGTTGGTAAGGTTTTTCAATGTATGTATGACTCATGGTGAGGTGCCTGAGGATTGGCGGAATTCTTGCATAGTGCCATTGTACAAAGGCAAAGGGGATAAGAGAGAGTGCTAAAATCATGGAGGTTTAAATTTGTTGAGTATTCCTGGGGAATTATAAGGGAGGGTATTGATTGAGAAGGTGAAGACATGTACAGAGCATCAGATTGGGGAAGAGCAGTGTGGTTTCAGAAGTGGTAGAGAGTGTTCTCTGTTCTTAACGCTACCTCGCTAAAGCGGGAAATGGGGAATAGTAAGAAAGAAAAGAAAATATATTCTTTTTCATACTTGTACGTCGTTTCCCGTGTTCACGAGGTATCACTAGAAACAGGCTTTGAAATGACCTCATTCTCTCCCGTCCATTCTCCGGCTGTCATGTACAATGCACCGACACTACAGCTCCCCATCCACAACCAGGCCCAACAGACCTTTCCATAGTTTATCCCACCCGCTACATATGCCCTAGCTCGGTCCACTGGCTGCGTGTCGCCTGTATTTCACATCGCTCCAGTTTACAGCATCTCGCTGACGCCTAACAGTCTCCTACATGTTCAGGCAACGAGCACTCAGAATCTTATTCACTCCAACCTTCCATCTCCAATTTAGTCTCTCACTTCTCCTTGTCACATCCACGTCTGACATAAATCCTGTCAATCTCTCCTCACTCATCCCCTCTATATGTCCAAAACACGTTAATCACATCCTCTACAGCTCTCTCATACATACTCCACTTACTACCATATCTCTCTCTTACCCTGTCATTTCTTACTCGATCAACCCTCTTCACACAACTTACTGGTCTCAAGCATTTCATTTCCAATACATTCACTTTGTTCTAAACATTTTCCTCTATAACCCATGCCTCGCATCCATACAACACCGTTGGGCTAGTATAAACACAAACATTATATATATATATATATATATATATATATATATATATATATATATATATATATATATATATATATATATATATATATATATATATATCTTGCTTTCTTTTAAACTATTCGCCATTTCCCGCGTTAGCGAGGTAGCGTTAAGAACAGAGGACTGGGCCTTTTTTGGAATATCCTCACCTCGCCCCCTCTGTTCCTTCTTTTGGAAAATTAAAAAAAAAAAAAACGAGAGGGGAGGATTTCCAGCCCCCCGCTCCCTCCCATTTTAGTCGCCTTCTACGACACGCAGGGAATACGTGGGAAGTATTCTTAATCCCCTATCCCCAGGGATAATATATATATATATATATATATATATATATATATATATATATATATATATATATATATATATATATATATATATATATATACATATATATATATATATATATATATATATATATATATATATATATATATATATATATATATATATATATATATATATATATATATGTATATATATATATATATATATATATATATATATATATATATATATATATATATATATATATATGTATATATATATATATTTTCCTATGAGTCCACGGGGAAAATGTAACACGAAAAGTTCCCAAGTGCACTTTCGTGTAATAATCACATCATCATGGGAGACACAAGAGAGAAATATAACAGTCAGTTGATATACATCGAAGAGACGAAGATAGGACGCCATTAGGTAAACATGTAATTGTCCAAAACATATGTTTTGGACAAATTACAGAGGTATAACTTTGTTGAGTATACGTGGTAGGTTGTATGGAAAGATATTGAATGAGAGGGTGAGGGTATGTACAGAGCATCAGACTGGGGAGGAGCTGTGTGGTTTTACCAATGGTAGAGAATCTGTGGATCTGGAGTCTGCTTCAAATTTAGAATGTGTGTGAGTAACACTTAGAAAAACAGATGAATTTATGGATCTGGAGAAGGCATATGAAGGGGTTGATAAAGATGCTTTGCGGGAGGTCGTAAGAATATATGGTGTGGGAGGTAGGTTACGAGAAGCAATGAATTTTCTTTTTTTATATCAAGGGTGTAAGGTGTGTGTACGATTAGGAAGAGAGGAGACTGAATGGTTTCAAGTGAAGGATGGTCTGCAGCAGGGATGTGTGATGTCACCATGGCTGTTTGAATTTTTTTCATGGAGAGGGTGGTGAGGGAGGTAAATGCAAGTGTCTTGGAGAGAGGGGCGAGTATGCAGTCTGTTGGGGATTAGAGGGCTAGAGAAGTGAGTCAGTTTTAGTCTGTTGATGATGCATGCACTCGTGGCTGAATCGATAGGGAAACTACAGAAGTTGGTGACTGAGTTTGGAAGAGTGTGTGAAAAGAGAAAGTTGAGAGTGAATGTGAATAAAAGCAAGGTTATCAGATTTAGTAAGGTTGAGGGGCAAGTTAGTTGGGATGTAAATTTGATGGAGAAATATTGGAGGAAGTGAAGTGTTTTTGATATCTGGGAGTGGACATGGCAGCGAATAGAACCTTGGAAGTGGAAGTGAGTCGTAGGGTGGGGGAGGGGGTGAAGGTTCTGGGAGCGCAGAAGAATGTGTGGAAAGAGAGAAAATTATCTCGGAGGACAAAAATGGGTGCGTTTGGGGGAATGGTCGTATGGTTACGAGGCACTGGCAAAAGATAGGGTTGTGCCGAGGAGGGTCGATGTTTTTTTGGAAGTGAAATGTTTGGGGACAATATGTGGTATGAGGCGGTTCGATCGAGTAAATAAGGAAAGGGTAAGAGAGATGATTGGACAAATGGAGAGAATGAGGGAGGAAAAGTTGACAAGGAGGATATATGTGTCAGAAATGGAGGTAACAATGAGAACGGAGAGACCAAATAGGAGACAGAAGGTCGGAGTGAAAAATATTTTGAGAGATCGGGGTCTGAACATACAAAAGGATGAAATACGTGCACGGAATACAGTGAATTGGAACGATGAGGTATACTTTGATCAACGTGCTATCAATGGACTGAAGCAGGGCATGTGGGGCCTAGATGTGGATAGGGAGCTGTGGTTTCGGTGCATTACACATGACAGCTAGAGACTGAGTGTGAACGAATGTTGCCTTTGTATGTTTCTTGGCGCCACCTGGCTGTCGCATGGGGTGGCGGTGCTGTTTTCTGTGGGGCGGGATGGCGCCATGAAACGAATAAAGGCGAGCAGTCATGAATATATACATGTGTGTGTGTGTATATATATATATATATATATATATATATATATATATATATATATATATATATATATATATATATATATATATATATATATATATATACCTTTTGCGCGTATATGTGTATTTGAGTGTAATAGAGTACATGAATCCTTCTTTTTCTGTTTCCTGGCACTACTTCGCTAAAGTAGAAAACGGCGATCATGTATGATTAATAGACTATATGTATATTATGTATATATACGTGTGTGTGTGTGTGTGTGTGTGTGTGTGTGTGTGTCCGTCCGTTTGTGCAGTGATGGTGCATTTGTAAATCTATTCATTTGACCGACCCGTGAATATACATTATATTCACTAGATTATTCACTCTTGACTTTGTAGATCCATAGAGTGCGTCATCTTCGCAGACAGTATGCGCTTAGTGGCTATTCTGACACTCCAGGGTGTAGCATAGTCTTATCATTCTCTCGTTAAGGCTGTTTTTGCCTCACAACCATGATGATGGCTCAGGACGCAAGGAATGAAAGTGAGTGGGGCTCACCACACCAGCAGTAATGTTCGTGATAACACTTTCTCATCACTCCTGTGCCCATCACACCCCACTGTTCAGTATATATATATATATATATATATATATATATATATATATATATATATATATATATATATATATATATATAGATATATATATATATATATATATATATATATATATATAGAGAGAGAGAGAGAGAGAGAGAGAGAGAGAGAGAGAGAGAGAGAGAGAGAGAGAGAGAGAGAGAGAGAGAGAGAGAGAGAGAGAGAGAGAGAGAGAGAGAGAGAGAGAGAGAGAGAGAGAGAGAGAGAGAGAGAGAGAGAGAGAGAGAGAGAGAGAGAGAGAGAGAGAGAGAGAGAGAGAGAGAGAGAGAGAGAGAGAGAGAGAGAGAGAGAGAGAGAGAGAGAGAGAGAGAGAGAGAGAGAGAGAGAGAGAGAGAGAGAGAGAGAGAGAGAGAGAGAGAGAGAGAGAGAGAGAGAGAGAGAGAGAGAGAGAGAGAGAGAGAGAGAGAGAGAGAGAGAGAGAGAGAGAGAGAGAGAGAGAGAGAGAGAGAGAGAGAGAGAGAGAGAGAGAGAGAGAGAGAGAGAGAGAGAGAGAGAGAGAGAGAGAGAGAGAGAGAGAGAGAGAGAGAGAGAGAGAGAGAGAGAGAGAGAGAGAGAGAGAGAGAGAGAGAGAGAGAGAGAGAGAGAGAGAATGTGGTGGTATGACCCAGAGTGTTGTGCTTTTATGACCTGGAGTGCTGTGCTAGTATGACCTAGAGTACTACGTTAGTATGACCTAGAATATTGTCCCAGTATGACCTTTAGCAATGTGCTATTACAACGTAGAGTAATGTGCCAGTATGACATAGGGGAGTGTGCTAGCATGACCTAGAGTACTGTATCAGTATGACATAAATTACCGTACCATTATAACACAGTACTATGCATAGTATGACCTAGAATACATTGCCAGTATGAATTCAAGTAATGTCCCAGTTCTAACCTAGAGTAATATGCTGGTATGATTTAATGTGCCAGTTTAACCTGAAATAATACGCTAATATACCTACAGTACTATATAAATATGACTTAGGATAATGTGCCTTTATGACCTGTAGTACTGAATCACCGTGACCTGGCTTGTTTATCCCAGTATGACCTAGATTGCTGTGCCAATATGGCGCAGAGTTCGGAGCCACTGTGTACTAAAGAGCTATACTAGAACGCCTTTAAAGAACTTTGTTGATATGACCGAGACAAATGTGTCAGCATGAAAAAAGCACCGAAACCACAGCTCCCTATCCACAACCAGGACACACAGACTTTTCCATGGTTTACCCAAGACGTTTCACATCTCCTGGTTCAGTGTACTGACAGCACATCGACCCCGGTATACCATATCGTTCCCATTCACTCTATCCCTTGCAATTCTTTCATTTTTCTGTATGTTAAGGTCCCGAACACTCAAATCTTTTTCTCCCCATCCTTTCACCTCAAATTTGGTCTTCCCTTCCCCTTATTCCCTCCACCTCTGGCACATATATCCTCTTAGTCAACTTTTCTTCACTCATTCTCTCTGTGTCCAGACCACTTCAACACACCCTCTTCAGCTTTCTCAACCACACTTTTTTCATTACCATACCTCGCTCTATTCTTTTTATTACTTACTCAAGCTAACCACCTCACACAACATATTGTCTTCAAACATTTCATTTCCAACACATTCACCCTCCTCCGGGCATCCTCATCTAAAGCCCATGCCTCGTATTCATAAATCATTGCTAGGACTACTATCCCTTCAAACATAACCATTTTCACCCTCCCAGATAACGATCTCTCTTCGACACATTCTTCAGTGCTCCCAGAACCCTCACACCCTCAACCACCCTATGACTCACTTCCGCTTTCATGGTACAATCGCTGCCAAGTCCACTCCTAGATATCTTCATTTCCCTAGATTGTCCCCAATGATACTTACACTCCAAATAAACTGTCCCTCTCACCTACTTAACTTAATAACAATGCTATGATTCACGGTTACCCACAACATCTTCCTTTCAAACGCTCTTCCAAACTAAGTCACCAAAGTCTGCAGTTTCTCACTTAGATCTGCAATGCGCTTGTCAACCATGAAGATGTTTGTCGAGGGTAAAGTGAAGAATCATTTATTGGTGAGAGACAGAACGTATTCAGTGGCAAATGCTAGTATATCTCGCTCTATTGTTAGGTCTACTTCTTATTGCAAGCACCCGAAAGAATCTTCCCTCCCTTAAAGAGCTCGTAACCACATGATCACCATCGTCACTGCGGCCACAATCATTCTCACATGTTTAGTTTAGTTACTTTGAGGTGAACATACTCCACTATATAAAGTATACTCATAACAAACACATAACCAACCCTGATCTTTTGGGGCTTTTAATTTCTTTCGCCCATTGGGTTCTAATGGAGTCCTAAGGTCCTTTTACCTCTTAGCTGAGTTGCCAGCTACCTTGCTCGAGCTACCGGCCCTCACCGAAGAAATTCCTCCAAGGATCCACGCCTCACAACAGATTCCCCCACCAATGGGGTCGGGGTGTCCAGCCTGGGAACTGGTCCACGGCCCTTCAAGCATCTCTGGCAGGGATTGGTCCATTGACAACAGGGCCTCAGTTTTACCTCGAGCAGAGCAACTCATGAGAGCAAAGACCACCTGTTTTGCTCGCTGTGGGTCGCCAGTCAGACGCTGGCCGTAATTAATTGATGCAAAATTTAGTGGCAGGATGCTGGTAAACGCAGAGACCCAGGATCTCCGTATGGTCGCCTGCAATAATATATATATATATATATATATATATATATATATATATATATATATATATATATATATATATATATATATATATATATATATATA
>NC_092273.1:17135347-17260347 GCF_036320965.1 Panulirus ornatus
TCTTACATACATTCTTCAAAGCAAACACCTGATCCACACATCCTCTACCACTTCTGAAACCACACTGTTCTTTCCCAATCTGATGCTCTGTACATGCCTTCACCCTCTCAATCAATACCCTCCCATATAATTTACCAGGAATACTCAACAAACTTATACCTCTGTAATTTGAACATTCACGTTTATCCCCTTGACGTTGTACAATGGCACTATGCATGCATTCCACCATTCCTCAGGCACTTCAACATGAATCATACACACACTGAATATTCTTACCAATTAATCAGCAACAAAGTTACCCTCTTTTTTTAATAAATTTCACTGCAATACTATCCAAACCCGCCGCCTTTTCGGCTTTGATCTTCCGTAAAGGTTTCACTAACTCTTCTCTGCTTACCAAACCATTCTCAATGACACTCTCACTACGCACACCACCTCGACCAAAACACCCTATATCTGCCACTCTATCATCACACACATTCAACAAACCTTCAAAAAACTCACTCCATGTCCTTCTCACTTCACCACTTGTTGTTATTACCTCCCCTTAGGCCCCTTCACCGATGTCCCCATTTGTTCTCTTCTCTTACACACTTTATTTACCTCATCTAAAAATATCATTTTATTCTCCCTAAAATTTAATGATACTCTTTTACCCCAACTCTCATTTGTCCTCTTTTTCAACTCTTGCACCTTTCTCTTGACCTCCTGCCGCTTTCTTTTATACATTTCCCTGTCATTTGAATTATTTCCCTGCAAAAAACCGTCCAAACGCCTCTCTCTTCTCTTTCACTAACAATCATACTTCTTCATCTCACCACTCACTACCCTTTCTCATCTGCCCACCTCCCACCTTTCTCATGCCACAAGAACCTTTTGCGCAAGCCATCACTGCTTCCCTAAATACATCCCATTCTTCCCCCACTCCCTTTACGTCATTTGCTCTCACCTTTTGCCATATATATATATATATATATATATATATATATATATATATATATATATATATATATATATATATATATATATATATATATATATATATATATATATATATATATATATATATATATATATATATATATATACATATATATATATATATATATATATATATATATATATATATATATATATATATATATATATATATATATATATATATATGTATATATATATATATATATATATATATATATATATATATATATATATATATATATATATATATATATATATATATATATATATATATATATATACATTGATGATTCCATGCAGAAGCAGTGGTTATTATCCAGGGGTATGAGCTGTTCATCATTCCAGGAGACACACCAGATAAGTTCCAGGCCCAGCGAGACAGTGACATACGGTGGCAGACTAGACATAGTTTAGCCTCTGTAAGACCCGCTCAGGAGGTTGGTCTAAATGGCAGCAAACTGTCCTGGTTACTGTTAATCTCAAGGTGACAGCCGACCTATACCTTACCAGAGCTGTAAGATTGTACGCTGGGAGGATTGATCTCCCACAAGAGTCTGTTCATCTGTTTATTGTCTTGAATTTTCCTTATCCTCGACTAGTGTTCCTCTTGGAGACGAGGATATACCTTACAACACTCGGTGTTCAGCCCTGTACACCGTCATGCTGTTCGGAAGTCCCCCTGGAGTATTATCCCATTCTTTACGGGGGGCGAGGATGAAGCAAAATCCTCTCTGTCCATTTCTCTGGAGAGATGCGTGAATGTAGAGACAATAATACGAAACAAAGCACAGACACAGACATACACACACACACACACACACACATACTTTTACCAGTCACAACATCTGCTTGCATTAGCCTACACCACTAGCAAATAAAGTCATTCACCCCCCCGCCCCCCAGGCTTTATCACTGGGGGTACAGTCTCATTAATGAACCTCTCACTCCAAAGGAGTCCGTATTTTCTTGCTACTGGAATTAGCGCAGCCTTGGGCTGCTTTAGCCATCGGAAAGGAGATCTTTCATAAAAAGAGTTCCTGTGGTAAACAGAGAAGAGGTAGTAAAAGCTTTGCGGAAGATGAAAGCCGGCAAGGCAGCGGGTTTGGATGGCATTGCAGTGGAATCTATTAAAAAAAGGGGGTGACTGTATTGTTGACTGGTTGGTAAGGTTATTTGATGTATGTATGATTCATGGTGAGGTGCCTGAGGACTGGCGGAATGCTTGCATAGTGCCATTGTACAAAGGCAAAGGGGACAAAGGTGAGTGCTCAAATTACAGAGGTATAAGTTTGTTGAGTATTCCTGGGAAATTATATGGGAGGGTATTGATTGAGAGGCATGTACAGAGCATCAAATTGGGGAAGAGCAGTGTGATTTCAGAAGTGGTAGAGGATGTGTGGATCAGGTGTTTGCTTTGAAGAATGTATGTGAGAAATACAAAAAAAAGCAACTGGATTTGTATGTAGCATTTATGGATACGGAGAAGGCATATGGTAGAATTGACAGAGATGGTCTGTGGAAGGTATTAAAAATATATGGTGTGGGAGGCAAGTTGTTAGAAGCAGTGAAAAGTTTTTTATCGAGGATGTAAGGCATGTGTACGTGTAGGAAGAGAGGAAAGTGATTGGTTCTCAGTGAATGTAGGTTTGCGGCAGGGGTGTGTGAAGAGTCCATGGTTGTTTAATTTGTATATGGATGGGGTTGTTAGGGAGGTGAATGCAAGGGTTTTGGAAAGAGGGGCAAGTATGCAGTCTGTTGTGAAAGAGAGAACTTGGGAAGTGAGTCAGTTGTTGTTCGCTGATGATACAGCGCTGGTGGCCGATTAATGTGAGAAACTGCAGAAGCTGGTGACTGAGTTTACTGAAGTGTGTGAAAGAAGAAAGTTGAGAGTAAATGTGAATAAGAGCAAGGTTATTAGGTACAGTAGGGTTGAGGGACAAGTCAATTAGGAAGTAAGTTTGAATGGAGAAAAACTGGAGGAAGTGAAGTGTTTTAGATATCTGGGAGTGGATTTGGCAGCGGATGGAACCATGGAAGCGGAAGTGAATCATAGGGTGGGGGAGGGGGCGAAAATTCTGGGAGCCTTGAAGAATGTGTGGAAGTCGAGAACATTATCTCGGAAAGATAGAATGGGTATGTTTGAAGGAATAGTGATTCCAACAATGTTGTATGGCTGCGAGGCGTGGGCTATGGATAGAGGTGTGCGCAGGAGGGTGGATGTGCTGGAAATGAGATGTTTGAGGACAATATGTGGTGCGAGGTGGTTTGACCGAGTAAGTAATGTAAGGGTAAGTGAGATGTGTGGAAATAAAAAGAGTGTGGTTGAGAGAGCAGAAGGGGGTGTTTTGAAATGGTTTGGTTACATGGAGAGAATGAGTGAGGAAAGATTGACCAAGAGGATATATATGTCAGGGATGGAGGGAACGAGGAGAAGTGGGAGACCAAATTGGAGGTGGAAAGATGGAGTGAAAAAGATTTTGAGTGATCGGGGCCTGAACATGCAGGAGGGTGAAAGGCGTGCAAGGAATAGAGTGAATTGGAACGATGTTGTATACCGGGGTCGACGTGCTGTCAATGGATTGAACCAGGGCATGTGAAGCGTCTGGGATAAACCATGGAAAGTTGTGTGGGGCCTGGATGTGGAAAGGGAGCTGTGGTTTCGGTGCATTATCAAATGACAGCTAAAGACTGAGTGTGAACGAATGGGGCCATTGTTGTCTTTTCCTAGCGCTACCTCGCACACATGAGGGGGGAGGGGGTTGTTATTCCATGTGTGGCGAGGTGGCGATGGGAATGAATAAAGGCAGACAGTATGAATTATGTACATTTTTATATATGTATATGTCTGTGTGTGTATATATATGTGTACATTGAGATGCATAGATACGTATATTTGCGTGTGTGGACCTGTATGTATATACATGTGTATGTGGGTGGGTTGGGCCATTCTTTCGTCTGTTTCCTTGCGCTACCTCGCTAACGCGGGAGACAGCGACAAAGCAAGTAAATAAATAAATAAATGAATAATAAATATATATATATATATATATATATATATATATATATATATATATATATATATATATATATATTCTCTATGCAACAGCACTAGATCACTCCCACCCAAACAACTCTGTAACTAACCATCAACCTCCAACTAGAAATACAAAGCCTACCCCTGCCTCACACTTCAGTTACCTCTACTCCTTGATCCCCCTACCCTAGACAACGATAACACTGACAGAAGACGACATACTCACTGAAATAAGCCGACAAGCACTGAGGAATCGCCCTTCCAACTCTGTCGTACAATCATCAGAAACCACACTCTCCAGACAAACACGAGTCACATTCTCCCGTTTACAGTCTCGCCATCACCCATCACTATAACGCTACAAACACTCTTCCAACGTATCGTAAGACACTGCATGTTCACGATGCAATACCTTACAAGATATTTCCGAGCACTTACTACTCCGTTGCCCCACCCTCTCTGCACACAGACGCACACATATCACAACAATTTATGATCTGTGGTCTCGAATGGTGGACGAGTCGTACTTCCTGAGTGCTGCAGAAGCCTCATAAGGATAGAAGGGACTCCTGGGGCAGAAAAGTAAGGGATATATATATATATATATATATATATATATATATATATATATATATATATATATATATATATATATATATATATATATATGCGAATGTATGTGTCCATTTTCAAACATTTCTGCTCTTCTGTTGTTGCATTTCCAATCATATTGAAGATGGAGGATACAGAATATGACCTGGACTTCTCGTTAGGCCAGTCTGTCCTTGTCCACGATGATGGTACAATTTGTATCCGTGACGCTAACCTATTGCAGAGATCGGCATGACGGCGGGAGCCCCAGAGCGTCAAACAAAGACACGTACGTTATTTCGCTGATGTATTCCGATTTCGTTCGACCATTTTCGTTTCCCGTCGAATGGTTAAAATTCGGGAGAGGTCGTATTATCCCGTCGAGCACGAAAGGGTATGATCGATGCGCGCCACTTGGCGATAATTGAGCACAGCTTTACGACCTCCGAGCACGACAACCCAGCCTCCCCTTTATATCACGGTGGCTCCCCGATCCCTTTAAGCTGAGGCTACGGAACTGTCTTTTTTTTTAAGGGCTCAGTTCTTGTGTCCAAGAGGCCAGCACGGGTTGTCCTCCTAGAATGTCATGATAGTAGGGTTGGCCGAGTGTAAAAGGCAAAATTGCACCGTGAAATTCATGGTATGTCAACATGAGAGAGAGGGGGAGGAATGGCTGTTTTGTGTCTCATGCGTCCGCGTCATCTGAATACAATGAGGAATGGCAAAAATGGCAAATAGTCCTTCGCTCGTCCGTCCGTCACCCCACGCCATCATCATCCGAGTTCCGCATCGTTTCATGAGTCAGGCTTTAAAAAGGCCCATCGTCCAATATCGTGACAAATGATGTACTTTATCACAATTTATGTTCACTAATTCATTCTGCGTTGGTTCGCTACCCGTCACGGCTGCTAACTAAACACATCCAAATGCTCAACGCTTAAAAATTTTTTTCGGTTGATGGGTTCATTTTCCCTCATTTTTTTTCTCCAAATGTTGTAGAACAATGATGGCAAATGGGATTTTGAGGCAGAAAGGCAATGGCAATAAATAAATTTTTGATATGGTATTGGTACACACAATGGCTTCTACTTCTGTCCATGACTTTTGGTTCCTGACGATCTAAACTCTCTGGTCTTTCCCCATCCCAGCGACACAGTGTATAATGACGGAGGAGACTCCTCACCTCTCACGCCTTGCTCTTATATGCAAGGAAAGAGTTTATTCAGACGTAATTTCGTTGAGAATGTTCACATTACCCAGTATGCAGATATTGTTTGCCCGCTCTCCTCGCCTGTAATGTCTTCTAGAATGTTTGCAGTCTCGAAAATTACGAAAAGGAACGCGTAGGCATTCAGGAACAAGGCAGTTAATGTCGGCAGTGGAGAATGAAGCCCAGAGACTCACCGTCAGGGTGTGTTTGTCATCCTATTGAACCTAATCCACGTACTTGATGCGTCCTTGAAAGGTTGGAAGGTTGTGCATCGACGTGTTGCTACCATGACCCCAAATGGAACCTGATGAAAGCCTTATTGATATCATGACCTCAAATGAAGTCTGATAAATGTATGATTGGTACGACGAACCGAGTTGAGGACTAATGAATATCTTATTGCTGTCGCGACCTGAAATGGAGTGTGATCGATGCCTTATTTTATTAACACGTCCTGAAATGGAGAACAAAAAAAGGCTTTACTACATTCCCGACCTATATCGAGTATGATGGAAGTTTGATCATCATCATCATAGACTGTCTCGGAGTCTGATATAAGTCACGTATCTAATACGCCCTTAGGCAGAACCTGATGTGAATATTAGCTACTTCTTCCCATTGTTACATATCTACCAGCAGTACGCTTGTGTTTCAAGAACATAGGACAAACTAACCAAATACTCTAATGATAAAACATTTCATAAGATCAGGAATTTCTACATGTATCAATTCCTTCTATAGCAGATGGACGGACGGTAAGGGACACTCAGTGCCCCCTAACCCAGGCCATCGTAGGAGGCGACAAAAAGGGGTGGGAACAGAAGCCTGCGCGTCCTCCTGTCATGCATTAACTTCCAAAAGAATCTTCCAGTGGCCCCTTCCGAGGAACGGAGGAAGGGGCCAGTCACCCATTCTTGATGATATATATATATATATATATATATATATATATATATATATATATATATATATATATATATATATATATATATATATATATATACCTGTGTTAGCTGTCGACCAAATGTCTTGCACAAGACTCGAACCAGGACGGGCCCATGCATGAATCATTGTCAGCAACGCTAACCACTACACCACGGACGAAAGCATGAAGAGGGTAAAAGAAAGTGTGTTGTTCTTAAGGGTGCGGCTACGCAGCGTAGTGTGACTGTCGTGTGGTGTGACGATGTCTAACGTGACATTAAATACAGTAACATTACCACAGACTCGATGTGACGCTCTATTAACATATCATGGAAAGCGATAATCCACAGTAGGTCCTTTCGTCCTGGTGGAAAAATTGTTAGGTATAATGTTTGCCAACTATGTCAGTAATAGCCTTTCGCTGTATTCAAGTTGTATTGTGAAGATGCAAATCACGTCGAGATAGTGTTTGTGAAGGCCGCCTAGCACTCGTATCTCTCTCAGTGTATCCTAGAGGAAAGACATTACATCATGAATTTATCACTTAAGGTGGCCTTGACTACCGAACTCCACTGGGAAAAAATCATTTGTCTGTTTGGGGAACACAATGGCGTCTACGAATGAGCTCATTATCACACACGTTTCTCTTGTCTGCTTTTCAAGACTGATGAAAGAGGGTGTGAGGATTATCATACTTTTCATGTATGATATGGAATTGATATTCTCAAGCTAAACCAAATATCTCAAGTATACTGAGTGATTATTGAATTACAAAACTCCATGGAATCTCTCTCAGTCTCTCTACTATATATATATATATATATATATATATATATATATATATATATATATATATATATATATATATATATATATATATATATATATATACATACATATATATATATATATATATATATATATATATATATATATATATATATATATATATATATATATACATATATATACATATATATATATCCATTATGACTCATCTCAACACGAGGGAGTTAAATTATCATCATTTCAATCTATGTTCCTTAGGGCATTACGTATTTGCAGTCCAGAGAATATTGATGATGAGTTAAAGAAGATATATTTTATTGGATCTAAGTTAAAGTACCCTAGATCTTTCATTGATAAATCCCTTAAGTTAGCAAAGAAATCATTTTATAGAGTTGAGCCCAAACCACCCATTGACACCAAGAATCTTTTAGTTCTCCCTTTTGATAATTATTTTACTTTACTTCCCATATTCCTTAAATCCTTTAATGTAAATGTTGCCTTCAGCAACAGTAATAATATAAATAATATCTTGATCAGGAACTCAACGGAAAATTCTCCTGGATGCATCTATAAAGGGTCATGTAGAAATTGTGATAAGTTTTATGTTGGTCAGACTGGTAAGGATCTTTCTGGTAGACTTAAGCAACATAAATATTGGATAAGAACGGGACAAGAATCAGATGCCTTGCTTAATCGCGTTAAAAACTATGATCATTGTATTGACCGGAGTAATGCCATCTCAGCTATTGACTCTAACTCCAGTACCACGAGAAATATCATTGAATCTTCTATTATCAAATACACAAAGAATTATAATCTTAATATTAGTGATGGTCTATACAAATTGGATAACTTTATTGTTGATAAGATTTGTAAACAATTCACCTTCCTGTCCTCATAATAAGTTTATGATACCTTCGTTGTCTGTCTTGGACAATCGCATGTTTACCAAATGGCATTCTAGCTATGTCTCTTCGTTATTTATCAAGTGACTGTTATATTTCTCTTTTGTGTCTCCCCTTATGATGTGATTATTACATGAAAATGCACTTGGGAACTTATCGTGTTTCATCTTTCCCGTGGACTCAGAAATATATCTATATTACACATATTATATATATATATATATATATATATATATATATATATATATATATATATATATATATATATATATATATATATATATCCAAAACAATCACATGTTTACCAAATGGCGTCCTAGCTTCGTCTCTTCGATGTATATCAACTGACTGTTATATTTCTCTCTTGTGTCTCCCCTGATGATGTGATTATTACACGAAAGTGCACTTGGGAACTTTTCGTGTTTCATTTTCCCCGTGGACTCATAGGAATATATTTATTCATTTATTTATTTATTTTGCTTTGTCGCTGTCTCCCGCATTTGCGAGGTAACGCAAGGAAACAGAAGAAAGAAATGGCCCAACCCAACCCCATGCACATGTATATACACACACGTCCACACACGCAAACATACACACCCATACATCTCAATGTACACATATATATACACACACAGACACATACATATATACCCATGCACACAATTCACACTGCCTGCCATTATTCATTCCCATCGCCGAGATAATGTTCTCGACTTCCACACATTCTTCAATGCTCCCAGGATTTTCGCCCCCTCCCCCACCCTATGATTCACTTCCGCTTCCATGGCTCCATCCGCTGCCAGATCCACTCCCAGATATCTAAAACACTTTACTTCCTCCAGTTTTTCTCCATTCAAACTTACCTCCCAATTGACTTGACCCTCAACCCTCACATTTTCTCTTAACTTTCTTCTTTCACACACTTTACCAAACTCAGTCACCAGCTTCTGCAGTTTCTCATATGAATCAGCCACCAGTGCTGTATCATCAGCGAACAACAACTGACTCACTTCCCAAGCTCTCTCATCCACAACAGACTTCATACTTGCCCCTCTTTCTAAAACTCTTGCATTCACCTCCCTAACAACCCCATCATAAGCCAATATTCCAGTTTCATGTTAAGAAAAGTGGTCCAGGCAGTAGGATACAGTGGTTAAATTGATGAAAATTATTATTGACGTTTGTGTAAATAAATTATACATTTCCCTTTCCCGTAGCCAGAGGCTGAACCATTATGTGACATTCATTTTTTCAGTTCATTTCAAGCTAGAAGCTTCAGTTTTCTAAATTATTTTTATTACATTTTTCATATGTATATATATGTATAAGTGGGTGTATGTGTGTATATGTGTGTATGTGTGTGTGTTTGTATATATATATATATATATATATATATATATATATATATATATATATATATATATATATATATATATATATATATATTATCCCTGGGGATAGGGGTGAAAGAATACTTCCCACGCATTCCTCACGTGTCGTAGAAGGAATATATATATATATATATATATATATATATATATATATATATATATATATATATATATATATATATATATATATTATCCCTGGGGATAGGGGTTTAAGAATACTTCCCACGTATTCCCTGCGTGTCGTAGAAGGCGACTAAAAGGGGAGGGAGCGGGGGGCTGGAATTCCTCCCCTCTCGTTTTTTTTTTTAAATTTTCCAAAAGAAGGAACAGAGGGGGGCCAGGTGAGGATATTCCAAAAAAGGCCCAGTCCTCTGTTCTTAGCGCTACCTCGCTAATGCGGGAAATGGCGAATAGTTTAAAAATATATATATATATATATATATATATATATATATATATATATATATATATATATATATATATATATATATATATATATATATATATATATAAAGACCCAAATCCAACATTCTTGAAACCATTACAGACTTTGCCTTATACTTCCCCAGGAATCTAAACTTTGTTTTCAATTTTGTCATGGGTACTGATTTAATGTTTCTAGGTACAGGCATTGGATAAGGGCCATGACTAACATTAATGTATTTCACTGCTTTTCCATGATTTTCTTCAGTTTTTTCTTCCATAGTTACTGTTTCACCACGCCGGGAATTACAACATCAATGTTAGTGAAGGTCTATACAAATTGGATAGTTTTATTGCTGATAAGATTTGTAAACAGTTCCCTTTCTTCAAAACATAAGTTTATGATACGCTAGATGCCAGACTTGAACGCACCCGGCCTACATTCGGGGAGTCATTTGTTTACCAAATGACGTCCTAGCCACGTCTCTTCGTTGTATATCAACTGACTGATATATTTTTTCTTATATCTCCCCTGATGATGTGATTATTACATGAAAGTGCACTTGGGAACTTATCATGTTTCATTTCCCCGTGGGCACGTGGGAATATATATTTTTTCATTATTATCATACTTTGTCTCTGTCTCCAGCGTTAGGGAGTAAGCGCAAGGAAACAGACGAAATAATGGCCTAAACGACACACATACTCATGAATATACATACACATCCACACACGCACATATACATACCTATACATTTTAATGTATACATATATATATATAAATACGCAGATATATACATATATACACATGTACATAATTCATACTTGCTGCCTTTATTCATTCCTGTCGCCATCCCGCCACACAAGAAATAGCATTCCCTTTCCCCGCGAGGTAGCGCTAGGAAAGAACAAAAGACCACATTCATTCACACTCAGTCTCTAGTTGTCGTGTGTAATGCACCGAAACCACAGCTCCCTTTCCACATCCAGGCCCAACAAGAGAGTCGATGATTTACCCCCGACGCTTCACATGCCCTGGTTCAATCCACTGACAGCAAGTCGACCGCGGTATACCATATCGTATTCCTTGAGCGCCTTTCACCCTCCTGTATGTTCAGGCCCCGATCACTCAAAATCTTTTTCACTCCATCCTTCCACCTCCAATTTGGTCTCCCACTTCTCGTTCCCTCCACCTCTGACATATATATCTTCTTTGCCAATCTTTCCTCACTCATTCTCTTCATGTGACCAAATCATTTCAATACACCCTCTACTGCTCTCTCAACCACACTCATTCTCTTTTTGTGACCAAATCATTTCAATACACCCTCTTCTGCTCTCTCAACCACACTCTTTTTATTACCGCACTTCTCTCTCACCATTTCATTACTTACTCGATCAAACCACCTCACACCACATATTGTCCTCAAACATCTCATTTCCAGCACATCCACCCTCCTCCGCCCAACCTTATCTATAGCCATGCCTCACAACCATATAACATTGTTGGAACCACTATTCCTTAAAAACATACCCATTTTTGCTCTCCGAGATAACGTTCTCGCCTTCCACACATTCTTCAACGCTTCCAGAATCTTCACCCCATCCCCCACCCTGTGACTCACTTCCGATTCCATGGTTCCATCCGCTGCCAAATCCACTCCCAGATATCTAAAACACTTCACTTCCTCCAGTTTTTCTCCATTCAAACTCACCTCCCAATTTACTTGTCTCTCAACCCTACTGAACCTAACAACCTTGCTCTTATTCACATTTACTCTCAGCTTTCTTCTTTCTCACACTTTACCAAACTCAGTCACCAACTTCTGCAGTTTCTCATCCGAATCAGCCACCAGCATTGTATGATCAGCGAACAGCAACTGACTCACTTCCCAAGCCCTCTCATCTACAACAGACTGCATACTTGCCTCTCTCTTCAAAACTCTTGCATTCACCTCCTAATCAACCCCATCCATATACAAATTAAACAACCATGGAGACATCACGTATCCTTGCCGCAATCCGACATTCACTGGGAACCAATCACTTTCCTGTCCTCCTACTCGTACACTGCCTTACATCCTCGATAAAAACTTTTCACTTCTTCTAGCAACTTACCTCCCACACCATATACTCCTAATACCTTCAACTTAGCATCTCTATCAACTTTATCATATGCCTTCTCCAGATCCATAAATGCTACATACAAATCCATCTGTTTTTCTAAGTATTTTTCACATACACTCTTCAAAGCAAACACTTGAACCACACATCTTCTACCACTTCTGAAACCACACTGCTCTTCCCCAGTCTGGTGTTCCGTATATGCCTTCACCCTCTCAGTCAATACCCTCCTATATGATTTCCCAGGAATACTCAACAAACTTATACCTCTGTAATTTGAGCACTCACCTTTATCCCCCTTGCCTTTGTATAACAGCATTATGCATGCATTCCACCAATCCTCAGGCACTTCACCATGAACCATACATACACTGAATATCCTGACGAACCAGTCAACAACACAGTCATCCCCCTTTTTTGATAAATTCCACAGCAATATCATCCAAACACGCCGGCTTTCCCAGCTTAATCTTCCGCAAAGCTTTCACTCCCTCTTCTCTGTTACCAAATCATTCTCCCTGACCCTCTCTCTTCGCACACCACATCGACCCAAACACCCTATATGTGCCTCTCTATCATCAAAAACATTCGACAAACCTTCAAAATACTCTCTCCATCTCCCTTTCATTCCACCACTACTTGTTATTACCTCCCCATTAGCCCCATTCACCGATGTTCCCATTTGTTTTCTCGTCTTACGCAATTTATTTACCTCCTTCCAAAGCATCTTTTTATTGTCCCTAAAATTTAATGATACTCACTCTCATTTGCCCTCTTTTTCACCTCTTAATATAAGCGAAGGTCTGTACAAATTAGATTGCTTTATTGTTGATAAAATCTGTAAACAATTCACCTTCTCGTCCACTATATTAAGTTTATGATATGCTCGTTGTCTGTCTTGGGCAATCACATATTTACCAAATGGCGTCCTAGCTACGGTCTTCGTTGTATATCAACTGACTGTTATATCTCTCTCTTGTGTCTCCCCTGATGATGTGATTATTACACGAAAGTGCACTTAGGAACTTATTGTGTTTCATTTTCCCCGTGGACTCATAGGAATATATATATATATATATATATATATATATATATATATATATATATATATATATATATATATATATATATATATATATATATATATATATATATATATATATATATCGTTTACGAAAATTAAGTCGTTTTCTTTTTTTACTGATACGCACTACTGTAAGTAAGAAATAGATCTGGAGTACGAATTTTATGATGATAGAATATATTGGGAGATCATCAGGAAGATATGATGTGGAAAGGAATACAAAATTTATGTGTGATAAAATGAAGAAAGAATAAGATAACGTAATAACGACAGGGGAAAGTATTATACTTGAGAACATAAAGTTATAGTCTTCCAGAATGAGCATTCTCTCTCTCTCTCTCTCTCTCTCTCTCTCTCTCTCTCTCTCTCTCTCTCTCTATATATATATATATATATATATATATATATATATATATACATTTTATATTTGTTAGTATCCTTTGTCGCTGTCTCCCGCGTTAGCGAGGTAGCGCAAGGAAACAGACGAAAGAATGGCCCAATCCACCCACATACACATGCATATACATGAACGTGCACACACGCACATATACATACCTATAAATTTCAACGTATACATACATATACATATATACACATGTGCATATTCATACTTGCTGACTTCATCTATTCTCATCGCCACCACGCCACGCATGAAACAGCGCCCCCCTAGCCCACCGCGGGTGCGCCATGTAGCCCTAGGAAAAGACAACAAAGGCCACGTTCGTTCACACTCAATCTGTAGCTGTCATGTGTAATGCACCGATACGACAGCTCTCTGTCCGAGCCAGGCCTAATAAATCTTTCTATGGTTTACCACAGCACGTCAAACCTGGTATACTATATCGTTCCAATTCACTCTGTTCCTTGCATGCCTTTCACCCTCCTGCATGCTCAAGCCCCGATCACTCAAAATCTTTTTCACTCCATCCTTCCACCTCCAATTTGGTCTTTCACTTCTCCCCAATCCCTCCACCTCTGACACATATATCCTCTTGGTCAATCTTTCCTCATTCATTCTTTCCACGTGACCAAACCATTTCAATACACCCTCTTCTGTTCTTTGAAAAACACTTTTTTTTTTTTACCACATATCTCTCTTCCTTTTCATTACTTAATGAAACCACCTCACAGCACATATTGTTCTCAGACATTTCATATCCAACATGTCCACCCTCCTCCGGACAAATCTATATATAGCCTACGCCTCGCAACCATATAACATTGTTGGAACCACTATTCCTTCAAACATTCTCATCTCTGCTTTCCGCAGTTCCATCCGCTGCTAAATCCACTCCCAGATATCTAAAGCACCTCACTTCCTCCAGTTTCTCTCCATTCAAACTTACCTCTTATCTCCTAATTAACTTTTCCCTCAAACCTACTAAAGCTATTAAGCTTGCTCTTATTCACATTTACTCTCAGCTTCCTTCTTTCACACATATTACGAAACTCAGTCACCAACTTCTGCAGTTTCTCACCCGAAAATGTGTGGAAGGCCAGACCGTTATCTCGGAGAGCAAAAATGCGTATGTTTGAAGGAACAGTGGTTCCTACAATGTTATATGGTTGCGAAGCATGGGCTTTAGATAGGGCTATGCGAAGGAGGGTGGATGTGTTGGAAATGAGAAGTTTGAGGACAGTATGTGGTGTGAAGAGGTTCGATCGAGTAAGTAATGAAAGGGTAAGAGAGATGTGTTTTAATAAAAAGAGTGTGGTTGAGAGAGCAGAAGAGAGTGTATTGAAATGGTTCGATCTCATGGAGAGAATGAATGAGGAAAGGTTGACAAAGAGGATATATGTGTCAGAGTTGGAGGGAACGAGAAAAAGTGGGAGATAAAGTTGGATGTGGAAAGATGGAGTGAAGAAGATTTTGAGCGATCGGGGCCTGACCATACAGGAGGATGAAAGGTGCGCAAGGAACAGGGTGAATTGGAACGATGTGGTATACATCGGTCGATGTGTTGTCAATGGATTGAACTAGGGCATGTGAAGTGTCTAAGGAAAACCATGGAAAATTTTGTGGGGCCTGGATGTGGAAAGGGAGGTGTGGTTTCGGTGCATTATACATGACAGCTAGAGACAGAGTGAACTAATGTGGTCTTTGTTGTCTTTTCCTAGCGCTACCTCCCGCGCGCGCAGGGGTAGGGTGGTGCCTTTTCATGTGTGGCGGGATGGCGACGGAAAAGGATGAAGGCATTAAGTATGAATATGTACATGTGTACATATGCATATGTCTGTGTATTTTTATGTATGTAAAAGTTGAAATGTATAGGTATATATATGTATACACATGTGTATGTGGGTGGGTTGGGTCATTCTTTCGTCTGTATCCTTGCGCTACCTCACTAACGCGGCATGCAGCGACAAAGTATTATAAAATCGTTTTCTAGCTGTCACGTGTAATGCACCATGACCCACAGAGCTTTCCAAAATTTCCCCCGGCCGCTTCATATGTCCTGGTTCAGTACATTGACAGCAAGTTGACATCAGTATACTATAACATCCAATTCATTGTATCCTGTGCACGCCATTCATCCTTCTGCATGGCTCCTCTTTTCCCCTCCACTCATGGCGAATATATCTACTCATTGTCAAGCTCTTCTCATTCATTCTCTCCATCTGTTCAAACCATTTCAGCGCACCCTCTTCAGCTTTCTCAACCACACTCTTCTCATTATCATACCTTTTTCTTACCCTTCCATTACTTACTTGATCTAACCACCTCACACACATATGATTCTGAAACACCTTTGCACACCTCCGCACAACCTCAACCGTAATCTATGTTTCGCATTCATACAGCATCGTTGGAACTACTTTACCTTCAAAACTGTCCATTTTCACATTTCCAATGAACTTCTCTTTCCATACATTTCTCAGTGCCACCAGAACCCTCGCTTCCTCACTCACTCCTATAACTCACTTCCCCTTACAAGGTTCCTTTTGCTAGCATTTCCACTCCCAGATATCTAAAACATTTCACGTCTTCTAAATTCTCTTCATACCAACTCACACCTCAGCTAACTTGTCCTTCTGCCCTGCTAAACCTAATAATTGTCTTTATTCGCATTTATTCTCAACTCCCTCCTTTCATACACACTTCCAAACACAGTCGCCAGCCTTTGTAGTTTCTCAAACATATATATATATATATATATATATATATATATATATATATATACATATGTATATATATATATATATATATATATATATATATATATATATATATATATATATATATATATATATATATTATTTTCTGTTTTCATTATTTTGCTTTGTCGCTGTCTCCCGCGTTTGCGAGGTAGCGCAAGGAAACAGACGAAAGAAATGGCCAAATCCACCCCCATACACATGTATATACACACACGTCCACACACGCAAATATACATACCTATACATCGCAATGTACACATATATATACACACACAGACACATACATATATATATACCCATACACACAATTCACACTGTCTGCCTTTATTCATTTCCATCGCCACCTCGCCACACATGGAATACCGTCCCCCTCCCCCGTCATGTGTGCGGGGTAGCGCTAGGAAAAGACAACAAAGGCCTCATTCGTTCACACTCAGTCTCTAGCTGTCATGCAATAATGCCCGAAACCACAGCTCCCTTTCCACATCCAGGCCCCACACAGCTTTCCATGGTTTACCCCAGACGCTTCACATGCCCTGATTCAATCCACTGACAGCACGTCAACCCCGGTATACCACATCGATCCAATTCACTCTATTCCTTGCCCGCCTTTCATCCTCCTGCATGTTCAGGCCCCGATCACTCAAAATTTTTTTCACTCCATCTTTCCACCTCCAATTTGGTCTCCCACTTCTCCTCGTTCCCTCCACCTCCGACACATATATCCTCTTGGTCAATCTTTCCTCACTCATTCTCTCCATGTGCCCAACCATTTCAAAACACCCTCTTCTGCTCTCTCAACCACGCTCTATTTATTTCCACACATCTCTCTTACCCTTACATTACTTACTCGGTCAAACCACCTCACACCACACATTGTCCTCAAACATCTCATTTCCAGCACATCCATCCTCCTGTGCACAACTCTATCCATAGCCCACGCCTCGCAACCATACAACATTGTTGGAACCACTATTCCTTCAAACATACCCATTTTTGCTTTCCGAGATAATGTTCTCGACTTCCACACATTCATGAAGGCTCCCAGGATTTTCGCCCCCTCCCCGACCCTATGATTCACTTCCGCTTCCATGGTTCCATCCGCTGCCAGATCCACTCCCAGATATCTAAAACACTTTACTTCCTCCAGTTTTTCTCCATTCAAACTTACCTCCCAATTGACTTGACCCTCAACCCTACTGTACCTAATAACCTTGCTCATATTCACATTTACTCTTAACTTTCTTCTTTCACACACTTTACCAAACTCAGTCACCAGCTTCTGCAGTTTCTTACATGAATCAGCCACCAGCGCTGTATCATCAGCGAACAACAACTGACTCACTTCCCAAGCTCTCTCATCCACAACAGACTTCATTCTTGCCCCTCTTTCCAAAACTCTTGAATTCACCTCCCTAACAACCCCATCCATAACCAAATTAAACAACCATGGAGACATCACACATCCCTGCCGCAAACCTACATTCACTGAGAACCAATCACTTTCCTCTCTTCCTACACGTACACATGCCTTACATCCTCGATAAAAACTTTTCACTGCTTCTAACAACTTGCCTCCCACACCATATATCTTTAATACCTTCCACAGAGCATCTCTATCAACTGTATCATATGCTTTCTCCAGATCCATAAATGCCACATACACATCCATTTGCTTTTCTAAGTATTTCTCACATACATTCTTCAAAGCAAGCACCTGATCCACACATCCTCTACCACTTCTGAAACCACACTGCTCTTCCCCAATCTGATGCTCTGTACATGCCTTCACCCTCTCAATCAATACCCTCCCATATATATATATATATATATATATATATATATATATATATATATATATATATATATATATATATATATATATATATATATATATATATTCTATTTTTTCTTTTTTTTTTTTTTTGCTTTGTCGCTGTCTCCCGCGTTTGAAAGGTAGCGCAAGGAAACAAACGAAAGAAATGGCCCAACCCACCCCCATACACGTGTATATACATACACGTCCACACACGCAAATATACATACCTACACAGCTTTCCATGTTTTACCCCAGACGCTTCACATGCCCTGATTCAATCCACTGACAGCACGTCAACCCCGGTATACCACATCGATCCAATTCACTCTATTCCTTGCCCCCCTTTCACCCTCCTGCATGTTCAGGCCCCGATCACACAAAATCTTTTTCACTCCATCTTTCCACCTCCAATTTGGTCTCCCACTTCTCCTCGTTCCCTCCACCTCCGACACATATATCCTCTTGGTCAATCTTTCCTCACTCATTCTCTCCATGTGCCTAAACCATTTCAAAACACCCTCTTCTGCTCTCTCAACCACGCTCTTTTTATTTCCACTCATCTCTCTTACCCTTCCTTTACTTACTCGATCAAACCACCTCACACCACACACTGTCCTCAAACATCTCATTAGCACATCCACCCTCCTGCGCACAACTCTATCCTTAGCCCACGCCTCGCAACCATACAACATTGTTGGAACCACTATTCCTTCAAACATAGCCATTTTTGCTTTCCGAGATAATGTATATATATATATATATATATATATATATATATATATATATATATATATATATCCCAGGGGATAGGAAAGAAAGAATACTTCTAACGCATTCCCGCGTGTCGTAGAAGGCGACTAAAGGGGACGGGAGCGGAGGGCTAGAAACAATTCCCTTATTGTATTTTAACTTTCTAAATAGGGAAACAGAAGAATGAGTCATGCGGAGAGTGCTCAGTCTCCTCGAATGCTCGGATTGAGGTGTCTAAATGTGTGTGGATGTAGCCAAGATGAGAGAAAAGGAGAGGTAGGTAATATGTTTGAGGAAAGGAACCTGGATGTTTTGGTCTGAGTGAAACGAAGCTCAAGGGTAAAGGTGAAGAGTGTTTTGAGAATGTCTTGGGTGTAAAGTCAGGGGTTAGTGAGAGGACAAGAGCAAAGGAAGAATTAGCACTACTTTTGAAGCAGGAGTTGTGGGAGTATGTGATAGAGCGTAAGAAAGTAAACTCTAGATTGATATGGGTAAAACTGAAAGTGGTTGGAGAAAGATGGATGATTATTGGTGCCTATGCACCTGGTCATGAGAAGAAAGATCATGAGAGGCAAGTGTTTTTGGAGCAGCTGAGTGAGTGTGTTAGCAGCTTTGATGCACGAGACCGGGTTATAGTGCTGAGTGATTTGTATGCGAAGGTGTGTAATGTGGGAGTTAAGGGAATAATTGGTGTACATCGAGTTTTCAGTATTGTGAATGGAAATGCTGAAGAGCTTGTAGAGTCATGTGCTGAAAAAGGACTGTTGATTGGGAATACCTGGTTTAAAAAGAGAGATATACGTAAGTACACGTATGTAAGTAGGTGAGAAGGCCAGAGAGCATTATTGGATTACGTGTTAATTGATAGGCGCGCGAAAGAGAGACTTTTGGATGTTAATGTGCTGAGATGGGAACTGGGGTATGTCTGATCATTATCTTGTGGAGGCGGAGGTGAAGATTTGTAGAGGTTTTCAGAAAAGAGGAGAGAATGTTGGGATGAAGAGAGTGGTGAGAGTAAGTGAGCTTGGAAAGGAGACTTGTGTGAAGAAGTACCAGGGGAGATTGAGTGCAGAATGGAAAAAAGGTGAGAGCAAATGACGTAAGGGGAGTGGGGAGGAATGGGATGTATTTAGGGAAGCAGTGTTAGCTAGCGCAAAAGATGCTTGTGGCATGAGAAAGGTGGGAGGTGGGCAGATTATAAAGGGTAGTGAGTGGTGGAATGGAGAAGTAAGATTCTTAGTGAAAGAGAAGAGAGAGGCGTTTGAACGATTATTGCAGAGACGTAGCGAGAATGACCGGAAGATATATGAAGGAAAGAGGCAAGAGGTCAAGAGAAAGGTGCAAGAGGTAAAAAAGAAGGTAAATGAGAGTTGGGGCGAGAGAGTATAATTGAATTTTAGGGGAATAAAAAGATATTTTTAAAGGAGGTAAATACAGTGCGCAAGACAAGAGAGCAAAGGGGACCATCGGTGAAGGGGGCTAATGGGGAGGTATTAACAAGTAGTGGTGAAGTGAGAAGGAGACACAGTGAGTATTTTGAAGGTTTGTTGAATGTGTTTGATGATAGAGTGGCAGATATGGAGTGTTTTGGTCGAGGTGGTGTGCCAAATGAAAGGGTCAGGAAGAATGGTTTGGTAAACACAGAAGCGGTAGTGAAAGCTTTGAGGAAGATGAAAGCCGGCAAGGCGGCGGGTTTGGATGGTATTGCAGTGGAATTTATCAAAAAATGGGGTCGACAGTGTTGTTAACTGATTGGTAAGGATATTCATTGTATGTATGGTTCATGATGAAGTGCCTGAGGATTGGCGTAAAGGGGATAAAGGTGAGTGTTCAAATTACAGAGGTATAAGTTTGTTGAGTATTCCTGGGAAATTATATGTGAGGGTATTGATTCAACGCAAACGACAGCGACTAAGTATAATAAATGAATAAACAAACAAACAATATATATATATATATATATATATATATATATATATATATATATATATATATATATATATATATATATATCCCTGGGGATAGGGGAGAGAGAATACTTCCCACGTATTCCCTGCGTGTCGTACAAGGCGACTAAAAGGGAAAGGAGCAGGGGGGCTGGAAATCCTCCCCTCTCGTTTTTTTTTTTATTTTTATAATTTTCCAAAAGAAGAAACAGAGAAGGGGGCCAGGTGAGGATATTCCCTCAAAGGCCCAGTCCTCTGCTCTTAACGCTACATCGCTATCGCGGGAAATGCCGAATAGTATGAAAAAAAAAAAAAAATATATATACATATATATATATACATATATATATATATATATATATATATATATATATATATATATATATATATATATATATATATATATGTATATATATATATATATATATATATATATATATATATATATATATATATATATATATATATATATATATATATATATATATATATCCCCATTGTTTGAGGACAATGTGTGGTGTGAGGTGGTTTGATCGAGTGAGTAACGTAAGGGTAAGAGAGATGTGTGGAAATAAAAAGAGCGTGGTTGAGAGAGCAGAAGAGGGTGTTTTGAAGTGGTTTGGGCACATGGAGAGGATGAGTGAGGAAAGATTGACCAAGAGGATATATGTGTCGGAGGTGGAGGGAACAAGGAGAAGAGGGAGACCAAATTGGAGGTGGAAAGATGGAGTGAAAAAGATTTTGTGTGATCGGGGCCTGAACATGCAGGAGGGTGAAAGGAGGGCAAGGAATAGAGTGAATTGGAGCGATGTGGTATACCGGGGTTGACGTGCTGTCAGTGGATTGAAGCAGGGCATGTGAAGCGTCTGGGGTAAACCATGGAAAGCTGTGTAGGTATGTATATTTTGCGTGTGTGGACGTATGTATATACATGTGTATGGGGGGGGGGGGGGGTTGGGCCATTTCTTTCGTCTGTAATATATATATATATATATATATATATATATATATATATATATATATATATATATATATATATATATATATATATATATATATTACAAGTTTCAGTATCATCTACAGATTCTACACACGTAGTAACAGTATGAGCAAGGAGCACTATGGGTCATGTAATGATGCGAGTTGTACACCAGAACGTTATGAGAAAGATGTAGACACGTTGCTCACATGGACGATGTTCATGTAATATGATGTATGACGACTTAAGGAAACACAAGCTTGATAAGGAGGTCTGCACAGTTGTGCTGGAGGATACAATTTGACTCGTCACAAGGGTAGCACTCGCCAACATGAGACTTCATACCACGTCATCGATACCTAAACACCAAGACAAGCAAATGGCAAAAGATCGCGGCAACTCGCATTCACACCACTAGAGAGCAGCACCTGCATGCTCGCCGATTCTCTGCCTCTCGCCTGCTCACCCATTTGGGGTCGCACTCCTTGACCTAAACACCAGAGACGAGTGTGTGTGTGTGTTTGTGTGTGTGTGTTAAGAGCCACACAACGCTGTTGACACTGCCTATTATATCCTAATGGAACTCCGCACGTATAATGCATAAGACAAAGGTTCTCCTCGCTGGGTTGTGGAGGATACATTATGTATATATATATATATATATATATATATATATATATATATATATATATATATATATATATATATATATATATATATATATAATCCCTGGGGATGGGGTAAAAAGAACACTTCCTACGTATTCCCTGCGTGTCGTAGAAGGCGACTAAAAGGGGAGGGAGCGGGTGGCTGGAAATCCTCCCCTCTCGTTTTTTTTTTTTTTTTAATTTTCCAAAAGAAGGGACACAGAAGGGGGCCAGCTGAGGATATTACCTCAAAGGCCTAGTCCTCTGTTCTTAACGCTACCTCGCTAATGCGGGAAATGGCGAATAGTATGAAAGAAAGATATATTTATATTTATTTATTTTGCTTTGTCGCAGTCTCCCGCTTTTGCGAGGTAGCGCAAGGAAACAGACGAAAGAAATGGCCCAACCCACCCCCATACACATGTATCTACACACACGTCCACACACGCAAATATACATACCTATACATCTCAATGTACACATATATATACACACACAGACACATACATATATACCCTTGCACACAGTTCACACTGTCTGCCTTTATTCATTCTCATCGCCACCTCGCCACACATGGAAAACCATCCCCCTCCCCCCTCATGTGTGCGAGGTAGCCCTAGGAAAAGACAACAAAGGCTCCATTCGTTCACACTCAGTCTTTAGCTGTCATGCAATAATGACCGAAACCACAGCTCCCTTTCCACATCCAGGCCCCACACAACTTTCCATGGTTTACCCCAGACGCTTCACATGCCCTGATTCAATCCACTGGCAGCACGTCAACCCCGGTATACCACATCGATCCAATTCACTCTATTCACTCTATATATATATATATATATATATATATATATATATATATATATATATATATATAGAGTGAATAGGTAAACCATGGAAAGTTCTGTGGGGCCTGGATGTGGAAAGGGAGCTGTGGTTTCGGTGCATTATTACATGACAGCTAGAGACTGAGTGTGAACGAATAGGGCCTTTGTTGTCTTTTCCTAGCACTACCTCACACACATGAGGGGGAAGGATGTTGTTATTCCATGTGTGGCGGGGTGGCGATGGGAATGAATAAAGGCAGACAGTATGAATTATGTACATGGGTATATATGTATGTGTCTGTGTGTGTATATATATGTATACGTTGAGATGTATAGGTATGTATATGTGGTGTGTGTGGACGTGTATGTATATACATGTGTATGTGGGTGGGTTGGGCCATTCTTTCGTCTGTTTCCTTGCACTACCTCGCTGGCGCGGGGGGCGGCGGCAGGGCAAAGTGAATAAATAGATAAATATATATAGGGGAGAAAGAATACTTCCCACGTATTCCCTGCATGTCGTAGAAGGCGACTAAAAGGGAAGGGAGCGGGGGTCTGGAAATCCTCCCCTCTCATTTTTTTTTAAATTTTTCAAAAGAGGGAACAGAGAAGGGGGCCATATGAGGATATTCCCTCAAAGGCCCAGTCCTCTGTTCTTAATGCTACCTCGCTAATGCGGGAAATGGCGAATAGTATGAAAGAAAAAAAAAAAAAATATATATATATATATATATATATATATATATATATATATATATATATATATATATATATATATATATATATATATATATATATGGGTTTGGGCACATCGAGAGAATAAGTGAGGGAAAGATTGACCAAGAGGATATATGTGTCGGAGGTGGAGGGAACGAGGAGAAGTGGGAGACCTAATTGGAGGTGGAAAGATGGAGTGAAAAAGATTTTGATTGATCGGGGCCTGAACATGCAGGAGGGTGAAAGGTGGGCAAGGAATAGAGTGAATTGGATCGATGTGGTATACCGGGGTCGACGTGCTGTCAATGGATTGAATCAGGGACTGTGAAGCGTCTGGGGTAAACCATGGAAAGTTCTGTGGGGCCTGGATGTGGAAAGGGAGCTGTGGTTTCGGGCATTATTGCATGACAGCTGGAGACTGAGTATGAGCGAATGGGGCCTTTGTTGTCTTTTCCTGGCGCTGCCTCGCGCACATGAGGGAGGAGGGGATGTTATTCCGTGTGTGGCGGGGTGGCGATGGGGGTGAGTAGGGGCAGACAGCGTGAATTGTGTGCATGTGTGTATATGTGTGTGTCTGTGTGTGTATACATGTGTGTACGTTGGGATGTGTGGGTGTGTATGTTTGCGTGTGTGGACGAGTGTGTGTGTGTGTGTGCATGTGTGTGGGGGTGGGTTGGGCCACTTCTTTCGTCTGTTTCCTTGCGCTGCCTCGCAGGCGCGGAAGACAGCGACAAAGCAAAATAAATAAATAAATATAAATAATATATATATATATATATATATATATATATATATATATATATATATATATATATATATATATATATATATATATATAATCACATCATCAGAGGAGATATAAGAAAGAAATATGTCAGTTGATATACAACGAAGAGACGTAGCTCCATTTGGTAAACAAGTGACTGTCCAAATGGAGGTCGGGAGCGTCCAAGACAGACAACGAACGTATCATAGACTTATTATGTAGACAAGAAGGGGAATTGTTTACAATTTGTATAGACCTTCACTAATATTAAGGTTATAATTCTTCGTGTATTCAATGATATTCCTCGTGGTACTGGAGTTAGAATTAAAAACTGAAATGGCATAACTCCAGTCAGTACAATGATCATAGTTTTTAACGTGATTAAACAAGGCATTTGATTCTTGTCCAATTCTTATTCTATGTTTACGTTGCTTAAGTCTAACAGAAAGATCATTACCAGTCTGCCCCACATGAAACTTATCACAATTTCTACATGGCACTTTATAGATGAATCCAGGAGAATTTTCTGGTGAGTTCCTAATTAAGATATTCTTTATAGCATTATTGTTTATGAAGGCAACTTTTACATTAAAGGATTTAAGCAACATGGGAAGTAAAGTAAAATCATCATTAAAGGAGAGAACTAAAAGATTCTTGGTGTCAATGGGAGGTTTGGGTTCAACTCTATAAGGTAATTTCTTTGCTAACTTAAGGGATTTATCAATGAAAGTTCTAGGGTACTTTAACTTAGATCCAAGAGAATATATCTTCTTAAACTCATCATCAATAAACTCTGGACTTGCAAATACGTAATGCCCTAAGGAACATAGATTGAAATGATGATAATTTAACTCTGTCATGTTGAAATGAGTAGTAACGGACATATGAGCATACATTAGTAGGTATTCTGTATATGCTAAACTTAAACTTGTTTTCTTGTCTATGGATCATTCAATCTAAAAATGGTAACATACCATTAGTTTCATTTTCTACAGTAAATTTGATGGAAGGTACAAAATTGTAAAAAAGGGGAGTCATATTTGTAAATTTTCATTTATTGGCCAAACACAAAAAACGTCATCTACATACCTAAACCAAATTGCATTAGAAGGTGAGATATCCTTAGTACAGGTGAGAGAGGGTTACCCATTGCCATACCAAATTTTTTAGCATAATAATCTCCATTGAATTGAAAGACACAGTCTTTTATATACAATTTTATCAGGTCAGTGAAAACAGACTTTGAAACAGGTAAATGAATATCATCCAAAACATCAAATAGATATTCTAAAAGGTCATCAACTGGAACTTTTGTGAAAAGTGAGGAAACATCAAAGCTAACAAGTTTGAAATCAAATTAACATTGGTATTGCTTAGCTTGTTAACTTAATCTACATTGTTCATCATATTAGAATTTGATATCTTACCCAGTAAAGGGCTTGATAAAGAAACTAACCACTTTGACAATTTACATGTGATGGAGCCTACTGAACTCACTATAGGTCTTGCTGGAAAATTTGGTTTATGTGTTTTGATAAGTCCATACATATATGGTAATGAAGTGGACAAAGATGACAAACTTTTGATAAGAGAACCATTACCTTTCAACAACAACTTCAATTCTTTATTGAAATGGGAATTAACTGCTTCTAGGTGACTCTTACTGAGTTTGAAATATGTTGTGTCATCATTCAAAAGATAATTGAATTTAGATGAATAATTACTTTTGTCCATAATCACAACAGTGTTAGCCTAATCCGCTTTAGTAATATGTATATCGCTGGCTTTTTTTTTAAGTGTTAATAGCTCTTTTGACAACATGACATAATCTAAACCCTTATAGTGTTAATTTCATCATCAGATTATTTACCGTTCCTCTCTAGATTGCAAAAAGACTTTGTGACATCAACACAGCTGGCTTCCCTGTTAGAGCACACAAAACTTAATCCACAGCCTAAAGCAAACAAGTTATCCTTATCTAGTTGTTTATTGTACAGGTGTAGCACAAAAGAAGGTTCGTGTTCTTAGTCCAGTCACTGCCTTCACTAAGATGGTCCAACTGACAAGTCAGTTTCATTTGTAGCCTATTGCGTTCACTTCTTATTCTATTTATCTGTCTATCTATCTATCTATCTATCTATCTATCTATCTATCTATCTATCTATCTATCTATGGTCTCATTCTCTTACATCCATTCTCTAACTTTCATGTGTAATGCACCGAAACCAAAGCTCCCTATCCACATCCAGGCCCCACAAACCTTTCCATGATTTACCCTTGATGATTCACATGCCCTGGTTCAGTCCACTGACAGCACCTTGATATCAGAATGCCACATCGTTCCAATTCACTCTACTTCGTGCCAAGATGATAAGGAAGGAGAGATAAGTAGTATGTTTGAGGAAACACCTGGATGTTCTGGCTCTAAGTGAAACAAAGCTCAAGGGTAATTTCGAAATATGGTTTAGAAATGTCTTGGGAGTAAAGTCAGGGGTTGGTGAGAGGACAAGAGATAAAGAAGTAGCACTACTCCTGAAGCAAGAGTTGTGGCAGTGGTGAAAAAGTGTAAGGAAGTAAATTCTAGACTGATGTGGATAAACACGAAAATGGATGGCCAGAGATGAGTGATTAATTGCGCTCATGCACCCGGCCATGAGAAGAAAGATCATGAGAAGAAAACAATTGTGTCAACCGCTTTAATGTACCAGACCGGGTGTTAGTAGGAAGGTTGAGTGAGAGTTGAGTAATGTGGCAGTTGAAGGTACAACCGGGGGGAATGGGGTACTTAGTATTAAGAACAGAGATGGTGAAGAACTTGTGGAGATGTGTGGTCAAAAAGGAATGGTGACTGGAAATACCTGGCTTAAAAGGAGAGACATACACAAGTATGAGTGAGCAGGAGAGATGATATCTGGCATTATTGGATTACTTATAATTTGATAGACGTGAAGAGGAAAGACGTTTAGATGCGTATGTGCTGAAAGGGGCAGCTTGTGGGATGTCTGATCAGTATCTAGAGGAGGCGAGGATGAAACCCAGTAGTGGTTTTCGGAAAAGAGGAAACAATGCCGGTGAGAAGAGAGTGGAGAGAGTAAGCGAACTTGGAAGAAATTTGTGTAGAGAAATAACAGGAGAGAATAAACGTATAACGCCAAAAGGTGAGAGTAAATGAAGAGAGGGGAGTGATTGAGGAATGGGAAGTATTTAGGGAAGCTGTGCTGGCATGTGCGAGAGTTCCATGTGGCATGCGAAAGACGGGAGGAGGGCAGATTAGAAAGGGTAGTGAGTGATGGGTGAAGAAATAAAGTTGCTAGGGAAAAATATGAGAGAGGCATTTAGGGTGTACTTACAGAGAAGGAGTGCAAATGATCGTGGGACGTATAAGAGAAAGCGGCAGGAAGTCAAGAGGAAGGTGCAGGATTGAAAAAAGGGCAAATTAGAGTTGGGGTGAGCGAGTATCAGTAACATTGAGGGAGAACAAGATGTTTTGGAAGGAGGTAAATAATGTGCGAAAAACAAGAGGACAAGAGGGAACATCGGTGAATGGTGCATGAAGGGTGCAAAGGGCAAGTGGTAATAGCGGTGATGAAGGGGAGGGGATGAGTGAGTGTTTTGAAGGATTGCTAAATGTGTTTGATGACTGAATGGCAGATGTAGGGTGTTTCGGTCGGGATGGTATGCGAAGTGAGAGTCACCGAGAATGATTCGGTGAAGAGAGGAGTTGGTGAGAGTCTAATTCAAAATGAAATGTGGCGAGTCGGCTGGAGTGCATGATATTGCAGTTGAATTTATTTAGAAGGGAAGCGACTGTGTTTTTGTTAGACAGGATTTTCAATGTACGTATGTATGGATGATGGTGAGGTGTCTGAGGATCGGTGAAGAGCATGGATAGTACCACTGTACAATGGTAAATGGGATAAAGGCGAATGTTCACAGTAGTAAGGTATAAGTATGTTGAGTGTACCTGGTAATTTGTATGAGAGGGTGTTGACTAAAGGGGTTGAGGTAGGTATAGAGCATCAGATTGGGGAAGAGCATATGATAGGGTTGATAGATATACACGGGTTAGAGGGAATTGGGAAGATGCGGTATACTGGGGTCGACGTGCTGTCAATGGACTGAACCAGGGTATGTGACGCATCCGGGGTAAACCATGGAAAGGTCTGTGGGGGGGGCCTGGATGTGGATAGGAAGCTGTGGTATTGGTGCATTACATGTGACAGTTAGAGAATGGATGTGGGTGGATGCTGCCTTTCTTCAGCAGTTTCTGGCGCAATCTCGCTAACGTAGTAAACGGCGACGTAAAATGATACATATGATTATTTGCTCCAGTATGGGAAACCATGACTGTAAGGCACTTGATTATAGACAGATTGTGGGACAAGCCACCTTATGACCCATATATGTCAGACAAGACTAAGATATAACAACCACACGAATATGGTCTCAGATTATTGGAACAAATTGCTTTAATAGTCACATGACACTGATAAAGGTCGTTAGTGTGGATAAACAGGATGAATAACTCTCATTGGATTTTTCTCCAGGTGTGATACTGACGGTGTCACTGTGTAGCCAAGTGTGTTTTAGGTTGTAATATCAGGCCTTCGTGGTGTAGCGATCAGCCTCACTGGCCATAAGTCTTCACTGGGCCTTCTGGGTTCGGGCCCACATGGGTTCGACCACATGGGTTCGAATCCTGGGCACGGCAGGCGGCCCACATCCACCTCAAGCGTTTACTCTTCCCTCATGACTGGTCGATGAATGGGTATCTAGTTCACTAAGGGTGTTGTGTGTGTGTGTGTGTGTGTGTGTGTGTGTGTGTGTGTGTGTGTGTGTGTGTGTGTACACAAAATAAGAGTAAAGATATGGTACATATATGAAAGATTAAGAGACGAGGCAGCACGAGTGCAAAACTCCCTCCACGTAATGCACAAATGATAATCACACACACACACACACACACACACACACACACACACACACACACACACACACACACACACACAGGCATTTGAAATCGGGATCATCCAGCAGCTCTCCACATAACCTGCTTCCTGTACCATCCTAAAGACAGCAGACTAGGATCCAGCACCCAAAGGGATCAAACAATATGCATCGATGCATATCATTGTATCTCATTTTTTTTTAAGTCGAAGGCTCCACTCACGAATAGGTTTTCGAGAGTTAGATTTTTAGGGAAACCATAAAGAAAAAAATGGTTAAAGAAGTCGAGAAATAAGGAGAAAACAACGATGTTCTAAGAGATTTAAGGAGATGGAACACCGCTGCTCTGGAATATCCGCTTCAAGAATATTCTTAACGTCCCCTGAAACGTGAAAGGTTTTAAGCAGAGCCCTTGAATCGAAGTAGCAGAACACTGGATTGGAACCAGTTTAACACTGGATTCAAACCAGCAGAACACCGGATTCGAACCAGCAGAACACTTGATTGGAACAGGTGGAACACTGGAATCGAACTAGCAAAACACTTGATTCGAACCAGCAGAACACTGGATTGGAACCAGTGGAACACTGGATTGGAACCAGTGAAACACTGGATTCGAACTAGAAGAACACTTGATTCGAACCAGCAGAACACTGGATTGGAAGTTGTGAATCACTGGATTCGAACCAGCAGAACACTAGATTGGAACAAGTGGCACACTGGATTCGAACTAGCAGAACACTAGATTGGAACAAGTGGCACACTGGATTCGAACTAGCAGAACACATAATTCGGACCATCACTGGATTCGAGCTAGCAGAACACTGGATTGGAACCAGTAGAACACTAGATTCGAACCAACAGAACATTGGATTGCACCCAGTGGAGCACTGGATTCGAACTAGCAAAAACTAGATTGGAACCAGTGGAACACTGGGTTCAAGCTAGTAAAGCACTGGATTGGAACCAGTGAAACACTGGATTGTCCCAGCAGAGCACTGGATTCGAACTAGAGGAACTTTGGATTCGAATTAGCAGAACACTGGATTGGAACCAACAGAACACTGGATTGGAACCAGTCGAACACTGGATTCGAACAAGCAGAATACTAGATTTAGCCTAGTCGACACTGGATTCGAATCAGAGCAACACTGGATTCGAACTGGCGGATCATTGGATTCGAACCAGGAGAACACTAGATATGACCCAGCAGAGCACTGAATTTGACCCAGCAGAACACTGGATTCAAATAACCAAAACACTGTATTCGAAGCAGCTGAACACTGAATTTGATCCAGGAGAACACTGGATTCGAACCCTATTTCGTAAAAAAGAGCAGATAGTCTACTATATCATGGACACCAAGAATCAACATCTTACAGTTATAATCCCGGAAAACATAACAACAAGATTTGTCTTTTGAAAAAAAAAAACACAAAAAGACAGAGTAAAAAAGACAATAGAATATTACCGAGAAGATCCCTGGAGTGGGGCATGAAACTCAAATGACAGTGAAGACTCTCCCGCAAGGAAAAGGGCAGCTTTAAGACGCCTCTCCAGTATCTTAAACCACGAAAATGGAAAACTCTGAGAAGCGCAAATCCGGTCCCCAATTGGGATAAGATCCACTCCCTTGGATGGCATTTCTTGCGTCTCATTCTCATTCAAAAGACAAAGTAGTGGGGTTGGATTTTACTTAGGGACTGATTGGACGGGGTCTGTGTCACCAATCAACAACATGGGAAAGACATTTAGGCATCCTCGCCCCTAAGTATAGTGTGTGACGTGAAAGATCTTACTCCTATATTTAAGCTACGTTCATTACTCTTACTGCTATTTGTCTAAGCTACGTTGATAAACGTATTATTGTAGTGCACTAGTTAATGAAGCAAGGAATTTTAATTCGATACTTGAGATAATGGTATCATAGACCTTGTCATATACAAGTTCATGTTAGAGATCTTATGGAATAGCCATTGGTCATTTTTCTCCTCCAAAATTCAAAGTGACTGCATGAGGCATTAGAAGTATTTCCTGTACGTACAAGCTACTTCTGTTAGAGATGTTACAGCTATGTACAAGCTAATAACATTATGGATGTTAATGCTCTATATAAGCTAACAATTATAGAGATGGTGCTCATATATATATATATATATATATATATATATATATATATATATATATATATATATATATATATATATATGTATATATATATATATATATATATATATATATATATATATATATATATATATATATATATATATATATATATATATATATATATATATATATACATATATATATATATATATATATATATATATATATATATATATATATATATATATATATATATATATATATATATATATATATATATATATATGTATATATAAATTACTATTTATATGTGCTACTGCTATATATAAACGGATAATTACATATATGTTGCTGCTATAAATAAGATACATACCATAGAGGCGGTACAGCTGTATAGAAGCTATTAATCATCGATGT
This sequence comes from Panulirus ornatus, assembly GCF_036320965.1. Lineage (NCBI taxonomy): Eukaryota > Metazoa > Arthropoda > Malacostraca > Decapoda > Palinuridae > Panulirus > Panulirus ornatus. The sequence continues at coordinate 17,167,887 of NC_092273.1, forward strand.
GTTACTGCTATATATAAGCTACTTATTAGAGATGTTACTGCTATATATAAGCTACTTATCAGAGATGTTACTGCTATATATATGTACGTTACTAATCACAGAGATGTAACTGCTATATATAAGCTACTAATCGTTAAGATGTTACTACTTTATACGAGCTACTAATTATAGAGATAGTGCTGCTATATAAACGATCAATCATAGAGATATTGTTGCTCTCTCTCTCTCTCTCTCTCTCTCTCTCTCTCTCTCTCTCTCTCTCTCTATATATATATATATATATTTTTTTTTTTCCAATACTATTCGCCGTTTCCCGCATTAGCGAGGTAGCGTTAAGAACAGAGGACTGGGCCTTTGAGGGAATATCCTCAAATGGCCCCCTTCTCTGTTCCTTCTTTTGGAAAATTTAAAAAAAAATGAGAGGGGAGGATTTCCAGCCCCCCGCTCCCATATATATATATATATATATATATATATTTTTTTTTTTTTTTTTTTTTATACTTTGTCGCTGTCTCCCGCGTTTGCGAGGTAGCGCAAGGAAACAGACGAAAGAAATGGCCCAACCCCCCCCCCCCCATACACATGTACATACACACGTCCAGACACGCAAATATACATACCTACACAGCTTTCCATGGTTTACCCCAGACGCTTCACATGCCTTGCTTCAATCCACTGACAGCACGTCAACCCCTGTATACCACATGACTCCAATTCACTCTATTTCTTGCCCTCCTTTCACCCTCCTGCATGTTCAGGCCCCGATCACACAAAATCTTTTTCACTCCATCTTTCCACCTCCAATTTGGTCTCCCTCTTCTCCTCGTTCCCTCCACCTCCGACACATATATCCTCTTGGTCAATCTCTCCTCACTCATTCTCTCCATGTGCCCAAACCATTTCAAAACACCCTCTTCTGCTCTCTCGACCACGCTCTTTTTATTTCCACACATCTCTCTTACCCTTACGTTACTTACTCGATCAAACCACCTCACACCACACATTGTCCTCAAACATCTCATTTCCAGCACATCCATCCTCCTGCGCACATCTCTATCCATAGCCCACGCCTCGCAACCATACAGCATTGTTGGAACCACTATTCCCTCAAACATACCCATTTTTGATTTCCGAGATAATGTTCTCGACTTCCACACATTTTTCAAGGCTCCCAAAATTTTCGCCCCCTCCCCCACCCTATGATCCACTTCCGCTTCCATGGTTCCATCCGCTGACAGATCCACTCCCAGATATCTAAAACACTTCACTTCCTCCAGTTTTTCTCCATTCAAACTCACCTCCCAATTGACTTGACCCTCACCCCTACTGTACCTAATAACCTTGCTCTTATTCACATTTACTCTCAACTTTCTTCTTCCACACACTTTACCAAACTCAGTCACCAGCTTCTGCAGTTTCTCACATGAATCAGCCACCAGCGCTGTATCATCAGCGAACAACAATTGACTCACTTCCCAAGCTCTCTCATCCCCAACAGACTTCATACTTGCCCCTCTTTCCAGGACTCTTGCATTTACCTCCTTTACAACCCCATCCATAAACAAATTAAACAACCATGGAGACATCACACACCCCTGCCGCAAACCTACATTCACTGAGAACCAATCACTTTCCTCTCTTCCTACACGTACACATGCCTTACATCCTCGATAAAAACTTTTCACTGCTTCTAACAACTTGCCTCCCACACCATATATTCTTAATACCTTCCACAGAGCATCTCTATCAACTCTATCATATGCCTTCTCCAGATCCATAAATGCTACATACAAATCCATTTGCTTTTCTAAGTATTTCTCACATACATTCTTCAAAGCAAACACCTGATCCACACATTCTCTACCACTTCTGAAACCGCACTGCTCTTCCCCAATCTGATGCTCTGTACATGCCTTCACCCTCTCAATCAATACCCTCCCATATAATTTACCAGGAATACTCAACAAACTTATACCTCTGTAATTTGAGCACTCACTCTTATCCCCTTTGCCTTTGTACAATGGCACTATGCACGCATTCCGCCAATCCTCAGGCACCTCACCATGAGTCATACATACATTAAATAACCTTACCAACCAGTCAACAATACAGTCACCCCCTTTCTTAATAAATTCCACTGCAATACCATCCAAACCTGCTGCCTTGCCGGCTTTCATCTTCCGCAAAGCTTTTACTACCTCTTCTCTGTTTATCAAATCATTTTCCCTAACCCTCTCACTTTGCACACCACCTCGACCAAAACGATTTTTGCAGGGAAAAAATGCAATTGAGTGGGAGAAGTATAAAAGAAAGAGACAGGAGGTCAAGAGAAAGGTGCAAGAGGTGAAAAAAAGGGCAAATGAGAGTTGGGGTGAGAGACTATCAGTAAATTTTAGGGAGAATAAAAAGATGTTCTGGAAGGAGGTAAATAGGGTGCGTAAGACAAGGGAGCAAATGGGAACTTCAGTGAAGGGCGTAAATGGGGAGGTGATAACAAGTAGCGGTGATGTGAGAAGGAGATGGAATGAGTATTTTGAAGGTTTGTTGAATGTGTCATATATATATATATATATATATATATATATATATATATATATATATATAAATCACTGATTATAGAGATGTTACCGCTATATATAAGCTATTGAATTAAAAGATGATTACTACTAAGTACTAGTTACTAAATACAGATATGTTACTGTCATATATAAACTATCGATTACAGAAATTATTGCTGATGTACATAAACGTCTGCCATCAAATGTTCTTGATCTTCTGCACCTTGCTCCCACCTGGGGAAGGCAGTTTAGTAGACAGTACCTCAAGAACGTTCCTACAACCCCAAGCCAGGCATGACCTGGGGACGAACCTGCTCAGCCAGATGATGTACAGCAAGCGAAGTCCGCTAGGGACGTGAAACTCAGCGAAATGCAATTGCCACATTCTGTTAAAGACAAAAGCGTACCCTATCCATCACACTTGATATATCCAGGACCCTGGGAGGGATTCTTGTAAGTGGAGCGAGAGGCGGTGGCTCAGGGTGCAGGTTGTATGTCCAATGTAGTTTATGTGGTGGGACATAAACTACATCGGACATACAACCTGCACCATGAGCCGCCCCCTCTCGCTCCACTTACAAGAAGGTGGAATCAAACATCATAAACAAAAGCGTGGAAACGAGGGCTAACGAGGGAGATTATAGTATATAACACCAAAATCATTACTAGTTGCGGTGATCGGAGACTACAGATATTAGAATCCATTCACATTAAAGAGAAAACACCTGTCATCAACCTCCAGACAGACATGACCACCGCCACACAGGTATAGGACGTAGACGGATGGGACACGTCATTATCCCGGGACCGGCATTCGTAAACGGCCGGCAGGAACAGAGAGAATCAGACGAGCCCAACTTGACCTCAGCTCCGCATCCAAACGGTAACGGTCTCGCTTGAGCCACCTAGTGCATTTAAGTGATGGGTTTTCTAAATTCCTACCTCATGAAATATTGGTCTGTGTTTTTCCTCAACTGTAAGTTTTTCTATATATTTCTGTTTCCATATGTTGTATTTTGATTACAACTCATACTTCCCTTCATGATATTGCTATTTGTTTCGCTTTCAGTGTTTCCTCTTACTTTTATATGCTATGTGCTGTGTTTTTCCCGTGTGTTTTTATATTTTCTTTGCGTTTTGCATATCATACTCTAGCTTTGAGACGAAGCCTTTTCCCTTTTTGTAGATTCCCGATGATGCTTCCGTAAAGGCAAAATGTAATAAATAAATGGAGAACTATGGATAACTGGTGTTTGAGGACCCACCTAATTGTCAAATGATACTGAGAAAATTAGAGAACATAAGAGAGTATTAAAGACTCTAAATATCATTCGTATTGATTCTATATACACACATACATACATATACATATATATATATATATATATATATATATATATATATATATATATATATATATATATATATACATATATATATATATATATATATATATATATATATATATGTATATATATATATATATATATATATATATATATATATATATATATATATATATATATATATATACATATATATATATATATATATATATATATATATATATATATATATATATATATATATATATATATATATATATATATATATATATATATATATATATATATATATATATATATATATATATATATATATATATATATATATGTATATATATATATATATATATATATATATATATATATATATATATATATATATATATATATATACATATATATATATATATATATATATATATATATATATATATATATATATATATATATATATATATATATATATATATATATTCCATTCTGTACTCAGTCTCTCCTGGTACTTCCTCACACAAGTCTCCTTCCCAAGCTCACTTACTCTCACCACCCTCTTCACCCCAACATTCACTCTTCTTTTCTGAAAACCTATACAAATCTTCACCTTAGCCTCCACAAGATAATGATCAGACATCCCTCCAGTTGCACCTCTCAGCACATTAACATCCAAAAGTCTCTCTTTCGCGCGCCTGTCAATTAACACGTAATCCAATAACGCTCTCTGGCCATCTCTCCTACTTACATAAGTATACTTATGTATATCTCGCTTTCTAAACCAGGTATTCCCAATCATCAGTCCTTTTTCAGCACATAAATCTACAAGCTTTTCACCATTTCCATTTACAACACTGAACACCCCATGTATACCAATTATTCCCTCAACTGCCACATTACTCACCTTTGCATTCAAATCACCCAACACTATAACCCGGTCTCGTGCATCAAAACCACTAACACACTCATTCAGCTGCTCCCAAAACACTTGCCTCTCATGAGAACAATGGAAGTAAGGGGAGTGGGGGAGGAATGGGATGTATTTAGGGAATCAGTGATGGATTGCGCAAAAGATGCTTGTGGCATGAGAAGAGTGGGAGGTGGGTTGATTAGAAAGGGTAGTGAGTGGTGGGATGAAGAAGTAAGAGTATTAGTGAAAGAGAAGAGAGAGGCATTTGGACGATTTTTGCAGGGAAAAAATGCAATTGAGTGGGAGACGTATAAAAGAAAGAGACAGGAGGTCAAGAGAAAGGTGCAAGAGGTGAAAAAAGGGCAAATGAGAGTTGGGGTGAGAGAGTATCATTAAATTTTAGGGAGAATAAAAAGATGTTCTGGAAGGAGGTAAATAAAGTGCGTAAAACAAGGGAGCAAATGGGAACTTCAGTGAAGGGCGCAAATGGGGAGGTGATAACAAGTAGTGGTGATGTGAGAAGGAGATGGAGTGAGTATTTTGAAGGTTTGTTGAATGTGTTTGATGATAGAGTGGCAGATATAGGGTGTTTTGGTCGAGGTGGTGTGCAAAGTGCGAGGGTTAGGGAAAATGAGTTGGTAAACAGAGAAGAGGTAGTAAAAGCTTTGCGGAAGATGAAAGCTGGCAAGGCAGCAGGTTTGGATGGTATTGCAGTGGAATTTATTAAAAAAGGGGGTGACTGTATTGTTGACTGGTTGGTAAGGTTATTTAATGTATGTATGACTCATGGTGAGGTGCCTGAGGATTGGCGGAATGCGTGCATAGTGCCATTGTACAAAGGCAAAGGGGATAAGAGTGAGTGCTCAAATTACAGAGGTATAAGTTTGTTGAGTATTCCTGGTAAATTATATGGGAGGATATTGATTGAGAGGGTGAAGGCATGTACAGAGCATCAGATTGGGGAAGAGCAGTGTGGTTTCAGAAGTGGTAGAGGATGTGTGGATCAGGTGTTTGCTTTGAAGAATGTATGTGAGAAATACTTAGAAAAGCAAATGGATTTGTATGTAGCATTTATGGATCTGGAGAAGGCATATGATAGAGTTGATAGAGATGCTCTGTAGAAGGTATTAAGAATATATAGTGTGGGAGGAAAGTTGTTAGAAGCAGTGAAAAGTTTTTATCGAGGATGTGAGGCATGTGTACGTGTAATAAGAGAGGAAAGTGATTGGTTCTCAGTGAATGTAGGTTTGCGGCAGGGGTGTGTGATGTCTCCATGGTTGTTTAATTTGTTTATGGATGGGGTGGTTAGGGAGGTGAATGCAAGAGTTTTGGAAAGAGGGGCAAGTATGAAGTCTGTTGGGGATGAGAGAGCTTGGGAAGTGAGTCAGTTGTTGTTCGCTGATGATACAGCGCTGGTGGCTGATTCATGTGAGAAACTGCAGAAGCTGGTGACTGAGTTTGGTAAAGTGTGTGAAAGAAGAAAGTTAAGAGTAAATGTGAATAAGAGCAAGGTTATTAGGTACAGTAGGGTTGAGGGTCAAGTCAATTGGGAGGTGAGTTTGAATGGAGAAAAACTGGAGGAAGTGAAGTGTTTTAGATATCTGGGAGTGGATCTGGCAGCGGATGGAACCATGGAAGCGGAAGTGGATCATAGGGTGGGGGAGGGGGCGAAAATTCTGGGAGCCTTGAAGAATGTGTGGAAGTCGAGAACATTATCTCGGAAAGCAAAAATGGGTATGTTTGAAGGAATAGTGGTTCCAACAATGTTGTATGGTTGCGAGGCGTGGACTATGGATAGAGTTGTGCGCAGGAGGATGGATGTGCTGGAAATGAGATGTTTGAGGACAATGTGTGGTGTGAGGTGGTTTGATCGAGTAAGTAACGTAAGGGTAAGAGAGATGTGTGGAAATAAAAAGAGCGTGGTTGAGAGAGCAGAAGAGGGTGTTTTGAAGTGGTTTGGGCACATGGAGAGAATGAGTGAGGAAAGATTGACCAAGAGGATATATGTGTCGGAGGTGGAGGGAACGAGGAGAAGAGGGAGACCAAATTGGAGGTGGAAAGATGGAGTGAAGAAGATTTTGTGTGATCGGGGCCTGAACATGCAGGAGGGTGAAAGGAGGGCAAGGAATAGAGTGAATTGGAGCGATGTGGTATACCGGGGTTGACGTGCTGTCAGTGGATTGAATCAAGGCATGTGAAGCGCCTGGGGTAAACCATGGAAAGCTGTGTAGGTATGTATATTTGCGTGTGTGGACGTATGTATATACATGTGTATGGGGGTGGGTTGGGCCATTTCTTTCGTCTGTTTCCTTGCGCTACCTCGCAAACGCGGGAGACAGCGGCAAAAGAAAAAAAAAATGAAAAAATATATTCTTAGATAGATAGATTAATAAACAGATAGGTAAATGGGTAGATAGATAAACAGAAGTACCATTAGTATCAAACTGTTTGAAAAAGCAATGGGTACATTCACTATATTGATTGAAAAAAAAAAAATATGATCAGGAAAAGCTTCTGACGCATGTAACACTAATTAATTTATGCATTTCATCGTAAATATTATACACTCAAATAAATATTAAATCGTTCCCAACCTCTACCATCATAAAGCTTCGGTATTTCTTTTTTTTTTCTGCTTGTTTAAAGGATTTAATATGAGCCGAGAACCGAGAATTTTAATAGGAAAAGTGTATTATGTGGCTTAACTTCTAATACTGGGTCTTTAGATAAAAAAAACTGCGCGATTTACAATAAAATGAGAGGTTAGCTGTAAAATTGCACTATAGCCTCGGGGAAAAGATTGTGTGTATGTGTGTATGATTATATATTTTACCTGGTGTAAAGGGAAGAACATTGCTCTCTCTCTCTCTCTCTCTCTCTCTCTCTCTCTCTCTCTCTCTGTCTAGCTCTCAAACTCACTAATGCACTACCTTTGCTCGCTCCATCAACGATGGAAGGAATCATGATTTCCTTGATGACCTCGAAATATAAATGAAACAGAAAGAAAAAGGATCTTTGCTTATAAATTTGTTTAAAACGCTAAGATGTTGAAAATGTGAGTTAGGACACAGGGAATTAAACGCAAAACAATGGATATCATTAATTTTTTTTTCCTTTGCATTGCGGTCAAATCCACACAATCATTAGTGTCATTAACCAACGGGGCAAAATGCCATTATATTGATAACGTTGCTGAATCATCAAAAAACATTAGTGTAATTAAGAAAATATAATCTTTTAATGTATCTTGATACATATTGGAAAAGGCGTTTGAAGTATTTCTAAAAATTAATTGGAACGACTATTTTGTCTATAGCTCAGAGCCTTAGCCGAACTGGAAAGAGAGAGGGATTAAAAACGGTTGATCAAAGCTAAATATCTTCTAAGTGATCCTTCTGATGAATATTACATCTACGAAAAAAATGTGGAAAAGGTATTTCTTAATATGTGATGATCAAAGCTAAATTTCTTCTGAATTTCTTCCGAGTGATCTCTCTAATGAATATTTCATTAACTTCGAAAATGATGAAAATATAGAAGGATTCATTAGGAATTCAGTCCATCATCAACAGTAGATACTGGTAGCCACAAGAAAAAATGAAATACGAAATCTGAATGTTTTCGTGAAAGTTCACTTCCTACAGGGATGCTGATATGATAAACAACTGTTGGTTTTACACACACATACACACACAAAGACACACACACACACAAACAGACACACACACACGCACACAGACACAGACACAGACACACACAGACACACACAGACACACACACACACACACACACACATACACACACACACACAGACACACACACACACACACACACACACACACACACACACACACACACACACACACACACACGCAAACAGACACACAGACACACAGACACACACAGACACACACACACACACACACACACACACACACACACACACACACACACATACATGTTTGACATGTAAGGAGCAAGATCTCGTCATGTGAGGGTTAGGCTGGAGGGGCAACCTAGAAATATGATAACCAAAGGCAGTTGGTCAGGTCACCAAAGGTCAGGTGATCAAAGGCAAGTATCAGGTCATGGATTATCATACACGAGATATCAAGTGGATACCATACCAGATGTTGAATGAGTATGATCTTAAGGGGGAAGATCGTGGAGACTTTATTGAATAATACAGAATCGAACCCCAGGTTCTTAGATAACATATGAACATCATTATGGACCTGTGTGGTGTAGCGTATAGCGTTCCTGACCGTGACGCATTCTCGGGCCGCCCAGAGTCGAGTGTGCAAGGGTTCGAATCCTTTAGCCAACAGTGAATCCAGCTGTTCCTGGCTTAGGTTACGGTATTTATGGAGGTTTTAGGAGAAGGGGAAACAATACGTTGAGAAGAGAGTGGTGAGAATAAGTGAGCTTGGAAAAGAGACTTGCGTGAAGAAGTACCAGGAGAGATTGAGTTTAGAATGGCAAAAAGGTGAGAACAAATGAAGCGAAGGAAGTGGGTGAGGGATGAGAGGTATTTGAGGATGCAGTGATGACATGTGCAAGAGATGCATGTGATCGCGAAAGGTGGGAGGTGGGCAGATTTGCATCCCAGTGAGTGGTGGGATGAAGAAATAAAGTTCCTAGTGAATGATAAGAGAGACGTTTGGGTTGTAGGTACAGGGAAAGAGTGCAAATGATTAGGGACAAGAGAACAAATGGGAATATCAGCAAAAGGGGCAAAAGGGGAAGTGGTAACAGGTGCCTGAGGGTTGGCGGAATGCATATATATGGCACCATTGTATAAAGGCAACAAGGAAAACAGGTGAGTGTTCAAACTACAGTGGTATAAGTTTACTGAGTGTACGTGTTAAGTTATATGGGAGGGTGGTGATTGACAGGGTGAAGGCATATACAGACCACCAGATTAGGTTGAAGCAGCGTGGGTTCAGAAGTGGTAGAGGATGTGGGGATCAAGTGTTTGTTTTAACGAAAATGTGTGAGAAATACTTAGAGAAACAAATGGATTTATCTGTGGTATATATGGATCTGGAGCAACCACATAATAGGGTTGATAGTGATGCCGTGTGGAAGGTCTTAAGATGATACGGTGTGGAAGGAAAGCTGCCAGAAACAGTGAGAAGTTTTCATCAAAGGCGTAAAGCATGTGTACGAGAGAGAAGATAGGAAAGTGGATAGTTCCAGGTGAAGGTTGGTCTGCGGCAGGGGTATGTGATGTCACCATGCTTGTTTGATTTGTTTATGGATGGGGTGGTTAGAGAGGTAAATGCGAGAGTCTGGGAGAGGGGGGCAAATGTGCAGTGCGCATGGGATGAGAGGGCATGGGAGGTGATTCAGTTGTTGTTTACTGATGATATAGTGCTGATGGTAGACTGAAATGAGATACTGCAGAAGTTTGTAACTTAGTTTGGGAGAGCATGTGAAAGGAGAAAGTTGAGAGTGAATGTGAGTAAAAGCAAGTTATTAGGTTTAGCAGGTTTTGGGGACAGGTTAGTTGGGATGTGAGTTTAAATGGAAAAATAAAACGAGGAAGTGAAGTGTTTAGATTCCTGGGATTGGATATGGCAGCGAATGGAACCATGGAAGCGGACGTGAGTCATACGATGGGTGAGGGAGCAAAGGTTCTGGGGGCACTGACGAATGTATGGAGAGAGAGAACGACGTCTGGGAGGCAAACGTGGGTATGTATGATGTATAGTAGTCCCAAAACTATTATATGTATGCGAGGTGTGGGCTGTATATGAAGCTGTGCGGAGGAGGGTGGATGTGTTGGAAATGAATTGTTTGAGGACAATATGTGGTGTGAGTTGGTTTGATCAAGTAATGAAATGGTAAGAGAGATGTGTAGTAATAAAATGAGTGTGGGTTAGAGAGCTGAAGAGAGTGTGCTGACATGGTTTGGACATATGGAGAGAATGAGTGAGGAAAGATTGACAAAGAAGATATATGTATGAGAAGTGAAGGGGGCAAGGACAAGGGCAGGCTAAATAGTAGATGGAAGGATGATGTAAAATTTTTTTTAGTGATTGGGGCCGGAACATGCAGGAGGGTGAAAGGTGTACGCGGAAAGGAGTTAAATGGAATGAAATAGTATACTGGGGTCAAAGTGCTGCCAAGGGACTGAATCAGGGATATAAAACGTCTGGAGCTGTGGTTTTGGTGCATTATACATGACAGCTAGAGAATGGATGTGAGCGCAACCGGCATATCTTCGTCTGTTCCTCGCGCTAACTCACTGACGCGGGTAACTGCGATTAAGTGTGTGTGTGTGTGTGTGTGTGTGTGTGTGTGTGTGTGTGTGTGTGTGTGTGTGTGTGCGTGTGTGTTTATATATATATATATATATATATATATATATATATATATATATATATATATATATATATATATATATATATATATATATATATATATATATATATATATATATATATGGCCTTTAAGTTGCCAGTGCCATGTCAGCTGACATGGACAAAATCCATTAGTCTATGGCCGAAAGGGTGAAGGTCAGAAAGTTTTATGGACGAAGGAGATAAAAGGGAACTTTAGGAGAGTTATCTCAAGAAAATCCAGATAAACTTAACCGTATACCTGACGTCACCATCCCTATGGGTAAAAAAAAAAAAGGGTCTTTTCTTGCTCTCACAATCTGACCGCAGTTTCCCGCTTTAACGAGATAGCGCCAGGAACAGATGAAGACAGGGTGCATGTTGAATGTTGTCCCAGGTACCACCCGGCGCACTCGTCCATTTACACAAGAAAGACGTAGGGAAAGTGAGGCTCCACTGGGCTCCACTGTCTTACCCCAACTTAAACCCGAGATATACGCCATTTACGCAAGCTCTAGCCCTAATTATGCGTCACTCTCTCATTTCTGCTTTAGCCCATGGTTATACGCTACGTACACAGGTTTAACCTCAAACCTTCTCCACCATTTTACCTCAGCTTAAACCCAAAGCATACTGCGCTTACTCAAGCTTCAACCCGAAATATGCATCCATTATCTTACTTAAGCTTAAACCATGTACATGCACCACTGTCTCGCCCCAGACTAACCCAAAGAATACATTGCTTTCTCATGCTTAACCCCCTGAACATGCCCCACTGTCTGAACCTCAGTTTAAACCCAAAGTATACACCACTCACCAAAGCTTAAACCTTCAGCGTGCATCACTCTCTCTCCTCAGCTTCGACCCCCCCAAAATATACACCATTCAATCAATACACCACCACTCGCCCAAGCCTTTTAAACCCAAGCATGCACCACTGTCTCACCCAAGTGTCAAACTGCAAAATATTCCACCATCTCTCTTATCCCAGCTTATAACCTCAACCTGATACCGCTTACCCGAAACTTTAATTAAACTCCAAACATCTTCGCCTGCCTCATTAAAATTTGATCCCCCATACTAATTACTTATTCCTCTGCCTACTCCCACATCCACCCACACCCACCCACACAGATGCTTTACTCTGTCCTCAAACATCCACTTACCTTTGCCATCCTTTCCTGTCTTGCGTCTCATATCTTTCAAGGAGAGGTGGAGTGGGTGGAGAGAGAGAGAGAGAAAGAGAGAGAGAGAGAGAGAGAGAGAGAGAGAGAGAGAGAGAGAGAGAGAGAGAGAGAGAGAGAGAGAGAGAGAGAGAGAGAGAGAGAGAGAGAGAGAGAGAGAGAGAGAGAGAGAGAGAGAGAGAGAGAGAGAGAGAGAGAGAGAGAGAGAGAGAGAGAGAGAGAGAGAGAGAGAGAGAGAGAGAGAGAGAGAGAGAGAGAGAGAGAGAGAGAGAGAGAGAGAGAGAGAGAGAGAGAGAGAGAGAGAGAGAGAGAGAGAGAGAGAGAGAGAGAGAGAGAGAGAGAGAGAGAGAGAGAGAGAGAGAGAGAGAGAGAGAGAGAGAGAGAGAGAGAGAGAGAGAGAGAGAGAGAGAGAGAGAGAGAGAGAGAGAGAGAGAGAGAGAGAGAGAGAGAGAGAGAGAGAGAGAGAGAGAGAGAGAGAGAGAGAGAGAGAGAGAGAGAGAGAGAGAGAGAATGCCCGTACTTGCCTGTCAATAAATAATAAGGCAATAAAAAAAAAAAAACGTAAGCTCCACTACTCTGCCGTAAGGAGAAAATGCTCTTATATGAAGCTAAAAAAAAAGAATATAAGCTAAGCCCCCAAAACTTATAACCATCATTTTCTTTTTCTTTTACCATTTGACAGCCTCTTGCCAGTTCCAGAGAGGAAGCTGCTCCTGAAAATAAAGATGATTCTGTGCGTTGTTCCTGCCTCCCTCTCTCTGGACTCTCGCATGCCGTTCTCTCGCTGGTCTTATTACTCTTACAGAGGCCAAGAACAGCAGTACTCTGGAAGAGGCGGGGAGAGGGAGGCACGGAGGGCTCACACAAGGTCCTCTCCGTCTGGAAATCTGGAACTATACCATGGCCGTGATGCAGAGTGGCTTGCGTGTGTACAACTTCCCGACGTGACCTCACAACCATAAAGATATGGTTGGAATGCCTTACTGGTTCATTCCACGGCGCACTTCTCTTTTTTTTTTTTTTTTCCCCTCCCTCAGTGGTAGTGGATTCCCTAGTCTTACGAGACAGGGAAGGCTCAATGGCCTTATGGCACAGGATATGCATCATCTCTCTTTGTCTCCTCTTGGAGTAGCAAAACCCCATTCTGCGTGGCCTGATGCATCTGCTCTTCAGGGAAGAACTGGCCCTCAGAGACCTTGAGACTTCATTATGTCCTTTTCCTTTTGAAGTCACTTGAATTCAAGGATGTGTCTACTCCCTGTGTAGTGTTGCCTCGTTAAACATGAGATGGGCTTAAGGTGACTGAAGGAAGATCCAGCAAAATGTTAAGAGATACTACGAGGATCTGTATAAAAGTTTACGTAAACTGGGAATGAACAAGAACTTTAGTTTTTCATCGTATGGAGTTCTTCATCCTCTCCAGCGCCAACATCTCCCAACCGTAACTCTATGTCACAAGTAGTTCTACTTCCTTATCAGAGAGCACTGGAAGAGCAGAAAATAAAGCAACAAGTTTAAGGCTAAGTTTGAGTTTTGTAACTTGTCTTTTGAATCCATTCTGGACAAGGGACACATTCGTTTGATGTCATTTTGGACAAGGGACTCGTACTTCTGATGGCCTTTTGGACAAGGGACACATTTTTCTAATGACGTTTTGAACAAGGGAATCATACTTATGGTGGCTTTTTGGATGAGAGACTCATTCTTCTGATGTCTTTTTGGACACGAGACTCATACTTCTGAAGGATATATGGGCACGAGACTCATACTTCTGAAGGATAATTGGGCACGAGACTCATACTTCTGAAGGATATTTGGACACGAGACTCATACTTCTGAAGGATATTTGGGCACGAGACTCATACTTCTGAAGGATATTTGGGCACGAGACTCATTCTTCTGATGGCTTCTTGGACAAGGAACCCATTCCTTTGATGGCATTTCGGACAAGGGACTCATTATACTGATGGCTTTTTGGACATGGGACTCATCCTTTTGATGGCCTTTTGGACTCGTGACTCATAAAGCAAATATTCATGCTTCTCACAACAGTACGTCCGAATGGGGACAGACAGCGACAATCAGAGGACTAAGGGAATTACCTTGGAGGAAGAGAGCAATAATCAGAGGAAAATGTTTGGAATCTAATGGCGTCTACTCCGACCCTTGTGAGGATGCATTCTGGATCCAATGTGGAGTTCGGCATTAAGTGAACCATCCCGTTAAACCTAACAGTCCCCGTCATCAGTACAAGGACCACTCAGGGATATACCACTCAGACAGCAATGTGGGCTTACCGTCCCTTGATTGGAACCTCAATCAGGGCAAATGAGAGCTTTACTACAGACAAGAACGGCCCCATCAGTAGAAAAGATCCACAAGGGATCCTCACGACGCTGTTTCGAAGGATTTTATCTGAATCGGTGAATCTTATCACGATAATCTTTCCAGCGAATTATATATGTATGTATCTTTATATATACATACATACATACATATATTATATATATATATATATATATATATATATATATATATATATATATATATATATATATATATATATATATATATATATATATATATATGTGTGTGTGTGTGTGTGTGTGTGTTTGGACGATTTTTGCTGGGAAACAGAGCAAATGACTGGAAGATGTATAAAAGAAAGAGGTAGAAGGTCAGAAGAAAGGTGCAAGAGGTGAAAAAGAGGGCGAATGAGAGTTGGGGTGAGAGAGTATCATTAAATTTTAGGGAGAATAAAAAAGATATTTTGGAAAGAGGTAAATAAAGTACGTAAGATAAGAAAACAAATGGGAACATCGGTGAATGGGGAGGTAATAACAAGTAATGGTGAAGTGAGAAGATGGAGTGAGTATTAAGAGGGTCTGTTGAATATGTTTGATGATAGAGCGGCAGATATAGGGTGCTTTGGTCGAGTTGGTGTGCGAAGTGTGAAGGTCGCGGAGAATGGTTTGGTAAACAGAGAAGAGGTAGTGAAAGCTTTGCGGATGATGAAAGCCGGCAAGGCGGCGGGTTTGGATGGTATTGCAGTGTAATTTATTAAAAAGGGGGTGATTGTCTTGTTGACTGGTAGGTGAGGATATTCACTGTATGTATGGTTCATAGTGAAGTGCCTGAGGATTGGCGAAATGCATGCATAGTACCACTGTACAAAGCCAAAGAGGATAAAGGTGACTGTTCAAATTACGGAGGTATAAGTTTTTAAAGCATTCCTGGGAAATTATATGGGAGGGTATTGATTGAGAGGGAGTGTGGTTTCAGAAGTGGTTGAGGATGTGGATCAGGTGTTTGCTTTGAAGAATGTATGTGAGAAATACTTAGAAAAACGGATGGATTTGTATGTAACATTTATGGATATGGAGAAGGCATATGATAGAGTTGGTAGAGACGTTTTGTGGAAGGTATTCAGAGCATATGGTGCGGCAGGTAAGTTGCTAGAAGCAGTGAAAAGTTTTCATCAAGGATGTAAGGCATGTGTACGAGTAGGAAGAGAGGAAAGTGATTGGTTCCCAGTGAATGTCGGTTTACGGCAGGGGTGCGTAATGTCTCCATGGTTGTTTAAATTGTTTATGGATGGGGCTGTTAGGTGAATGCAAGAGTTTTGGAGAGAGGGGCAAGTATGCAGTCTGTTGTGGATGAAACAGGTTGGGAAGTGAGTCAGTTGTTGTTCGCTGATGATAGCAGCGCTGGTGGCTGATTCGGTTGGTAACTGAGTTTGGTAAAGTGTGTAAAAGAGGAAAGTTGAGAGTAAATGTGAATAAGAGCAAGGTTATTAGGTTCAGTAGGGTTGAGGGACAAGTTAATTGGGAGGTAAGTTTGAATGGAGAAGAACTGGAGGAAGTGAAGTGCTTTAGATATCTAGGAACGGATTTAACAGCGGATGGAACCATGGAAGAAGTGAGTCACATGGTGGGGGAGGGGGCGAAGCTTCTGGAAGCGTTGAAGAATGTGTGGAAGGCGAGAACATTATCTCGGAGAGCAAAAATGGGTATGTTTGAAGGAATAGTGGTTCCAACAATGTTATATGGTTGTGAGACATGGGCTAAAGACAGGGTTGTGCGGAGGAGGGTGGATGTGTTGGAAATGAGATGTTTGAGGACAATGTGCGGTGTGAGGTGGTTTGATCGATTAAGTGATGAAAGGGTTAGAGAGATGTGTGGTAATAAAAAGAGTGTGGTTGAGAGAGCAGAAATGGGTGTACTGTAATGGTTTTGTCACATGGAGAAAATGAGTGAGGAAACATTGACAAAGAGGATATATGTATCAGAGGTGGAAGGAACGAGGAGAAGTGGGAGACCAAATTGGAGGTGGAAGTATGAAGTGAAAAATATTTCAAGCTATCGGGTCCTGAACATATAGGAGGGTGAAAGGTGTGCAAGGAATTAAGTGAATTGGAACGATGTGGTATACCGTGGTCGACGCACTGTCAGTGGTTTGAACCAGGGCATGTGAAGCGTCTGGGGTAAACCATGGAAAGTTTTGTGGGGCCTGAATGTGGAAAGAGAGCTGTGGTTTCAGTGCATTACACATGACAGCTAGAGAGTGAGTGTGAACGAATGTGGCCTTTGTTGTCTTTTCCTGTCGCTACCTCGCGCGTGTGCGCGGGGGGAGTTGGGTGCCATTTCATGTGTGGCGGTGGGCGATGGGAATGGATGAAGGCAGCAAGTATGAATACGTACATGTGTATATATGTCTGTGTATGTATACATACACATACGTTGGAATGTATAGGTATGTATATGTGCTTGAGTGGGCGTTTATGTATATACATGTGCACGTGAGTGGGTGGGGCCATTATTTTGTCTGTTTCCTTGTGACAAAGTATAATGAATAAACAAATAAGTAAATATATATATATATATATATATATATATATATATATATATATATATATATATATATATAATATATATATATATATATATATATATATATATATATATATATATATATATATATATATATATATATATATATATATATATCATAGATGAGATCATTTTGATTAGTTCTGTATCCTTAAGTATATGATCATATATCTACGTATGGGTATGTGAAACATCTAACACACATTAAGTGATTTTTTCTTTTTGCTATTGCAATAATCATGAGACTTATCATAGACAAGTTTTACCTGGAGCTGCTAATTAACTTGTGTTTTCATTTCAGAATCCTTATTGCCTTCTGTGCACTGCGGAGGAAAGGTTTTATCATTATGAGGCTGAAAGTGAGTGAGATACTCATGTGTTCATTTGGAGGTGGATGAGGGCATGACCTCATCTCTCTTGCTGGCGCGGTAGGAGGCTGGCCAGTCACCTCTTTCAGGTTGAAAAGTTATTACGTAAATCGCAGGCTGCTCCACTGAATTCAGCCTACAACGCTTGTCCGTCATTTTCATGCCACGAATGTTGCAATGGCAAGACACTGTGAATACCATTCAGACATCCACCCTAGCCACTGTCCAGGCACCTAAGCCAATGTGCAGCCGTATATCCCATTGTCCAGGCATCCAGACCAATGTCCAGGCTTCGAGAACAATGATAGGGCATCCAGACCGATTTCCAGGCACTCAGAACAATAATGAGGCAACCAGACAATAGTTGAGGGACCCAGGCCGATGTCCAGATATAAAGACCAAAGATGAGGCACCCAGACCAATATCCAGACTCCCAGAACAATCATGAGGCTTCCAGACCCACGTCCAGACACCCAGACCCAGGCCCAGACACTCAGACCAATGTCTAGACACCCAGACCAAACTCGAGACTCCTGGAACAATGATGGAGTGTTCCAGGCCAATGAACAGGCACCCAGACGAATGACCAGGTACCCTGATCAAAGTAATGAGCTTTTGACATGTATACAGGTCATCAGTAAATACGGCCATGCATCTCGTTAGTGTCTGCTGAATCTGAATCACTAGTCTGAAGCGCTGACATCGAATATATGATGCAAGATTCACTGTAACTGGAATCTAAACCGATGTTTATGGCTTTATCTATACGATATATTTCTGAACAAATATGTCTAACTGGGAAGACGGGATTTGAGGGAAAGATTAGTCGTCCAAACGCTCGCATCCATACATTTTTCTTCGTCTATCTTGATGTCATCAGTGTAGATATGGATTTAATCTGTGTTTAACGTGTATTTTCTTTCGCCGCTGGTGGGAGTGGTGGCAGTGGTGGTGGGAGGGTGTGGTTAGACCTCTAGGTCCAGCGAGAGGTGTAGTCTTTTTTCCGGAAGGGAGCCATTAAATGTTCATCTGAATGCTTTGCGTCTCCTGTGGAGTTGTTTTTCTTTTCGATGGCAGATGATCAGTTTCCCTTTGACATCTATACAGCCATGATCATTCGCTGGCTTAGGAAGTGGCGTGTGATGGCTAAGGGTAAGGTCTTCTAACAACTGGGGGAAGACATGAATAGCGCTACCAAAAGGTTACTTTCACATCCCGCTTTACTACCAAGGCGAGATAATGTAAGTCCTTCTTCCTGGCTGTCACAAAAGCACGTATGAAACTTAGGGATTCTCGTCGAAATCAAAGAGGAGGCGAATCTACTTCATCTCTCATCCAAGGCAATTATCGTGCACGTTACATCTCTAAAGACACATTCGCGGACATCTATTCTGAATCACATCCAGCCTCCTCAGGGATGTGGTTGCTGTACGAGGAACATGTAATGTATGACCCAGCGTCAAATTTGCACCAAATGATAAAGATTTCCAGTCGTTACCACAGCCACGGTTACCCACAATTAACCATCTTACGTTATTTGATTTTCTTGGACATCTCTTATGTGGTCAATATATATTTTCTAATCCAAACCTATCAAAGCGCACATCCTAATAGGAGACCGAATTTTCAAAGGATATCGGATGATTAAGTAAAAGATACATTATTCTCATAGCTGCAAAATTACCTCAGATTCTCTTCGCAGATGGACACGTAAAACCTCAAAGCAAAAAGTCTAATGTTAGAAGACTCCAGAGGTGGCTCTCCAATCTTCTTGAGCCAAAAATTGTGCATTTGTGGACCAGTGCCACACTGCACGGTCGTTGGCAAACACTGTGTATCTGAGGTTTCTTGCGCATGGATGCCGGGGAGAGAGAAGAGAATTGATAAAAATTACAAGAAAAAAAGAGTTGGGTTTTGTATACTTCCTTATAACACTCCATCTCCCAGCAGAAAAAAACAAAGTGTCTGAAATGACGTCTTTGAGGAGTTTAAAAGAACTAGTTCTGTCCTTTGGTATACCATCAAATAATGGTGGCAAATTACCTCTCACACCTGAATTATATAGTTTCATTAGGAGCCAGTTACACCACGGCTTTACCATTATCATGAAAGATTGAAAGCAAGTCTTCATTATTTTCTCTGAAGACCAATGTATGATTTCTACCTTTTAGACAGACTAAATCATGTAGTGTGTTTCTGTTATCTACGAAAGCCACATTGTTAACTAATTTCTTTTGGAAATTTTTGACTCCTCGGGGAAAATATATCTTTTGTCACCTCATTCTTTCCAATACTTTGCATAAGTAATGATTCAGCAAAAAGAAGTCGAAATGAACTGTAGTTCATTAGAATTGGGAAGACACTGACAAATCGCCATGTCTTCGGCAAAATTCTGATTAATTCATAAGTCGTCAGAAACATATCATCTCTTAAATGATCTGTATTTTGTCTGGTCTCGCTCGCATCACGACGTAGAGTATTTTGGATGGTTCGAGGGAGGTTGTGCCTCCATAGGATTTGACGACAAGGATTACCTCATCCATGTTGAATTCTTTAACATACGTCGCAATGAACCTTTGCGTAGCAAAGTCACCATCTGTCAGCTTCTCATCGTATATAAAGCATCTTTATGGCTACCCGAACAATTGGTATCAGAGAACTGTTGGGTATTGGTGTTGGCCAATGTCCACTGCATTGTCGATTTACATAGAATGTTGTTTAAGTTCGAAATTTGTATTGGTTTATTAATATTTTTGTATTTCATTGACTGGGAACCATACTTGCTGGAGTGGAGTGACTTGTAGTGGATGATACGTCTCGGCTTCTCTTAAGCTCTCCTTATCATTTTGCTTTTGCTTGAGCTCTTGCACGCAACAAAGTGACCTACAGAGAGGCTCTTCATTGAGAAGCTCATGCCTCGTACTGCGTTCATTCATACCTCGTACTGCGTTCATTCATACCTCGTACTGCGTTCATTCATACCTCGTACTGCGTTCATTCATACCTCGTACTGCGTTCATTCATACCTCGTACTGCGTTCATTCATACCTCCTACTGCGTTCATTCATACCTCGTACTGCGTTCATTTATACCTCGGACTGCGTTCATTCATACCTCGTACTGCGTTCATTCATACCTCGTACTGCGTTCATTCATACCTCCTACTGCGTTCATTCATACCTCGTACTGCGTTCATTCATATCTCCTACTGCGTTCATTCATAACTCGTACTGCGTTCATTCATACCTCGTACTGCGTTCATTCATACCTCGTACTGCGTTCATTCATACCTCCTACTGCGTTCATTCATACCTCGTACTGCGTTCATTCATACCTCGTACTGCGTTCATTCATACCTCCTACTGCGTTCATTCATACCTCGTACTGCGTTCATTCATACCTCGTACTGCGTTCATTCATACCTCGTACTGCGTTCATTTATACCTCGGACTGCGTTCATTCATACCTCGTACTGCGTTCATTCATACCTCGTACTGCGTTCATTCATACCTCCTACTGCGTTCATTCATACCTCGTACTGCGTTCATTCATACCTCGTACTGCGTTCATTCATACCTCGTACTGCGTTCATTCATACCTCGTACTGCGTTCATTCATACCTCCTACTGCGTTCATTCATACCTCGTACTGCGTTCATTCATACCTCGTACTGCGTTCATTCATACCTCGTACTGCGTTCATTCATACTTCGTACTGCGTTCATTTATACCTCGTACTGCGTTCATTCATACCTCGTACTGCGTTCATTTATACCTCGTACTGCGTTCATTCATACCTCGTACTGCGTTCATTTATACCTCGTACTGCGTTCATTCATCGCAAGATAACCCTGTGCTTTACGTTGTTTGCGGAGGTGTTTAGGAACACGTATGTCTGCAGCCTTGAAAACCAACCTCTTTATGTGTCCTTCTCTCTCTCTCTCTCTCTCTCTCTCTCTCTCTCTCTCTCTCTCTCTCTCTCTCTCTCTCTCTATTATATTTCATTATTTTGCTTCGTCGCTGTCTCCCGCGTTAGCAAGGTAGCGCAAGGAAACAGACGAAAGAATGGCCCAACCCACCCACATACACATGTATATACATACACGTCCACACACGCTAATATATATACCTATACATCTCAATGTACACATATATATATATATATATACACACACAGACATATACATATATACACATGTACACAATTCATACTGTCTGCCTTTATTTATTCCCATCCCCACCTCGCCACACATGGAATAACAACCCCTTCCCCCTCATGTGTGCGAGGTAGCGCTAGGAAAAGACAACAAAGGCCCCATTCGTTCACACTCAGTCTCTAGCTGTCATGTAATAATGCACCGAAACCACAGCTCCCTTTCCACATCCAGGCCCCACACCACTTTCGATGGTTTACCCCAGACGCTTCACATGCCCTGGTTCAATCCATTGACAGCACGTCGACCCCGGTATACCACATCGTTCCAATTCACTCTATTCCTTGCACTCCTTTCACCCTCCTGCATATTCAGGCCGCGATCACTCAAAATCTTCTTCACTCCATCTTTCCACCTCCAATTTGGTTTCCCACTTCTCCTCGTTCCCTCCACCTCTGACACGTATATCCTCTTGGTCAATCTTTCCTCACTCATGCTCTCAATATGACCAAACCATTTCAAAACACCCTCTTCTGCTCTCTCAAACACACTCTTTTTATTTCCACACATTTCTCTTACCCTTACATTACTTACTCGATCAAACCACCTTACACCACATATTGTCCTCAAACATCTCATTTCCAGCACATCCACCCTCTTGCGCACAACTCTATCCATAACCCACGCCTCGTAACCATACAAGAATGTTGGAACCACTATTCCTTCAAACATACCCATTTTTGCTTTCCGAGATAATGTTCTCGACTTCCAAACATTCTTCAAGGCTCCCAGAATTTTCGCCCCCTCCCCCACCCTATGATTCACTTCCGCTTCCATGGTTCCATCCGCTGCCAAATCCACACCCAGATATCTAAAACATTTCACTTCCTCCAGTTTTTCTCCATTCAAACTTACCTCCCAATTGACTTGACCCTCAACCCTACTGTACCTAATAACCTTGCTCTTATTCACATTTACTCTTAACTTTCTTCTTTCACACACTTTACCAAACTCAGTCACTCTCAGTGACTCTCTCTCTCTCTCTCTCTCTCTCTCTCTCTCTCTCTCTCTCTCTCTATATATATATATATATATATATATATATACACATATATATATATCATATTTATTTATTTTATTATACTTAGTCGCTGTCTCCCGCGTTAGGGAGGTAGCGCAGGGAAACAGACGAAAGAATTGCCCAACCCACCCACATAAACATGTATATACACAAACGCTCGCACACGTATATATACATACCTATACATTTCAACGTATACATACATATACATACACAGACATATACATATATACACATGTACATATTCATACCTGCTGCCTTCATCCATTCCATATATATATATATATATATATATATATATATATATATATATATATATATATATATATATATATATATATATATATATATATATATAGAGAGAGAGAGAGAGAGAGAGAGAGAGAGAGAGAGCGCATGACGTTCCCTGCGCATGACTAACTCCCAGGCTGCTTGCTATGTTAAGGTGCCTTAACATTACGGGCTCAACATATGATCCCATTTGTAAAAAAAAAAAAAAAAAAAAAAAGGAACGAAAGAAAAAAGAAAAAAGAAAAGCGCATTGGTAGAAAGTTACGTCGCTGTGTCGCCATAATGTGCCCCCATGAGATGGTCGTGCATCAGAGCCCAGATGGAGGTATATTGCTCTCGCAGTGTGCTCCATGTTACGATCGTCTGTAAGAATTACACCTCCATCGTGCAGAATGGATTTGAGTTTAGTATAGTGTTGGGCTATTTCTCTATCATCGATCCACTGGCTTCTTCCCTGATGATAAAGGACGTAAAAATATCCTAAAAATCTAATTCATTATATCTTACAATCTTTCATTTATCTTCAATCTGTTTCATTTATATGTTTATTTTGATTATTTCTTTTATTCTCTTACTGTAATTATCATTATTATTGTATCATTAATATTATGTCTATTATCATTATCATTATTGTGATTATTATTACTATTATCATTATTATCATCATCATTATTATCATTATCATTATTATATTATTACTATTATTATTATTATTATTATTATTATTATTATCATTATTATTATTATTATTATCATTATCATTATTTTCATTATCATAATTATCACTGATATCATTATCTTTATTATCTTTTACGTTTATCTTAATAATTCTTCCACCAATCAATAAATTTATCATCATTATCCAATTTTCACGGGGGGGGGGGGGGGGGTTAGGTATTTGATTTGAATAAATCTATTGCATCATTTAGTGTACTGGCGCTGGGACAACAGATATAGCAAATGGACAAAATCTTTGTAGTGATCTTTCATCTACATTCGAGCTCTTATAGTGTTCAAAAGTCAGCTGTGAGCTAAACTGTTACATTATGAACATATATATAGGCAGGCTGCGCTATTATCTTCATGTCGTCTGTACGAATGTTTGGTCATTTAATATCATCCATTGCACGAATGTTGGTCATTTGATATCATCCATTGCACGAATGTTGGTCATCTGATAAAATCCAATGCACGAATGTTCGTCATTAATATCATCCACTACACGAGTGTTAGCCATTTAATATCATCCACTGCACGAAATGTTAGTCATCTGATATCATCCATTGCACGAAATGTTAGTCATCTGATATCATCCATTGCACGAATGGTAGTCATTACTATCATTCATCCTCGGATACGTGTACAATGAATTGCCTCTCTGCGGCCCAGCAGCGGATGCCCTGTACAATGCAAGGTGCACAGATGGCTATACTCACGTGTTTCTGACACCACTGCAGCGGTTAAGCTGTCTTCATAATGAATGTGGCAACTCAAGCTGTACTGAAGTGGTGTGTGTGTGTGTGTGTGTGTGTGTGTGTGTGTGTGTGTGTGCTGACCCACCCCAGTCACAATAATCATAAGGTGAAATATGATTGAAGAATATCCATGAACGCTAAACACGATCTTGGCGTCCATGGATATTCTTCACTCATCCAATCCGCTTTTGTTTATCTTTAGGAGGTTTTTTTTTTAGGCATACCTTAAAATGAGTAATGTGAATAGACGCAGATGAACGAGGGAAAGAATATTTTTCATCAAATATATTGATCAAACAGTTAGATATGATCAGTAAACAAGACACTTCTCAAAATTCACGTCACTGAACTATATGAATCAGATTTTGAAATGTATGATATACTTCAAGAGCTTACAGGGCGACAGATGTATACGATACATAAACTAAAAATATCTGGAACTACACACACAGAACGAAATTCACATACGACATCAAAATATCAAAAAATACTCGTAAAGAAATGGACAAATTTACTCTCACTAAAATCAGATCAATTCCCATTGTACAAAAGAAATTCAGCTTATCTTTTTGAGAGGCATAATTATGAACCATGATCTTCTTGCTAGCAAATGCAGCGTGAAACTTCACCGGTGTGAAACATCCATCGGATGCTTCTGTCTGTCCTTTCAGTTGTACAACGTCCCCTCACTCCCTCCTCACTCAACCAAAAAAAAACAAATAGTTTCTTAACAAAAAACTGATGGTTACATTCATTATGAAATATTCACGAGGTGCACAAGCTGCTGGCGAATATAACACTGATGTATTTTTACGTATGTATTATGAAGGCTGATGAATATATAATTAATTCCAACTCTGTTTATTGTTAAGTTTCATTTTTTTTTTTTTCTCCTCGTTTGGAAATTGAATGCACACTGTGAGGCGGGAGTATTAATGAGGGCAATGCGTCATGAGACTCACTTTTTATTTCTGGGTGTTAAACAAGACAACACAACCCCTCCAAAAGAAATTCAAAACTTCTTTGCTCAAGAAAACACATAATACGTATGATATTGTTAATTACTTGATATGAATATAGAAGAATTAGTTTCCTCACTTAATCCCTCTTGTACTATCTTTACTCACTGGATAGCTGGAATAAACAATACTTAATGACTTCGAAATACAAGTAAAACAGACTAAATAGAGCTTTGCTAATGTAATTATCCAATAAACTAAAATATGGTAAATTGGGTTATGTTAGAGAGCACTGATTATGAATCAATGGATTATGTTTAATTATATTTCTTTTCATTTATCTAAAGGTTAAAAAAATGTTGGTATAATTGCCACCGTATAAAAACTATTATTATTATTATCATCATCATAAGTTCTGCCAGCCATTAAAAGCAACAGCGTAATTAAGAAAATCTCTTTTTTTTGTTAGTACATGATGAAAATTGATTCGGAGTTTAGCTGACATTTCACTGGACCTACCTTCTTTGCAGATTATAGTCTTTAGTACCAAATACAAACTTTATTCGTATATATATATATATATATATATATATATATATATATATATATATATATATATATATATATATATATATATATAATATATATATTGGAAAGGATCACAATTTTGCGCGTGATCAACATATTCCTATGAGTCCATGGGGAAAATGAAACACGAAAAGTTCCCAAGTGCACTTTCGTGTAAAAATCACATCATCAGGGGAGACACAAGAAAGAAATACAACAGTCAGTTGATATACATCGAAGAGACGAAGCTATGACGCCATTTGGTAAACATGTGATTGTCCAAAACATGTTTTGGCCAAGTTAGGGAGGTGAATGCAAGAGTTTTGGAGAGAGGGGCAAGTATGCAGTATGTTGTGGATAAGAGGGTTTGGGAAGTGAGTTATTTGTTGGTCGCTGATGATACAGCGCTGGTGGCTGATTCGGGTGAGAACTGCAGAAGTTGGTGACTGATTTTGGTAAAGTGTGTGAAAGAAGAAAGCTGAGAGTAAATGTGAATAAGAGCAAGGTTATTAGGTTCAGTAGGGCTAAGGGACAAGTAAATTGGGAAGTAAGTTTAAATGGAGAAAAACTGGAGGAAGTGAAGTGTTTTAGATATATGAGAGTGGATCTGGCAGCGGGTGGAACCATGGAAGTGGAAGTGAGTCACAGAGTGGGGGAGGGGGCAAATGTTCTGGGAGCGTTGAAGAATGTGTGGAAGGCGAGAACATTATCTCGTAGAGCAAAAATGGGTATGTTTGAAGGAATAGCGGTTCTAACAATGTTATATGGTCGTGAGACATGGGTGATAGGGTTGTGCGGAGGAGGGTGGATGTGTTGGAAATGAGATGTTTGAGGACAATATGTGGTGTGAGGTGGTTTGATCGAGTAAGTAGTGAAAGGGTAAAAGGGATGTTTGGTAATAAAGGGTGTGGTTGAGAGAGCAGAAGAGGGTGTATTGAAATGGTTTGGTCACATGGAGAGAATGAATGAGGAAAGATTGACAAAGAGGATTCATGTGTCACAGGTGGAGTGAACGAGGAGAAGTGGGAGACCAAATTGGAGGTGGAAGGAGGGAGTGAAGATTTTGAGCGATCGGGGCTTGAACATACAGGAGGGTGAAAGGCGTGCAAGGAATAGAGTGAATTGGAACGATGCGGTATACCGGGGTCGACGTGCTGTCAATGGATTGAACCAGGGCATGTGAAGCGTCTCGGGTAAACCATGGAAAGTTTTGTGCGGCTTGGGTGTAGAAAGGGAGCTGTGGTTTCGGTGCATTACACATGACAGCTAGAGACTGAGTGTGAACGAATGTGGCCTTTGTTGTCTTTTCCTGGCGCTACCTCGCGCGCACGCGGGGGGAAGGGGATGTCATTTCATGTGTGGCGGGATGGCGGCAGGAATGGATGAAGGCAGCATGTATGAATATGTACATACACAGTCATATGTTCATACATATGACTGTGTATGTATATGTATGTATACGTTGTAATGTATAGGTATGTATGTGTACGCGTGTGGGCGTGTATGTATATACATGTGTATGTGGGTGGGTTGGGCCATTCTTTAGTCTGTTTCCTTGCGCTACCTCGCTAACGCACGAGACAGCGTCAAAGTATAATATATATATATATATATATATATATATATATATATATATATATATATATATATATATATATATATATATATATATATGTGTGTGTGTGTGTGTGTGTGTGTGTGTGTGTGTGTGTGTGTGTGTGTGTGTGTGTGTGAGTGTGTGTGTGTGTGTGTGTTTATGTGTGTGTGTGTGTGTGTGTGTGTGTGTGTGTGTGTGTGTGTGTGTGTGTGTGTGTGTGTGTGTGTGTGTGTATTTCTTCATATATATATATTCGCCATTTCCTGCGTCAGCGAGTTAGCGTTAAGAACAGAGGACTGAGTCTTAGAGAAAAATCCTCACTTGGCCCCAGACTGGAGGGGTGGATTTCTCGACCCCGCTCCCTTGTTTACCAAATGGTGTCCCAGCTACGTCTCTTCGTTCTATATCAACTGACTTATTTTTCGTTCTTGTATCTCCTTTGATGATGTGATTATAACACGAAAGTGCACTTGGGAACTTATCGTGTTTCATTTCCCCGTAGACTCATAAGAATATATATATATATATATATATATATATATATATATATATATATATATATATATATATATATATATATTTATTCATTTATGTTTATCTATTTTGCTTTGTCGCTGTCTCCCGCGTTAGCGAGGTAGCGCAAGGAAACAGACGTAAGAATGGCCCAACCCACCCACATACACATGTATATACATACACGTCCACACACGCAAATATACATACCTATACATCTAAATGTACACATATATATACAAACACAGACATATACATATATACACATGTACATAATTCACACTGTCTGCCTTTAATTATTCCCATCGCCACCCCGCCACACATGGAATAACAACCCCCTCCCCCCTTATGTGTGCGAGGTAGCGCTAGGAAAAGACAACAAAGGCCACATTCGTTCACACTCAGTCTCTAACTGTCATGTGATAATGCACCGAAACCACAGCTCCCTTTCCACATCCAGGCCTCAGAGAACTTTCCATGGTTTACCCCAGACGCTTCACATGCCCTGGTTCAATCCATTGACAGCACGTCGACCCGGGTATACCACATCGATCCAATTCACTCTATTCCTTGCACGCCTTTCACCCTCCTGCATGTTCAGGCCTTGATCACTCAAAATCTTCTTCAATCCATCTTTCCACCTCCAATTTGGTCTCCCACTTCTCGTTCCCTCCACCTCTGACACATATATCCTCTTGGTCAATCTTTCCTCATTCATTCTCTCCATGTGCCCAAAACATTTTAAAACACCCTCTTCTGCTCTATCAACCACACTCTTTTTATTTCCATACATCTCTCTTACCCTTACATTACTTACTCGATCAAACAACCTCACACCACATATTTTCCTCAAACATCTCATTTCCAGCACATCCACCCTCCTGCGCACAACTCTATCCATAGCCCACGCTTCGCAACCACACAACATTGTTGGAACCACCATTCCTTCAAACATACCCATTTTTGCTTTCAGAGATAATGTTCTCGACTTCCACACATTCTTCAAGGCTCCCAGGATTTTCGCCCCCTACCCCACCCTATGATTCACTTCCACTTCCATGGTTCCATCCGCTGTCAGATCCACTCCCAGATATCTAAAACACTTTGCTTCCCCCAGTTTTTCTCAATTCAAACTTACCTCCCAATTGACTTGACCCTCAACCCTACTGTACCTAATAACATTGCTCTTATTCACATTTACTCTTAACTTTCTTCTTTCATACACTTTACCAAACTCAGTCACCAGCTTCTACAGTTTCTCACATGAATCAGCCACCAGCGCTGTATCATCCGCGAACAACAACTGACTCACTTCCCAAGCTCTCTCATCCACAATCGACTGCATACTTGCCCCTCTTTCCAAAACTCTTGCATTCACCTCCCTAACAACCCCATCCATAAACAAATTAAACAACCATGGAGACATCACAAACCCCTGCCGCAAACCTACATTCACTGAGAACCAATCACTTTCCTCTCTTCCTACACGTACACATGCCTTACATCCTCGATAAAAACTTTTCACTGCTTCTAACAACTTGCCTCCCACACCATATATCATTAATACCTTCCACAGAGCCTCTGTATCAACTCTATCATATGCCTTCTTCAGATCCATAAATACTACATACAAATCCATTTGCTTTTCTAAGTATTTCTCACATACATTCTTCAAAGCAAACACCTGATCCACACAACCTCTACCACTACTGAAACCACACTGATCTTCCCCAATCTGATGCTCTGTACATGCCTTCACCCTCTCAATCAACACCCTCCCATATGATTTCCCAGGAATACTCAACAAACTTATACCTCTGTAATCTGAGCACTCACTCTTATCTCCTTTGCCCTTGTACAATGGCACTATGCAAGCATTCCGCCAATCTTCAGGCACCTCACCATGAATCATACATAATATATATATATATATATATATATATATATATATATATATATATATATATAATTTTTTTCTTTTTTTTTTTTTTTTGCTTTGTCGCTGTCTCCCGCGTTTGCGAGGTAGCGCAAGGAAACAGACGAAAGAAATGGCCCATCCCACCCCCATACACATGTATATACATACGTCCACACACGCAAATATACATACCTACACAGCTTTCCATGGTTTACCCTAGACGCTTCACATGCCCCAGTTCAATCCACTGACAGCACGTCAACCCCGGTATACCACATCGCTCCAATTCACTCTATTCCTTGCCCTCCTTTCACCCTCCTGCATGTTCAGGCCCCGATCACACAAAATCTTTTTCACTCCATCTTTCCACCTCCAATTTGGTCTCCCTCTTCTCCTCGTTCCCTCCACCTCCCACACATATATCCTCTAGGTCAATCTTTCCTCACTCATTCTCTCCATGTGCCCAAACCATTTCAAAACACCCTCTTCTGTTCTCTCAACCACGCTCTTTTTATTTCCACACATCTCTCTTACCCTTACGTTACTTACTCGATCAAACCACCTCACACCACACATTGTCCTCAAACATCTCATTTCCAGCACATCCATCCTCCTGCGCACAACTCTATCCATAGCCCACGCCTCGCAACCATACAACATTGTTGGAACCACTATTCCTTCAAATATATATATATATATATATATATATATATATATATATATATATATATATATATATATATATATATATATATATATATAGATATGGTGTGGGAGGCAAGTTGTTAGAAGTAGTGAAAAGTTTTTATCGAGGATGTAAGGCATGTGTACGTGTAGGAAGAGAGGAAAGTGATTGGTTCTCAGTGAATGTAGGTTTGCGGCAGGGGTGTGTGATGTCTCCATGGTTGTTTAATTTGTTTATGGATGGGGTTGTTAGGGAGGTAAATGCAAGAGTTTTGGAAAGAGTGGCAAGTATGAAGTCTGTTGGGGATGAGAGAGCTTGGGAAGTGAGTCAGTTGTTGTTCGCTGATGATACAGCGCTGGTGGCTGATTCATGTAAGAAACTGCAGAAGCTGGTGACTGAGTTTGGTAAAGTGTGTGAAAGAAGAAAGTTAAGAGTAAATGTGAATAAGAGCAAGGTAATTAGGTACAGTAGGGTTGAGGATCAAGTCAATTTGGGAGGTAAGTTTGAATGGAGAAAAACTGGAGGAAGTAAAGTGTTTTAGATATCTGGGAGTGGATCTGGCAGCGGATGGAACCATGGAAGCGGAAGTAGATCATAGGGTGGGGGAGGGGGCGAAAATCCTGGGAGCCTTGAAGAATGTATGGAAGTCGAGAACATTATCTCGGAAAGCAAAAATGGGTATGTTTGAAGGAATAGTGGTTCCAACAATGTTGTATGGTTGCGAGGCGTGGGCTATGGATAGAGTTGTGCGGAGGAGGATGGATATGCTGGAAATGAGATGTTTGAGGACAATGTGTGGTGTGAGGTGGTTTGATCGAGTAAGTAACGTAAGGGTAAGAGAGATGTGTGGAAATAAAAAGAGCGTGGTTGAGAGAGCAGAAGAGGGTGTTTTGAAATGGTTTGGGCACATAGAGAGAATGAGTGAGGAAAGATTGACCAAGAGGATATATGTGTCGGAGGTGGAGGGAACGAGGAGAAGTGGGAGACCATATTGGAGGATGAAAGATGGGGTGAAAAAGATTTTGTGTGATCGGGGCCTGAACATGCAGGAGGGTGAAAGGAGGGCAAGGAATAGAGTGAATTGGAGCGATGTGGTATACCGGGGTTGACGTGCTGTCAGTGGATTGAATCAAGGCATGTGAAGCGTCTGGGGTAAACCATGGAAAGCTGTGTAGGTATGTATATTTGCGTGTGTGGACGTATGTATATACGTGTGTATGGGGATGGGTTGGGCCATTTCTTTCGTCTGTTTCCTTGCGCTACCTCGCAAACGCGGGAGACAGCGGCAAAAAAAAAAAAAAAAAAAAAAAAAATATATATATATATATATATATATATATATATATATATATATATATATATATATATATATATATATATATATATATATATAATCTTAATCAATGGAAATAACTATATTCTATCTAAGTCTATTTAATTTCAATCATTACGGGATTTCGTCTCATTTTCACGGTTACCAGCCCTACAGACACGCATTTGATCGCCTCGAATTTCACTGGCACCCATCATGGGTAAACTACATCTTTCTTTTTTCCCTCGTACGTATGCACCTCAGTGAGGAATACCCGAGCCATTATTCACCCCTCACCTTTTCATTTCATCATTTCATTGGCCATTGAACGTTCGGGAGAAGATATACGGTTTAGTTTATTGGAAATTCCTGGCATAACTCTCCTAACTTTCCCCTTTCTCCTTCGATCATGAAGCTTCCTGCTGCATCTCGGCCTCCAACTTCTCCAGTTCTCTCTCTCCCTCAGCAGGTACAGAGATGAATGAAATCCTATAATTAATCTGTCTGCCTCGGGAGCCTTCATCTCAGGTATTGGAATAGGTGGCCATAACCTTTATCTATTTCTCTTATGTGTCTGAAAAGGTCCTAAATTTTACGTGGGTCAGGCTAAGGTCCTGAACTTCAGGTATTACAATAGGTAGCCAAACCTTGTCCTTGTCTGAGCTCATAATCCTTATCATATATCTCTTTTGAGTTTAAAATTGTGAAACAGAAATCACTCATTCTTATAGATTACAATGCTTGTAGGTGGCTATATATCATGGCCATTCCTGTATGAGATGTACACTTATACATATCCCTCACAAGGACCAATCAGAATTTATCTTCTATCTCTAACAAGAATAAGAACCTTCCTAGAAATATTATCACCAATTTTCAATGAAACTTACAAGCACGCTTCCATTATACGCAAACGAAACTGTTGTTTTCTTTAAATACTTATTGTCTTGAATGGCAGGGGAGAATTTACATTTACAAAAGGCATAATATGGGGTAAACCATGGAAAGTTTTGTGGGTCCTGAATGTGGAAAGGGAGCTGTGGTTTCGGTGCATTATACATGACAGCTAGAGACTGAGCGTGAACGAATGTGGCCTTTGTTGTCTTTTCCTAGCGCTACCTCGTGCGCATGCGGGGGGAGGGGGTTGTCATGCGTGGCGGGGTGGCGACGAGAAAGAATAAAGGCAGACAATGTAGATTATATACATATGTATATATGTATATATCTGTGTGTGTGTATATATACATATACGTTGAGATGTATAGGCATGTATATATGCGTGTGTGGACGTTTATGTATATACATGCGTATGTGGGTGGGTTGGGCTATTCTTTCGTCTGTTTCCTTATGCTACCTCGCTGACGCGGGAGAAGGCGATTACGTTTAAAAAACACAACACACAAGGAAAATGTTCAGTATCAACATCTGTCGGTTCATATTCAAGATAACAGATGCAGTTTAGTCATATTAATCGATCATGTTTCTGTAAAGCAGTCTCTTGTATAGTGAGTACAATCATAGCCTCATTTATTTGGCATGTTCTGTTACATATTTAGAAATCATTAAAATAAAGTCTTTATCAATCCTCGTTTATTATCCAGTAACCAAAGTTAGTGCTTAAGTGAGTGGGTGAGAAAAAGACTTATCTTCTTACCATGACATAAATTGAAATTAGAAAATATTTCTTGTAAATATCACAGTTTTTTTTTTTATATAATTATCAGGGCTTTTAATGACTCGATAATGATAATTGGCCAGTACAATATAATGTCCCTAAGACATCTCTCTCGGTTCATTAACTCGGCGAACGAACTGAAATACCTGAAGCACAGAAAAATATTGGAAATATTCGCGTATATGTCGACCGCGATATTCATGGCAAAAAAAAAAAATGGATTGGCACTAAAGTCGCCAGAGGCTTTTGTGGTTCATCATTATTTTGTATCAATAAATGAAATGTGTCCATCAGTTTTTCAAACAGTTCGGAACTCATGATTTTTGGATGGGATTGAGTTATGACGCCGACCGACACCTGCGGGCATTTCACATCAGTAATGGATTACCTGGGAATATTTAGCAAGGAATACCAACACACACACACACACACACACACACACACGCATATATATATATATATATATATATATATATATATATATATATATATATATTTTCTATATTTTTATTATACTTTGTCGCTGTCTCCCGCGTTTGCGAGGTAGCGCAAGGAAACAGACGAAAGAAATGGCCCAAACCCCCCCCCCATACACATGTATATACATACGTCCACACACGCAAATATACATACCTACACAGCTTTCCATGGTTTACCCCAGACGCTTCACATGCCTTGATTCAATCCACCGACAGCACGTCAACCCCGGTATACCACAACGCTCCAATTCACTCTATTCCTTGCCCTCCTTTCACCCTCCTGCATGTTCAGGCCCCGATCACACAAAATCTTTTTCACTCCATCTTTCCACCTCCAATTTGGTCTCCCTCTTCTCCTCGTTCCCTCCACCTCCGACACATATATATCCTCTTGGTCAATCTTTCCTCACTCATTCTCTCCATGTGCCCAAACCACTTCAAAACACCCTCTTCTGCTCTCTCAACCACGCTCTTTTTATTTCCACACATCTCTCTTACCCTTACGTTACTCACTCGATCAAACCACCTCACACCACACATTGTCCTCAAACATCTCATTTCCAGCACATCCATCCTCCTGCGCACAACTCTATCCATAGCCCACGCCTCGCAACCATACAACATTGTTGGAACCACTATTCCTTCAAACATACCCATTTTTGCTTTCCGAGATAATGTTCTCGACTTCCACACATTCTTCAAGGCCCCCAGAATTTTCGCCCCCTCCCCCACCCTACGATCCACTTCCGCTTCCATGGTTCCATCCGCTGACAGATCCACTCCCAGATATCTAAAACACTTCACTTCCTCCAGTTTTTATCCATTCAAACTCACCTCCCGAATTGACTTGACCCTCAACCCTACTGTACCTAATAACCTTGCTCTTATTCACATTTACTCTTAACTTTCTTCTTCCACACACTTTACCAAACTCAGTCACCAGCTTCTGCAGTTTCTCACATGAATCAGCCACCAGCGCTGTATCATCAGCGAACAACAACTGACTCACTTCCCAAGCTCTCTCATCCCCAACAGACTTCATACTTGCCCCTCTTTCCAAAACTCTTGCATTTACCTCCCTAACAACCCCATCCATAAACAAATTAAACAACCATGGAGACATCACACATCCCTGCCGCAAACCTACATTCACTGAAAACCAATCACTTTCCTCTCTTCCTACACGTACACATGCCTTACATCCTCGATAAAAACTTTTCACTGCTTCTAACAACTTTCCTCCCACACCATATATTCTTAATACCTTCCACAGAGCATCTCTATCAACTCTATCATATGCCTTCTCCAGATCCATAAATGCTACATACAAATCCATTTGCTTTTCTAAGTATTTCTCACATACATTCTTCAAAGCAAACACCTGATCCACACATCCTCTACCACTTCTGAAACCACACTGCTCTTCCCCAATCTGATGCTCTGTACATGCCTTCACCCTCTCAATCAATACCCTCCCATATAATTTACCAGGAATACTCAACAAATTTATACCTCTGTAATTTGAGCACTCACTCTTATCCCCTTTGCCTTTGTACAATGGCACTATGCACGCATTCCGCCAATCCTCAGGCACCTCACCATGAGTCATACATACATTAAATAACCTTACCAACCAGTCAACAATACAGTCACCCCCTTTTTTAATAAATTCCACTGCAATACCATCCAAACCTGCTGCCTTGCCGGCTTTCATCTTCCGCAAAGCTTTCACCACCTCTTCTCTGTTTACCAAATCATTTTCCCTAACCCTCTCACTTTGCACACCACCTCGACCAAAACACCCTATATCTGCCACTCTATCATCAAACACATTCAACAAACCTTCAAAATACTTACTCCATCTCCTTCTCACATCACCACTACTTGTTATCACCTCCCCATTTGCGCCCTTCAGTGAAGTTCCCATTTGCTCCCTTGTCTTACGCACTTTATTTACCTCCTTCCAGAACATCTTTTTATTCTCCCTAAAATTTAATGATACTCTCTCACCCCAACTCTCATATATATATATATATATATATATATATATATATATATATATATATATATATATATATATATATATATATATAGAGAGAGAGAGAGAGAGAGAGAGAGAGAGAGAGAGAGAGAGAAGAGCATATTTTCAGCATGGATGATGATTTGGTTTTATAAATAGATATTCTATCAAAAATTCTTGATCTTTTTTCATATTATGAAGTAATATATAATTTTCATATATGTACAGTTCTAGTTATTTTCTTACGCTAGATGGGACGGCATGGCATGGCACGGCATTTATATATATATATATATATATATATATATATATATATATATATATATATATATATATATATATATATATATATATGGATATATATATATATATATATATATATATATATATATATATATATATATATATATATATATATATATATATATATATATATATATATATATATATATATATTAGCCTGAGCTACGTACCCAATTTATCGACCAGCCCTAATACGGAGGACGAACAGCTGGGTTAACTGTGGATCGACTGCCGCGACTAGAATTCGAACTTATGTGTGCTTAGCCTCGGGGTTTCCATGAATGCGTCATTGTCAGCAACGCGAACCGCTATCCTTCATTACATAAGCCTCCATTCTCCTCAACCTTCTGAGGTGATATCACAAAAATTTGTTACACATTTTGAAAATAGCTACGATTTTGTCTGTTACACTTTCGTTCCATTCTGAAAAAGAAAATGGAGTGAGTTTCATTTGCATTTTCCTTGGTGTTACTAAACGTTAATCATTTCAACATTATTTCAAAATTCCAAAAGAGAAACAAAAGCTGAGTGAATGAGCATGAAAGGTTCTCTCACTGTAGCTATTCTCTTCTCTTCTCTCATACATTTTACTCTCTCTCTCTCTCTCTCTCTCTCTC
Organism: Panulirus ornatus; assembly: GCF_036320965.1. NCBI lineage: Eukaryota > Metazoa > Arthropoda > Malacostraca > Decapoda > Palinuridae > Panulirus > Panulirus ornatus. The sequence goes on from NC_092273.1 coordinate 17,205,122, forward strand.
TCTCTCTCTCTCTCTCTCTCTCTCTCTCTCTCTCTCTCTCTCTCGAAATGAGAAAAAGTCGTGAATAGGAAGGACCACTTTATTTTAACATATCATACCTGCTTGGTGGGGAACAGAAAACGTGCAAATACTTACAGAAAGTGGACCAAAATAAGACATCACCAGAGGGTAAGCAAATTAATCTGCACATCTAGCTATAACAGTCATTCTCTTAACTGGTCGTTACACGTCCATACATTATCATCTAATGGTCACAGGGGAATATATCTGAAACCTGAGGGTTCAGAAAAGTCCAAACACCTTCGTCAGTTCACACACAACGGTGTGACTTCAAAACATCGAGAAGAATCTGGAGATTAGATCTTTGCTGAGTCTAGTTTACAGTGAGATTTTCTCCACCTCCCGAGACTTTAAACATTTATTTAAAAGCGTTGTAAAAAAGAATAAAAAGATGCACACTGGGAGCATGGACGGGAGAGTCCCAGCTTGCTCATTTGTCTACGTGAAACTGGTTATCTCTCTCTCTCTCTCTTTATATATATATATATATATATATATATATATATATATATATATATATATATATATATATATATATATATATATATATATATTTCTTTCTTTTCTTTTATATTATTCACCATTTCCCGCATTAGCGAATTTTGAATATATTTCATACATTATCCCTGGGGATAGGGGAGATAGAATACTTTACACGTATTCCCTGCGTGTCGTAGAAGGCGACTAAAAGGGGATGGAGCGGGGGGCTGTAAATCCTTCGAACTCGTTTTTTTTTCTTATTTTCCAAAAGAAGAAACAGAGAAGGGGGCCAGCTGAGGATATTCCCTCAAAGACCCAGTCCTCTGTTTTTAATGGTACCTCGATAACGCGGGAAATGGTGAATAGTATGAAAGAAAAGAAAAGGTTGTGACATGTCTGCTGAAGGAGGATTTGTGGAAATGTGTGAAAGATTATAAGGGAGTGAATACATATATATATACATATATATATATATACATATACATATATATATATACATATATATATATATATTTATTTATTTATTTATTATACTTTGTCGCTGTCTCCCGCGTTTGCGAGGTAGCGCAAGGAAACAGACGAAAGAAATGGCCCAACCCCCCCCATACACATGTATATACATACGTCCACACACGCAAATATACATACCTACACAGCTTTCCATGGCTTACCCCAGACGCTTCACATGCCTTGATTCAATCCACTGACAGCACGTCAACCCCGGTATACCACATCGCTCCAATTCACTCTATTCCTTGCCCTCCTTTCACCCTCCTGCATGTCCAGGCCCCGATCACACAAAATCTTTTTCACTCCATCTTTCCACCTCCAATTTGGTCTCCCTCTTCTCCTTGTTCCCTCCACCTCCGACACATATATCCTCTTGGTCAATCTTTCCTCACTCATCCTCTCCATGTGCTCAAACCACTTCAAAACACCCTCTTCTGCTCTCTCAACCACGCTCTTTTTATTTCCACACATCTCTCTTACCCTTACGTTACTCACTCGATCAAACCACCTCACACCACACATTGTCCTCAAACATCTCATTTCCAGCACATCCATCCTCCTGCGCACAACTCTATCCATAGCCCACGCCTCGCAACCATACAACATTGTTGGAACCACTATTCCTTCAAACATACCCATTCTTGCTTTCCGAGATAATGTTCTCGACTTCCACACATTCTTCAAGGCCCCCAGAATTTTCGCCCCCTCCCCCACCCTATGATCCACTTCTGCTTCCATGGTTCCATCCGCTGCCAGATCCACTCCCAGATATCTAAAACACTTCACTTCCTCCAGTTTTTCTCCATTCAAACTCACCTCCCAATTGACTTGACCCTCAACCCTACTGTACCTAATAACCTTGCTCTTATTCACATTTACTCTTAACTTTCTTCTTCCACACACTTTACCAAACTCAGTCACCAGCTTCTGCAGTTTCTCACATGAATCAGCCACCAGCGCTGTATCCTCAGCGAACAACAACTGACTCACTTCCCAAGCTCTCTCATCCCCAACAGACTTCATACTTGCCCCTCTTTCCAAAACTCTTGCATTTACCTCCCTAACAACCCCATCCATAAACAAATTAAACAACCATGGAGACATCACACACCCCTGCCGCAAACCTACATTCACTGAGAATCAATCACTTTCCTCTCTTCCTACACGTACACATGCCTTACATCCTCGATAAAAACTTTTCACTGCTTCTAACAACTTTCCTCGCACACCATATATTCTTAATACCTTCCACAGAGCATCTCTATCAACTCTATCATATGCCTTCTCCAGATCCATAAATGCTACATACAAATCCATTTGCTTTTCTAAGTATTTCTCACATACATTCTTCAAAGCAAACACCTGATCCACACATCCTCTACCACTTCTGAAACCACACTGCTCTTCCCTAATCTGATGCTCTGTACATGCCTTCACCCTCTCAATCAATACCCTCCCATATAATTTACCAGGAATACTCAACAAACTTATACCTCTGTAATTTGAGCACTCACTCTTATCCCCTTTGCCTTTGTACAATGGCACTATGCACGCATTCCGCCAATCCTCAGGCACCTCACCATGAGTCATACATACATTAAATAACCTTACCAACCAGTCAACGATACAGTCACCCCCTTTTTTTAATAAATTCCACTGCAATACCATCCAAACCTGCTGCCTTGCCGGCTTTCATCTTCCGCAAAGCTTTCACTACCTCTTCTCTGTTTACCAAATCATTTTCCCTAACCCTCTCACTTTGCACACCACCTCGACCAAAACACCCTATATCTGCCACTCTATCATCAAACACATTCAACAAACCTTCAAAATACTCACTCCATCTCCTTCTCACATCACCACTACTTGTTATCACCTCCCCATTTGCGCCCTTCACTGAAGTTCCCATTTGCTCCCTTGTCTTACGCACTTTATTTACCTCCTTCCAGAACATCTTTTTATTCTCCCTAAAATTTAATGACACTCTCTCACCCCAACTCTCATTTGCCCTTTTTTTCACCTCTTGCACCTTTCTCTTGACCTCCTGTCTCTTTCTTTTATACATCTCCCACTCAATTGCATTTTTTCCCTGCAAAAATCGTCCAAATGCCTCTCTCTTCTCTTTCACTAATACTCTTACTTCTTCATCCCACCACTCACTACCCTTTTTAATCAACCCACCTCCCACTCTTCTCATGCCACAAGCATCTTTTGCGCAATCCATCACTGATTCCCTAAATACATCCCATTCCTCCCCCACTCCCCTTGCTTCCATTGTTCTCACCTTTTTCCATTCTGTACTCAGTCTCTCCTGGTACTTCCTCACACAGGTCTCCTTCTCAAGCTCACTTACTCTCACCACCCTCTTCACCCCAACATTCACTCTTCTTTTCTGAAAACCCATACAAATCTTCACCTTAGCCTCCACAAGATAATGATCAGACATCCCTCCAGTTGCACCTCTCAGCACATTAACATCCAAAAGTCTCTCTTTCGCACGCCTGTCAATTAACACGTAATCCAATAACGCTCTCTGGCCATCTCTCCTACTTACATAAGTATACTTATGTATATCTCGCTTTTTAAACCAGGTATTCCCAATCATCAGTCCTTTTTCAGCACATAAATCTACAAGCTCTTCACCATTTCCATTTACAACACTGAACACCCAATGTATACCAATTATTCCCTCAACTGCCACATTACTCACCTTTGCATTCAAATCACCCATCACTATAACCCGGTCTCGTGCATCAAAACCACTAACACACTCATTCAGCTGCTCCCAAAACACTTGCCTCTCTTGATCTTTCTTCTCATGCCCAGGTGCATATGCACCAATAATCACCCACGTCTCTCCATCAACTTTCAGTTTTACCCATATTAATCGAGAATTTACTTTCTTACACTCTGTCACATACTCCCACAACTCCTGTTTCAGGAGTATTGCTACTCCTTCCCTTGCTCTTGTCCTCTCACTAACCCCTGACTTTACTCCCCAGACATTCCCAAACCACTCTTCCCCTTTACCCTTGAGCTTCGTTTCACTCAGAGCCAAAACATCCAGGTTCCTTTCCTCAAACATACTACCTATCTCTCCTTTTTTCACATCTTGGTTACATCCACACACATTTAGGCACCCCACTCTGAGCCTTCGAGGAGGATGAGCACTCCCCGCGTGACTCCTTCTTCTGTTTCCCATTTTAGAAAGTTAATACAAGGAGGGGAGGATTTCTGGCCCCCCGCTCCCGTCCCGTCTAGTCGCTTTCTATATATATATATATATATATATATATATATATATATATATATATATATATATGCAGCGGGGGCTAGAAATCCTCCCCTCCAGTTTTTACTTTCCAAAAGGAGGCGACTAAAAGGGGTGGAAGCGAAGTGCCACAAGTCCCACTCTTCTTGTATTTCAGTTTCTAAAAGACTTAACATGAATGGAGCCAAGTAAGGAGAACTCCTCTTTCTCAAAGGCTAAGGTTTTACTGGTGCGTCTAACTGTGTGTGAATGTAACCAAGATAAGAGAAAAAAAGGAGAGATAGGTAGTCTGTTTGTGAAGAATAGACCTGGATGTTTTGTCTGTGAGGGAGGCAAAGATCACAGGGATGAGGGAAGAAGAATGATTTGTGCTGAGGGTAAATTCTGGGTTTAACAAGGGAGGTTGTGACATGTCTGCTGAAGGAGGATTTGTGGAAATGTGTGAAAGATTATAAGGGAGTGAATCCCAGAGTAATATGGATAGAAATGAAATTGGATGTCGAAAGGTGGATGTTTGGTAGTGCTTATACATGTGGTAGTGCTCATGCATGTGGTAGGGAGAGGGACGACTAAGAGAGATGAGCGTTTTAGGAAGAGCTAAGTGAGTGCTACAGTCATGTTCCCATGAGTTTGAAGATATACCTAAATAGAATGAGAGTAAGTAAAACGTAAGACCCGGGTCGGTTAAGACCGAGGGATATAAAAGAGGCGAAAACTGAGGTCGATATGCAAATGACTGCACCGATCAGTAATTCATTCGTTACGAGAAAAGTTCCAGAGGGTGAGAAGTTTGCCAGTTCAATACCGATAGTAAAAAAAATAGGTGAGAGGTCCCTGGCCGAATTTCTTCTTAGATTTAGCTTAAAGTTTGGAAATTTATGGAAACCAACATTCGGGACAAGCCTGTACAGTGTTTCTGGTCGATTTTCAGCATGGTTTTCGACGAAGTCGTTCACGTCTGACAATTTTTTGTATTTATTCATATATAAATATATATATATATATATATATATATATATATATATATATATATATATATATATATATATATATATGACGAAAGTAAAGCGTTTAATATCATATCTATCTAAACTTTGAGAAAGCATTCAATAAAGTTTCGCATCGAAGGTTACGTGCAAAAATCTTCACATAATACATATGGGGTTGTACACAGGTCGTCAGGACATGGATTGACAGGTCATACACAAAGACTCAGAATGGTTTTCCGTAACAAATGGTTGTGCCACAGACCACAGTAAGTTGGGAAATAAATCTATAACAGATACTTTACGTCTCCAGCTTGAAACTGATATTGATGGACTGGGCTCAGAGGTGGCATAAGAATTCTACTATCGACGTATGCAAAGAATTACATATGTGTAGTAGCTACAAGAGGGCAAGCTACAGGATGATTTCTGCTGAGCTCCAGAAGATAAATGAAACAAAGAAGCTTTGGAGTAATGTCTCAGCTGACATAAATCCAAGTATGCAATGCATAGATGCAGTGATAAGGAAATGAAAGGTGTTGGAGTATGTTGACTCGATTCCTACAGTGTTGTAATGATTGGTGAAGTCCCAGGCGTAAACGGGAGAGCGCGTGACCTGTGTGTGTCTGTGGAGTGTGGCTTCACCCGGGTATATATATATATATATATATATATATATATATATATATATATATATATATATATATATATATATATATATATGGTGGAGTAGTGGAAAAGAAACTGTTTGGGAGGACGGTTTTTCATACATACATACATACATACATACATATATATATATATATATATATATATATATATAGTAGTAAAAGCTTTGCGGAAGATGAAAGCCGGTAAGGCAGCAGGTTTGGATGGTATTGCAGTGGTATTTATTAAAAAAGGGGGTGACTGTATTGTTGACTGGTTGGTAAGGTTATTTAATGTATGTATGACTCACGGTGAGGTGCCTGAGGATTGGCGGAATGCGTGCATAGTGCCATTGTACAAAGGCAAAGGGGATAAGAGTGAGTGCTCAAATTACAGAGGTATAAGTTTGTTGAGTATTCCTGGGAAATTATATGGTAGGGTATTGATTGAGAGGGTGAAGGCATGTACAGAGCATCAGATTGGGGAAGAGCAGTGTGGTTTCAGAAGTGGTAGAGGATGTGTGGATCAGGTGTTTGCTTTGAAGAATGTATGTGAGAAATACTTAGAAAAGCAAATGGATTTGTATGTAGCATTTATGGATCTGGAGAAGGCATATGATAGAGTTGATAGAGATGCTCTGTGGAAGGTATTAAGAATATATGGTGTGGGAGGAAAGTTGTTAGAAGCAGTGAAAAGTTTTTATCGAGGATGTAAGGCATGTGTACGTGTAGGAAGAGAGGAAAGTGATTGGTTCTCAGTGAATGTAGGTTTGCGGCAGGGGTGTGTGATGTCTCCATGGTTGTTTAATTTGTTTATGGATGGGGTTGTTAGGGAGGTGAATGCAAGAGTTTTGGAAAGAGGGGCAAGTATGAAGTCTGTTGGGGATGAGAGAGCTTGGGAAGTGAGTCAGTTGTTGTTCGCTGATGATACAGCGCTGGTGGCTGATTCATGTGAGAAACTGCAGAAGCTGGTGACTGAGTTTGGTAAAGTGGGTGAAAGAAGAAAGTTAAGAGTAAATGTGAATAAGAGCAAGGTTATTAGGTACAGTAGGGTTGAGGGTCAAGTCAATTGGGAGGTGAGTTTGAATGGAGAAAAACTGGAGGAAGTGAAGTGTTTTAGATATCTGGGAGTGGATCTGGCAGCGGAGGGAACTATGGAAGCGGAAGTGGATCATAGGGTGGGGGAGGGGGCGAAAATTCTGGGAGCCTTGAAGAATGTGTGGAAGTCGAGAACATTATCTCGGAAAGCAAAAATGGGTATGTTTGAAGGAATAGTGGTTCCAACAATGTTGTATGGTTGCGAGGCGTGGGCTATGGATAGAGTTGTGCGCAGGAGGATGGATGTGCTGGAAATGAGATGTTTGAGGACAATGTGTGGTGTAAGGTGGTTTGATCGAGTAAGTAACGTAAGGGTAAGAGAGATGTGTGGAAATAAAAAGAGCGTAGTTGAGAGAGAAGAAGAGGGTGTTTTGAAATGGTTTGGGCACATGGAGAGAATGAGTGAGGAAAGATTGACCAAGAGGATATATGTGTCAGAGGTAGAGGGAACGAGGAGAAGAGGGAGACCAAATTGGAGGTGGAAAGATGGAGTGAAAAAGATTTTGTGTGATCGGGGCCTGAACATGCAGGAGGGTGAAAGGAGGGCAAAGAATAGAGTGAATTGGATCGATGTGGTATACCGGGGTTGACGTGCTGTCAGTGGGTTGAATCAAGGCATGTGTATGGGGGTGGGTTGGGCCATTTCTTTTGTCTGTTTCCTTGCGCTACCTCGCAAACGCGGGAGACAGCGACAAAGTATAAAAAAAAAAAAAAAAAAAAAAATATATATATATATATATATATATATATATATATATATATATATATATATTCGGTCGCTACATATCCTAATTATAGACATGAATGCGAAAAACACAGTTGAAGTTTTTCCAGTGTCGGCTAATTAACAAATAACAGCAACAAAAGACCCATTGTATTAACACGTGAAGCTGAATGAATTATATTGTGATTCACTGATATTTTATGCTATACCGATAAGTATGCTACTATGTGTGCAGTATTAACTATGTGTACAGCATTTTGTATTAGTTAGTTACAAACAAAGTTTGATTGTATTTTCGTTGGACTTAAATGGACCCAATATGCTTCAGTATGCTCTCTCTCTCTCTCTCTCTCTCTCTCTCTCTCTCTCTCTCTCTCTCTCTCTCTCTCTCTCCCTCATCTTCGTCCCTTCATCCGTCCCAAGTCTGGCGTGACTCAGGGACGAACCCTGTAAGCCAGTATGTTCAGTAAGTGAAATCCGCTGAGGAGATGAAGCCAGTTGCCCAACGCAGCTGGTCCCAGGGATATCCAACGTCCCAACATTTGGCCGAAGACAGAAGTGGGTCTTATCCCTTACACTTCATACTTTAAGGAACTTGGGAAGGATTCACACTAAAGCTATAAAGTGGGATATATATATATATATATATATGTGTATATATATATATATATATATATATATATATATATATATATATATATATATATATATATATATATATATATATATATATATATATATATATATATATATATATATTGGAAAGGATCACAATTTTTTGCGCGTGATCAAGTATATTCCTGTGGGTCTACGGGGAAAATGAAACACGATAAGATCCAAGTGCACTTTCGTGTAATAATCACATCATAAGGGGAGACACAAGAGAGAAATATAACAGTCAGTTGATATTCAACGAAGAGACGTAGCTAGGATGCCATCTGGTAAACATGTGATTGTCCAAGACAGACAACGAGCGTATCATAAACTTATTATGTGGACAAGAAGGTGGATTATTTAAAATTTTTGTCAACAATAAAGTTATCCAATTTGTATAGAGCACCACTAATATTAGGATTATAATTCTTTGTGTATTTAATAATAGAAGATTCAAAGATATTTCTCGTGGTACTGGAGTTAGAGTTAATAACTGAGATGGCACTACTACAGTCAGTACAATGATTATAGTTTTCAACGTGGTTAAATAAGGCATTTGATTCTTGTCCTGTTCTTATACTACATTTATGTTGCTTAAGTCTACACAAAGATCCTTACCAGTCTACCCGACATAAAACTTATCACAATTTCCTGGATGCATCTATAAAGTGCCCTGTAGAAATTGTGATAGAGTTGATAGAGATGCTCTGTGGAAGGTATTAAGAGTATATGGTGTGGGAGGCAAGTTGTTAGAAGCAGTGAAAAAGTTTTTATCGAGGATGTAAGGCATGTGCACAAGTAAGAAGAGAGGAAAGCGATTGGTTTCCAGTGAATGTCGGTTTGCGGCAGGGGTGCGTGATGTCTCCATGGTTGTTTAATTTGTTTATGGCTGGGGTTGTTAGGAAGGTGAATGCAAGAGTTTTGGAAAGAGGGGCAAGTATGCAGTCTGTTGTGGATGAGAGGACTTGGGAAGTGAGTCAGTTGTTGTTCGCTGATGATATAGTGCTTGTGGCTGATTCGGGTGAGAAACTGCAAAAGCTGATGACTAAGTTTGGTAAAGTGTGTGAAAGAAGAAAGCTGAGAGCTGAGGTCATTAGGTTCAGTAGGGTTGAGGGACAAGTCAATTAGGAGGTAAGTTTAAATGGAGAAAAATTGGAGGAAGTAAAGTGTTTTAGATAACTGGGAGTGGATCGAGCAGCCGATGGTACCATGGAAGCATAAGTGAGTCACAGAGTAGGGGAGATGGCGAAGGTTCTGGGAAAGTTAAAGAATGTGTGTAAGGCGAGAACGTTATTTCGGGGAGCAAAAATGGGTATGTTTGAAGGAATAGTGGTTCCAACGATGTTATATGGTTGCGAGGCGTGGGCTATAGAGAGAATAGTGAGGAGGAGGGTAGAAGTGATGGAAATGAGCTGTTTGAGGACAATATGTGGTGTGAGGTGGTTTGAGCGTGTAAGTAATGAAAGGGTAACAGAGATGTGTGGTAATAAAAAGAGTGTGGTTGAGAGAGCAGAAGAGGGTGTATTGAAATGGTTTGGTCACATAAAGAGAATGAGTGAAGAAAGATTGACAAAGAGGATATATGTGTCATAGGTGGAGGGAACGAAGAGAAGTGGGAGACCAAATTGGAGGTGGAAAGATGGAGTGAAAAAGATTTTGAGCGATCGTAGCTTGAACATGCAGAAGGGTGAAAGGCGTGCAAGAACAGCGTAAATTGGAAAGAAGTGGTATTCAGGAGTCGACGTGCTGTCATTGGATTAAACCAGGGCATGTGAAGCCTCTGCTGTAAACCCTGGAACGTTTTATGGGGCCTGCATGTGGAAAGGGAGCTGTGGTTTCGGTGCATTATACATGAGAGCTAGAGAATGAGTGTGAACGAATGTGGCCCTTTTTTGTCTTTCTTAGCACTAATTCACGGGGGGGGGGGGGGGGGGGGGGGGTGCCATTTCATGTTTGGTGGGGTGGCGACGAGAATGGATGAGGGCAGCAGGTATGAATATGTATATATGCATATATGTATATGTCTGTGTATGTATATATATGTATACGTTGAAATGTATAGGTATGTATATGTGCGCATGTGTATGTGGATGGGTTGAGCCATTTTTTCGCCTTTTTCCTTGCGCTACCTCGCTAACGCGGGAGACAGTGACATAATATAATGATAATAATAATAATAATAATAATAATAATAATAATAATAATAATATAAATAATATATATATATATATATATATATATATATATATATATATATATATATATATATATATATATATATCCCTGGGATAGGGGAGAAAGAATACTTCCCACGTATTCCCTTCGTGTCGTAGAAGGCGACTAAAAGGGAAGGGAGCGTGGGGCTGGAAATCCTCCCCTCTTGTTTTTTTTTTTTTTTTTCCCAAAGAACGAACAGAGAAAGGGACCAGATGAGGATATTCCCTCAAAGGCCCAGTCCTCTGTTCTTAACGCTACCTCGCTAACGCGGTAAATGGCGAATAGTATGAAAGAAAAAGAAAGAAAAATAATATATATATATATATATATATATATATATATATATATATATATATATATATATATATATATATATATATATATATATATATATACATATATATTTTTTTTTTTTGCTTTGTCGCTGTCTCCCGCGTTTGCGAGGTAGCGCAAGGAAACAGACCAAAGAAATGGCCCAACCCACCCCCATACACATGTATATACATACGTCCACACACGCAAATATACATACCTACACAGCTTTCCATGGTTTACCCCAGACGCTTCACATGCCCCGATTCAATCCACTGACAGCACGTCAACCCCGGTATACCACATCGCTCCAATTCACTCTATTCCTTGCCCTCCTTTCACCCTCCTGCATGTTCAGGCCCCGATCACACAAAATCTTTTTCACTCCATCTTTCCACCTCCAATTTGGTCTCCCTCTTCTCCTCGTTCCCTCCACCTCCGACACATATATCCTCTTGGTCAATCTTTCCTCACTCATTCTCTCCATGTGCCCAAACCACTTCAAAACACCCTCTTCTGTTCTCTCAACCACGCTCTTTTTATTTCCACACATCTCTCTTACCCTTACGTTACTCACTCGATCAAACCACCTCACACCACATATTGTCCTCAAACATCTCATTTCCAACACATCCATCCTCCTGCGCACAACTCTATCCATAGCCCACGCCTCGCAACCATACAACATTGTTGGAACCACTATATATATATATATATATATATATATATATATATATATATATATATATATATATATATATATATATATATAAGTGTGAGTGTCTATGTCTTCCATGCCTTATATTTTTGTCGAGAGGAAACTTTTTTTTTTGAATAAGGGGCCTCAACTTCTCAAGTTATGGCTCCATTATTGCGTGATCCAAATGCCAAAGTGGTGCCTCACTGGAATCTGAATACGTGAACGATATTCAGAAGTAAATGGTCATAAAACCGCTAACTTAAGTGGGGCTGTCCCGGCCAAGGATCGATCCTGGGTCCATCGGGGTGGAAGGCGGGCGCTGTACCAACCAAGCCACCGTGAAGAGTATTCGCGTTTTTTTTTTTAATTCTTTTATTTTTGGAGGAGGAAGAGGAGGTGGAGGAGGAGGAGGGAAGCTGGGCGGTGGATTTAATCCGATTTATGTCTCTGCCGGGATTCTTGCTATGTTAATACATTAAGCAAATAAGATTCAGTATATTATCTCTTTTCTTCTTATCCCTCCATGTAATTCATAGTCTGGGACAAACGAGTTTTAGAATCATAGACACAAAAACTGTGTGGAAATAATAACTTAATCTTTTATCTTTTCAATACTTTAGCATAGAGTGCAATGAATAGTATGCATAACAAATTCTTTTTACCTCATGGTAGTTTATCCCTGTAATTGAATGATGTTTTCTTTATCACTGATGTACCAAATATCACATTAACATTGAAACAGAAAATTGGAATGATTATAGACGTGGTATATACTTTACAACTGTTCGTACACGCACCTGCTCTCAAAATGCTCTTATCTCTAATACTATACGAGAGAGCTTCATGTATGAGATGTATGCCTTCATAAATGAGTGGGACAGCTTTATAGATGCGCAAGATATCTTCATAAATGTGGGCTAGACTCATGAATGCGTGAGCCAGCTTCAATAACGCTTGAGGCAGCTTTAACATGTGCGCGGTATAAGTTTCACAAGTGCATGAAATACCTTCATAAATGTTTGGGTAGCTTCATAAATGCGAGGCTAGCTTTCTAATTGGGTAAATAGCTTCATAAATGTAGAGCTAACTTCCTAATTGCGCAAATAGCTTCATAAATGTGGGGCTAACTTCCTAATTGCGCAAATAGCTTCATAAATGTGGGGCTAACTTCCTAATTGCGCAAATAGCTTCATGAATGTGGGGCTAACTTCCTAATTGGGTAGGTAGCTTCATGAATGTGGGGCTAACTTCCTAATTGGGTAGGTAGCTTCATGAATGTGGGGCTAACTTCCTAATTGGGTAGGTAGCTTCATAAATGTGGGGCTAACTTCCTAATTGCGCAAATAGCTTCATAAATGTGGGGCTAACTTTCTAATTGGGTAGGTAGCTTCATAAATGCGGGGCAAGCTTCTTAATTGCGTAAGTAGCTTCATAAATGCGGGTCTAGCTTCCTAATTGCATACGTAGCTTCATAAATGCTTGGGTAGCTATTTCTATGCATGAATCATCTTTAAAAATACGTGAAGTGACTTCATAAATGCGTAACATGGGTTCATGAATGCGCGGTATTGCTTTGTAGATGCATGGGAGAACACCAAGCATCACAAATACATGAGAGAGCGTCGTAGATGTGTGGGATTAGCTCATAAATGCAAGGGATAGCAACATAGGTTTGATGCGTACCATAAAAAAAAAAAACGTGAAATAGCTTCATAAAGGTATGAGATAGCTTTATAATTGCGTAATGTAGTTTTAGATAAACGTGACGTGTTTCTTATGTAGTTTCAGATATACGTGACGTGTTTCTAATGTAGTTTCAGATATACGTGACGTGTTTCTAATGTAGTTTCAGATATACGTGACGTGTTTCTAATGTAGTTTCAGATATACGTGACGTGTTTCATAAATGTTCGAGATATTGGACGACCTTAAGAGAAAGCTGTCACCCGGCTTCCTTCCTCCTCCCTCACATACAGCGGTTGTGGTTTAACTTTTCATATACTGGAGGTAAGTGGCTCCCGTCAGGCCTGAGGCGCACATTTTGGCGAGATTTAAACGTAATATTTCGAGGAGCTCAAGAATGAGAGTGTAAGACGAAAAAGACGCATGCAAACAGGTATCTATACGAATGGAAAACATGCACATTCTTCTCTTTCTCTTGACCTTTGCTTCTTCTATTTGAAGCTAGAATGACCCGTGTTCCAACTCCTTCATCATAAAATTCAGAGGCATTTCCCCCACAATGATTTGGATCTTGGCGACTGAGCTCCATTTCCCCAATCTAAGTTGCCATAGTAACTGCCGAAGTTTGTGCCAGTTTGCAAGATTACATCTCTATAGGTCTGGTCTCATCTCTGCTCTTTTAACCTCCTCATTTACCCTATAGGTAAAATTTAGCATAACATGATCCCTTTTTTCCCCCTCCAATTGATTTAATCCTATTAAGATGAGGTCTACCAATGATGGTGTATCAGTCTTTTTTTTTTTTTTTATCATAGTGGGTTCATTGACTCGCTGGTGTTGGACATTTTCCCATATACAACTTTAAATCTTGTGTCTTCGTGACTTCCTGGTCACGGTGAGAATGCAAATCCCTATGTGGCCGAAGTCCTCCATTATCAGCACTTTACCACATCTGAGAAATGCGCGTCTGATTACTTCATGTGCCGCACTGATTGTTCTTGCATTGTTAACATTGTATAGTTGTTCATGACAGTTACAATGGTAGTGGACAATAGTAACACCACTATGCACATCCTTCCTACACTTTTCTTATAGCTTTCATCAACCAGCTCATAAACTTCCCTGAGCGGTTCATATTTAACAGTTAGACAGTTTCCCTTGATTTCCTATTTCATTTTATTCTTTTCCCCCCTAAGTTCCACTGCGTCAATCTTCGGGCTCTGTGTCTATTGATCAGCTTCGGAAATTGCTTCTGTTACTCCCTCCTTGTTCACTATTTTCAATAGTTTCTCTATATGTTATGTACAATTTCTATTTCTGAACAGCTTTCCAGAAAAGTTAGATAAGACCTCAGATTGCCTTTTCTTTTTAGTGAATTCGCCATCTTTGCTTTAGTCTATTCCCTTTTGAATCCACTCAGCTAATTCTTATCTTTATTCCTACCTAGTGACTATATTTTCTAGAACCCTAATTGAGTATGTATAAAGTGTGTGTAGGTCTCATTTTGTGTGCATTCATGTATATATGTGTATGTGTCTGTATGTACGTGTATTTCTGTTTTGTATCTGTGTGGTTTTTCCATCTGTGTGGTTTTCCATCTTCAAGGAAACTTGTCCATATGTGTCTTTTTTCTTATTTCCCTTAAAGTCTCTTTTCCTAATACGAACCGTTTACTTTTAGTTTATAAAAATCTAAGCCGCGCCAGCTATATGCATGGGAGCTGGTTTGGCACTTGAGTTCAAACCAATACTTCAAGCATTTACGAAATATATCACGTATCTATGAAGCTATCTTACACATTGAGTTATCTCACGAATTCATGAAGCTCTTTCACGTTTTCATGGTACACCTCAGGCATGTATGATGCTGTCTCATGCATTTATGAGGCCATCCCACGCATTTATGAAGCCTTTTTCATGCATTTACGATGCCCTACCCACCCATCCTTGAAGCCAGGTCACGTTTATGAAGCCATGTCACGCATTTTGAAAACCGGTTCATGGATATGTTCAGCAACTCCATATGTGATGCTATTCCATGCATTTGTAAAAGTTATTCCATGCATAGAGGCTACCTCATGCATTCAGGAAGCTATATTACTCATTTATGAAGCCATTCCACTCATAACCATGAAACCAAACCCACCCTGCTTTTTGAATTTATCACACAAGTATATATGAAACTTTTTTGGGGGGATGCCATTGGAAATCAGAAAATCTGAGCATAGGATCGTATAGGAACAATGCTATTGTACACCTTACGGCTCACTTAAGGTACCCAATGCTTAATGAACATGGAAGTTTGCGGAACTATAGAATCACGTCACACACACAGGAAAGATTTCTAAAGGCAACATTTCATTATCAAAGTGATTAACTGTTTCGAGTCACAAGCTGAAGTATTCATTACATATATCATATGGTAACGTATGCATAAGATGGAAATATACAAAGCCAGCATTTCCTCGTAGTTTTGTTACTTGCATTTTTAAAAGTCGTCTAGCAAATACTGAATAATCTGGAATATACAAAACATATGCTACAGGTCATTTACTTAATGTATAAACATTACAAGAATCCCCGCTGCAACGTAAACAGGATTCGATCCCAATCTTCTCCCTCTCCTCCAAAATAGTAAGCGTGTATCTTCTCTACGGTAGCTTGGTTGATACAGCGCCCGCCTTCCACCCGGATGGACCCAGGATCGATCCTTGGCCGGGACAGCGCCACTTAAGTTAGCGGTTTTATGACCATTTACTTCTGAATATCGTTCACGTATTCAGATTCCAGTGAGGCACCACTTTGGCATTTGGATCACGCAATAATGGAGCCATATCTTGGGAAGTCGGGGTGCCCTTCACTCTACAAAAAAAGTGCTCCTGACAAATATATAGGTATATATATATATATATATATATATATATATATATATATATATATATATATATATATATCCCTGGGGATAGGGGATTAAGAATACTTCCCACGTATTCCCTGCGTGTCGTAGAAGGCGACTAAAAGGGGAGGGAGCGGCAGGCTGGAAATCCTCCCCTCTCGTTTTTTTTTTTTTTTTTTTCCAAAAGAAGGAACAGAGGGGGGCCAGGTGAGGATATTCCACAAAGGCCCAGTCCTCTGTTCTTAAACGCTACCTCGCTAACGCGGGAAATGGCGAATAGTTTAAAAGAAAAAGATATATATATATATATATATATATATATATATATATATATATATATATATATATATATATATATATCTATATATATATATATATATATATTCTTACCCGAATCAGCCACCAAAGCTGTATTATCAGCGAACAACGACTAACTCACTTCCCAAGCCCTCTCATCAACAACAGACTGCATCCTTGTCCCTCTCTCCAAAACTCTTGCATTCACCTCCCTAACAATCCCATCCATAAACAAATTAAACAGCCATGAGAACATCACACACCCCTGCCGCAAACCGAAATTCAATGGGAACCAATCACTCTCCTCTCTTCCTACTCGTACACATGCTTTACATCCTTGGTAAAACTTTTCACGGTTTCTAGCAACTTACCTCGTACACTATATACTCATAAAACTTTCCACAAAGAATCTCTATCAACCCTATCATATGCCTTTTCCAGATCTATAAATGCTACATACAATCCATCTGTTTTTCTGAGAATTTCTCACATACATTCCTCAAAGCAAACACCTGATCCACACATCCTCTACCATTTCTGACACCACAGTGCTCTTCCCTAATCTGATGCTCTGTGCATGCCTTCACCCTCTCAATCAATACCCTCCCATATAATTTCCCAGGAATACTCAACAAACTTATGCCTCTGTAGTTTTAAGACTCACTTTTATCTCCTTTGCCTTTGTACAGTGGCACTATGTATGCATTCCGCCAATCCTCAGGCACTTCACCATGACCCTTACATACATTAAAAATCCTTACCAACCAATCAACAACACAGTCACCCCCTTTTAAAATAAATTCCATTGCAATGTCATCCAAACCGCAGATGTTGGTGACTGAGTTTTGAAAAGTGTGTGAAAGGAGAAATCTGAGAGTAAATGTGAATAAGAGAAATGTTAATAGGTACAGTAGGGTTGAGGGATAAGTCATTTGGGAGGTAAGTTTGAATGGAGAAAAACTGGAGGAAGTGAAGTGTTTTAGATATCTGGGAGTGGACTTAGCAGCGGATGGAACCATGCAAGCGGAAGTGAGTCACAGGGTCGGGGAGGGGGCGAAAGTTCTGGGAGCGATGAAAAATGTATGGGGAGCACAGAACGCTATCTCGGAGAGCAAAAATGAGTGTGTTTGAAGGAAAAGTTGTTCCAAAAATGTTATATGGTTGCAAGGCATGCTATGAATAGGGTTGTACGGAGGAGGGGGAATGTGTTGGAAATGAAATGTTTGAGGACAATATGTGGTGTGAGGTGGTTTGATCGAGTAAGTAATGAAAGGGTAAGAGAGATGTGTGGTAATAAAAAGAGTGTGGGTGAGAGAGCAGAGGAGGGTGTGTTAAAATCTTTTGGACATATGGAGAGAATGAATGAGGAAAGATTGACAAAGAGGATATATGTGTCAGAGGTGGAGGGAAAAAGGAGACGCGGGAGACTAAATTTGAGGTGGAAGAATGGAGCGGAAAAGAATTTGAGCGATTGGGGCTTAAACATACAGGAGGGTGAAAGGCGTGCAAAGAATAGAGTGAACTGAAACGATTTGATATACTTGGGTCGATGTGCTATCAGTGGACTAAACTAGGGAATGTGAGGAGACTGGGGCAAACCATGGAAAGATCTGTGGGGCCTGGATGTGGAAAGAGAGCTGTGGTTTCGGTGCATTACACATGACAGCTAGAGACTGAGTGTGAACAAATGTAGCCTTTTTCTCCTTTCCAGGCGCTAGCTCGCTGAAGGGGGGGGGGGGGGGGGGGGCCCAGAGAAGGCAAGCAGGTATGAATATGTATATGGGTATGCATATGTATATGTTGATTTTCCAAAGGAAGGAACAGAGATGGGGGCCAAGTGGGGATTTCCCTCAAAGGCTCAGTCCTCTGTTCCTAAAGCTACCTCGCTACCGCGGGAAATGGCGAATAGTATGAAAAAAAAAAAAAAAAAAAAAAAAAAAAAAAAAATATATATATATATATATATATATATATATATATATATATATATATATATATTCCCTCAGAGGCCCAGTCCTCTGTTCTTAACGCTACCTTGCTAACGCGGGAAATGGCGAATAGTTTGAAAGAAAGATACATACATATGTATATATATATATATATATATATATATATATATATATATATATATATATATATATATATATATATACAGGTGTATTTGAGAGGATGAGCCATTCTTCGTCTGTTTCTTGACGCTAACTCGTTGACGCGGGAAACAGCGATTAACTATAATAAATATGATTGATATATATATATATATATATATATATATATATATATATATATATATATATATATATATATATATATATATATCCCTGGGGATAGGGGATTAAGAATACTTCCCACGTATTCCCTGCGTGTCGTAGAAGGCGACTAAAAGGGGAGGGAGCGGGGAGCTGGAAATCCTCCCCTCTCGTTTTTTTTTTTTTTTTAATTTTCCAAAAGAACAGAGGGGGCCAGGTGAGGATATTCCAAAAAAGGCCCAGTCCTCTGCTCTTAACGCTACCTCGCTAACGCGGGGAAATGGCGAATAGTTTAAAAGAAAAAAGAAAGATATATATATATATATATATATATATATATATATATATATATAATATATATATATATATATATATATATATATATATATATATATATATATATATATATATATATATATATATATATATATTGCACGTGACAGCTAGATGATAATTGTGAGAGAAAGCGGCCTTTCTTCACATGCAAAGTATGAAGTGTAAAGGATAAAACTCACTTGTGTCTTCGGCCAAATGTTGGGACGCTGGATATCCCTGGGACCAGCTGCGTTGGGCAACTGGCTTCATCTCCTCAGCGGATTTCACTTACTGAACATCATCTGGCTGTGAGGGTTCGTCCCTGAGTCACGCCAGACTTGGGACGGATGAAGGGACGAAGATGAGAGAGAGAGAGAGAGAGAGAGAGAGAGAGAGAGAGAGAGAGAGAGAGAGAGAGAGAGAGAGAGAGAGAGAGAGAGAGAGAGAGAGAGAGAGAGAGAGAGAGAGAGAGAGAGAGAGAGAGAGAGAGAGAGAGAGAGAGAGAGAGAGAGAGAGAATCCGGTTGCTCTCGGATGAACTCTGTGATTCATGAAACACTTGATCTCGCCTGCAGCTGAAGATTTAAGAGGCAGATGGCTTGGCTTGAGCACATTAACTCGTGCAGCCAGTAAATTTCCTATATTCAGGATCTTAGATATAGCAGTGATATATCTAACGTCATCAGTCTTGCATATACCAGTGATATATCCAATTTTGGGAGCTTCTAAATAACTGTGAAATAAAAGAAGTTACCCAAAGATTAAACATAATATATTCTTTTAAGTTGACCCTGAGTTACTTTTCTCATCCAACAAAGATGCAAAAAAAAAAAAAGGAAAAATGAAAAAGACAGAAAATTGTTGGATACACAGTAGTTTCCTCATTTGTGTGACGTAAAGCATCAGTCTAACTTATACCACCTTGTCTCATGTGTTCACATGATAAGGCTTTTTGTTACTGCTGGTTATCAATTGTTTTACATTAGTAAAACTTTAGCCGTGTCTTTCATACAAGGTTCATATTAGGGTATTCAGATAGGATATATATATATATATATATATATATATATATATATATATATATATATATATATATATATATATATATATATATATATATATATATATATATATATATATCTTTTCTTTTCTTTTCTTTTAAACTATTCGCCATTTCCCGCGTTAGCGAGGTAGCGTTAAGAACAGAGGACTGGGCCTTTTTTGGAATATCCTCACCTGGCCCCCTCTGTTCCTTCTTTTGGAAAATTAAAAAAAAAAAAAAAACGAGAGGGGAGGATTTCCAGCCCCCCGCTCCGTCCCCTTTTAGTCGCCTTCTACGACACGCAGGGAATACGTGGGAAGTATTCTTAATTCCCTATCCCCAGGGATAATATATATATATATATATATATATATATATATATATATATATATATATATATATATATATATATATATATATATATATATATAATAACAATAATGATGATAATAAGGCAGTACTGGACACTTCCTTTATGTTGTTACACCCTGAGCAAAAATTCACCTTTCGGGGACTGCAAAGGAAACTCTTTAGAGTTTTAAACTTACGTTGGAAACAGAAGAGCCATTACCCAGTTAACTGGTCCATTAATTACGGTAAACGGTGATTTGGTTCAAGACAATGAAGCCATGGCAAAAAATCTTTAATGTTATTTCTGGGTTTGCATTTACGATCGCTGACACAATTCGTGTCCCAAATCCAGTTTCACTGATTAGAGAGGAGAACGTTCTGCAACATTTTGACATGAAGGTTGAAGACATACTATCAATAGTAAACGGAATAACAGTAAACATAACGGCAGGCCCTGATATGTTTTGTCCAAAGACAACATAATTTGCGAAAAATGAGGTAATTTTACCTTAAACTGCTCTTTTCAGTATATCTTTTGCTACGGTGAGTGTTCCAAAGGAATGGAAGTTTGCCACTGTAAAGCTGAAAATGCATAAAAGGAAAGATGATAAATCCCTGATCCGAAATACTCGTCCGGTTAGCTTAACGTCTGTATTTGGAAAACGTATGGAAACCATCATTCGAGACAGAATTTCAAACCATTCAGAAGACTAAACGATTCTGGGAATGGTGGTCGACGAAATCGTTCAACTTCGCCAAATTTGTTTGATTTCTTTTACGATGTAACCAACATGTATGAAGAACGTAAAGCAGGTTGATTTCATACATTTAGTTCCGTTTCAAAGGTTATTATCAAACGTTAAGACACATAGTACTCATAGGGTTGTACTTCGGTGTATGGGAAATTGGCTGTAAGTTACAAATGAATTGTCTTGTTATCTATAAGAGCAAAGTTTTACACTGTGATCCTCAAAGAGAAAAGGAAGGCTACAGTATGAATTATGTTGAACTGCAAAAGCTAAGCTAGGAGAATGACCCGGTAGGAATAATCTTTGGTAACCAGAGGCAAGTCAGCAGTGCACAGGAGCAGCTAAATGCGCGAACAAAATTCTTGGATTCATAGGTTTGGCGTTCGAATTAAAATCTCGGGAAATCATCCTCACTATTTACGATTCACTGGTGCGTCTCCATCTTGAATATTGCCTTCAGTTTCGGTCCCACTCTCTGAATAATAGAGAGAAGATCTTTAAGAATGGAGACAGTGCAGTGTCGAGCAATCAAGATGATTCCCGGACTCACAAACAAATTAAATGAAAGCTGAATAAACGACACAATTCATTCAGTTTAGAAAAGAGAAGCTTAAGAGGTGATCTAACACAGGTACTCAACAATCATCAAAGGCTTTGATAACAAGGATCTAACAAGCTGCTTGATGCTCGATACGCCTGAATCCACTTGTAATAATGGATACAAACTCGTGGGCAAACGTTTGACTTAGAATGAGGCGAAGTACTTTCCCGCAGCAGGATTGTTAACATATTGAATGATTTACCAGTTAGAGTGGCTGAGAGAACAGCACTACAGATATTTTCAAAAATAATCTTCATTGATATTTCCGTCAAGTCGATGACGAATATCAACTGCATCTCCTTATTCTCCTGTGAACACTTTGCAGATTTTTCTCTTTGAGTAATCTACATACCTTTCAACGTTTGGGACACTAAACCCTGAGCTTTTTGTCTCTTCCACTATCACAAGCAGCCTTGAGTGGTCTGTTGCTATTTGTATTCCTTTGTATGTCAATGGATGACGAGGTGAGCAGCATCTCGCTCCAAAGATGTATATGTTTTCCCTGCTCCTTACTGGAACTCAATCTTGAAGTGCAGGATCCTATAAGAGGAGTCATGGGCTTGTATCAAAGCACTTATACTCATTCATATAGATGATTATACAAGGCCTACAGAAAACGGGGTGTGAGTACAATGAACTAATTTCTTTTCAAGGTAGCTTTATGTTCTTCACCCTTTGTAGCAGGTCTTCATATATATATATATATATATATATATATATATATATATATATATATATATATATATATATATATATATATATATATATTTTTTTTTTTTTTATACTTTGTCGCTGTCTCCCGCGTTTGCGAGGTAGCGCAAGGAAACAGACGAAAGAAATGGCCCAACCCCCCCCCCCCATACACATGTATATACACACGTCCACACACGCAAATATACATACCTACACAGCTTTCCATGGTTTACCCCAGACGCTTCACCTACCTTGATTCAATCCACTGACAGCACGTCAGCCCCGGTATACCACATCGCTCCAATTCACTCTATTCCTTGCCCTCCTTTCACCCTCCTGCATGTTCAGGCCCCGATCACACAAAATCTTTTTCACTCCATCTTTCCACCTCCAATTTGGTCTCCCTCTTCTCCTTGTTCCCTCCACCTCCGACACATATATCCTCTTGGTCAATCTTTCCTCACTCATCCTCTCCATGTGCCCAAACCACTTCAAAACACCCTCTTCTGCTCTCTCAACCACGCTCTTTTTATTTCCACACATCTCTCTTACCCTTACGTTACTCACTCGATCAAACCACCTCACACCACACATTGTCCTCAAACATCTCATTTCCAGCACATCCATCCTCCTGCGCACAACTCTATCCATAGCCCACGCCTCGCAACCATACAACATTGTTGGAACCACTATTCCTTCAAACATACCCATTTTTGCTTTCCGAGATAATGTTCTCGACTTCCACACATTCTTCAAGGCCCCCAGAATTTTCGCCCCCTCCCCCACCCTATGATCCACTTCCGCTTCCATGGTTCCATCCGCTGCCAGATCCACTCCCAGATATCTAAAACACTTCACTTCCTCCAGTTTTTCTCCATTCAAACTCACCTCCCAATTGACTTGACCCTCAACCCTACTGTACCTAATAACCTTGCTCTTATTCACATTTACTCTTAACTTTCTTCTTCCACACACTTTACCAAACTCAGTCACCAGCTTCTGCAGTTTCACACATGAATCAGCCACCAGCGCTGTATCATCAGCGAACAACAACTGACTCACTTCCCAAGCTCTCTCATCCCCAACAGACTTCATACTTGCCCCTCTTTCCAAAACTCTTGCATTTACCTCCCTAACAACCCCATCCATAAACAAATTAAACAACCATGGAGACATCACACACCCCTGTCGCAAACCTACATTCACTGAGAACCAATCACTTTCCTCTCTTCCTACACGTACACATGCCTTACATCCTCGATAAAAACTTTTCACTGCTTTTAACAACTTTCCTCCCACACCATATATTCTTAATACCTTCCACAGAGCATCTCTATCAACTCTATATATATATATATATATATATATATATATATATATATATATATATATATATATATATATATATATATATATATATATATATATAAAATGTATATATATATATATAAAATGTATATATATATATAAAATGTATATATATATATATATATATATATATATATATATATATATATATATATATATATATATATATATATATATATTTGAATTAATAGTGGTTCCAACAATGTTATATGGTTGCGAGGCGTGGGCTATAGGTAGGGTTGCTCGGAGGAGGGTGGAAGTGTTGGAAATAAGATGTTTGAGGACACTATGTGATGTGAGGTGGTTTGACCGAGTAAGTAATGGAAGGGTAAGAGAGATGTGTGGTAGCAAAAAGAGTGTGGTTGAGAGAGCAGAAGAGGGTGTGTTGAAATGGTTTGGTCACATGGAGAGAATGAGTGAGGAAAGATTGACAAAGAGGATATATGTGTCAGAGGTGGAGGAAAAGAGAAGTGGAAGACCAAATTGGAGGTGGAAGGGTGGGGTGAAAAAGATTTTGGGCGATCGGGGCTTGAACATGCAGAAGGGTAAAAGGCGTGCGAGGAATAGAGTGAATTGGAACGATGTTGTATACCGGGGTCGACGTGCTGTCAATGGATTGAACCAGAGCATGTGAAGC
This sequence comes from Panulirus ornatus, assembly GCF_036320965.1. Taxonomy (NCBI): domain Eukaryota; kingdom Metazoa; phylum Arthropoda; class Malacostraca; order Decapoda; family Palinuridae; genus Panulirus; species Panulirus ornatus. The sequence goes on from NC_092273.1 coordinate 17,229,660, forward strand.
GTCCGGGGTAAACCATGGAAAGTTTTGTGGGGCCTGGATATGGAAAGGGAGCTGTGGTTTCGGTGCCTTATACAAGACAGCTAGAGACTGACAGTGAACGAATGTTGCCTTTGTTGTCTTTTCCTAGCGCTACCTCGTGCGCGTGCGGGAGGAGGAGGAGGAGGAGGAAGGGGGGGGTGTCATTTCATGTGTGGTGGGGTGGCGACAGGAATGAATGAAGGCAGCAAGTATGAATTATGTGTATGTGATTATATGTATATGTCCGTGTATGTATATATATGTAAACGTTGAAATGTATAGGTATGTATATGTACGTGTGTGGATGTTTATTTATATGTATGTGGGTGGGTTGTGCCATTCTTTCGTCTGTTTCCTTGCGCTACCCCGCACAAATTATAATATATATATATATATATATATATATATATATAAAGAGCGTGGTTGAGAGAGCAGAAGAGGGTGTTTTGAAATGGTTTGGGCACATGGAGAGAATGAGTGAGGAAAGATTGACCAAGAGGATATATGTGTCGGAGGTGGAGGGAACGAGGAGAAGAGGGAGACCAAATTGGAGGTGGAAGGATGGAGTGAAAAAGATTTTGTGTGATCGGGGCCTGAACATGCAGGAGGGTGAAAGGAGGGCAAGGAATAGAGTGAATTGGAGCGATGTGGTATACAGGGTTTGACGTGCTGTCAGTGGATTGAATCAAGGCATGTGAAGCGTCTGGGGTAAACCATGGAAAGCTGTGTAGGTATGTATATTTGCGTGTGTGGACGTGTGTATGTACATGTGTATGGGGGGGGGGGGTTGGGCCATTTCTTTCGTCTGTTTCCTTGCGCTACCTCGCAAACGCGGGAGACAGCGACAAAGTATAAAAAAAAAAAAAAAAAAAAAAAAAAAAAATATATATATATATATATATATATATATATATATATATATATATATATATATATATATATATATATATATATATATATATATATATATGCTTCTTCTGCACTTTTGACACTGGTAACAAGAATCGTATCAATCTGATGGAGTCACTGACTTAATGATCGTATTCTAAATATCAATTTTCCTAAGTCATATCTTCACTTCCTTGGTGTACGTTTAAAAATGTAGATGATGAATTATATGAAGCGAGCGAAGTCTGGTTGAGGGTTTTAACTTTCTTTAAAGAGTTAAAGTAAGATCCCAGATTTTCTCTTAGGACTTGTGAAATATGATGGAAGGAAAATAATTCCTTTGAAAGTCAGAATACAGTTCTCAGAACTGAGGAAAAATCCTGAGATGGAAACACCATGTTGGATCCCTTCTTTTGATGGGGCCGTTCTTGTCTGCAGTCAAGCTCTCATTAGCCTTGATTGAGGCTCCAATCACGGGACGGTAAAACCCACATTGCTCTGTGAGTGGCAAATCCCTGAGTGGTCCTTGTACAAATGACCGGGGCTGTTAGGTTCAACGAGGTCGTTCCCTCAATCACTGAACGTCAAACTTCTTCCACTTCCATTTGTTTTGCTTAACTTAATAATACGACGAGTAGCTTTATCAAATCTGTGTGGGACACCTAACAGAAATCTCAACATATGCATATATATATATATATATATATATATATATATATATATATATATATATATATATATATATATATATATATGCATATATATATATATATATATATATATATATATATATATATATATATATATATATATATATATATATATATATATATATATATACCTGGGGACAAGGGAGAAGAAATACTTCCCACGTATTCCCTGCGTGTCGTAGGAGACGACTTCATGGAAAGGAGCGGAGGGCTGGAAATCCTCCCATCCAGATTCTACTTTTCCATATTCATACTCAATCAACTTTATCCATTTCCCAGCGCCTCCCTACCCAACACGAAACAGCATCTCCACTCCATGCGATGGCGTGGTACCACCAGGAAACATACGGAGAAAGGTCATATCCGCTCACATCCAATCTCGAGCTGTCATTACATATATATGTATATATATATATATATATATATATATATATATATATATATATATATATATATATATATATATATATATATATATATATATGGTGTAAGGTGGTTTGATCAAGTAATGAAACGGTAAGAGAAATGTGTGGTAATAAAAAGAGTGTGGTTGAGAGAGCAGAAGAGGGTGTATTGAAATGGTTTTCTCACATGGAGAGAATGAGTGAGGAAACAATGACAAAGAGGATATATGTGTCAGAGATGGAGGGAACGATGAGGATTGGGAGACCAAATTAGAGGTGGAAGGATGGAGTGGAAAAAAAATTTTGAGCGATTGGGGCTTGAAAATACAGGAGGGTGAAAGGCGCGCAAGGAATAGAGTGAATTGGAGCGATCTGGTATACAGGGGTTGACGCACTGTCATTGGATTGAACCAGGGCATGTGAAGCGTCTTGGGTAAACCATGGAAAGTTTTGTGGGGCCTGGATGAGGAGAGGGAGCTGTGGTTTCGATGCATTACACGTAACAGCTAGAGACTGAGTGTGAATGAATGTGGCCTTTGTTGTCTTTTCCTAGCGCTGCTTCGCGCGCACGCGGAGGGAGGGGGGAAGTGCCATTTTGTGTGTGGAGGGGTGGCGGCGAGAATTGTATGAAGTCAGCATGTATGAATATGTACATGCGCGTATATGTCTATGTTTATGTATGTATATGTATGTATACCTTGAAATGTACAGGTATGTATAGGCATGTATATGTGCGTGTGTAGGCGTTTATGTATATACATGTGTATGTGGGTGAGTTGGGCCATTCTTCCGTCTGTTCCCTTGCACTACCTTGCTAACACGGGAGACAGCGGCAAAACTTTATATATATATATATATATATATATATATATATATATATATATATATATATATATATATATATATATATATATATATACACGTATATTCTTATTTTTTTTTTCTTGTCGCTGTCTCCCGCGTTTGCGAGGTAGCGCAAGGAAACAGACGAAAGAAATGGCCCAACCCACCCCCATACAACATGTATATACATACGTCCACACACGCAAATATACATACCTACACAGCTTTCCATGGTTTACCCCAGACGCTTCACATGCCCTGATTCAATCCACTGACAGCACGTCAACCCCGGTATACCACATCGATCCAGTTCACTCTATTCCTTGCCCTCCTTTCACCCTCCTGCATGTTCAGGCCCCGATCACACAAAATCTTTTTCACTCCATCTTTCCACCTCCAATTTGGTCTCCCACTTCTCCTCGTTCCCTCCACCTCCGACACATATATCCTCTTGGTCAATCTTTCCTCACTCATTCTCTCCATGTGCCCAAACCATTTCAAAACACCCTCTTCTGCTCTCTCAACCACGCTCTTTTTATTTCCACACATCTCTCTTACCCTTACGTTACTCACTCGATCAAACCACCTCACACCACACACTGTCCTCAAACATCTCATTTCCAGCACATCCATCCTCCTGCGCACAACTCTATCCATAGCCCACGCCTCGCAACCATACAACATTATTGGAACCACTGTTCCTTCAAACATACCCATTTTTGCTTTCCGAGATAATGTTCTCGACTTCCACACATTCTTCAAGGCTCCCAGGATTTTCGCCCCCTCCCCCACCCTATGATCCACTTCCGCTTCCATGGTTCCATCCGCTGCCAGATCCACTCCCAGATATCTAAAACACTTTACTTCCTCCAGTATTTCTCCATTCAAACTTACCTCCCAATTGACTTGACCCTCAACCCTACTGTACCTAATTACCTTGCTCTTATTCACATTTACTCTTAACTTTCTTCTTTCACACACTTTACCAAACTCAGTCACCAGCTTCTGCAGTTTCTCACATGAATCAGCCACCAGCGCTGTATCATCAGCGAACAACAACTGACTCACTTCCCAAGCTCTCTCATCCCCAACAGACTTCATCCTTGCCCCTCTTTCCAAAACTCTTGCATTCACCTCCCTAACAACCCCATCCATAAACAAATTAAACCACCATGGAGACATCACACACCCCTGCCGCAAACCTTTGTGAAGGAAGATCCCGAGACAGAATTTCCTCGATCCAGTAACTCAAGTTAATGATCCTTCTTGTCTGACGTCAAAGCTGTTGTGAGCTGCCAGGGGTCACTGGGGCTCTGGTCTACCGTTCAGACTGCCCTGGGCGATTGGTTAGGGTGTTTAATGTTGGCTAGGGTGTGTAGAACACCCTGTGGTTTATAGGGCTGGTTGATATGAGTGTGTGTGTGTGTGTGTGTGTGTGTGTGTGTGTGTGTGTGTGTTCGTGCACACATACAGAGTAGTAAAGACATGTACATATATACAAAGTTAGAAACGAATACCATATCATTAGCGATCACAAATAGGAAGCAACATAGTAAACACGCGCATCCTGAGAAGCAAAATAACAGAAGATCTTCAACAGTTTCATTCTAGAGGAAGCAGCCCCGCTAAAGCTAGCCACAGAATGTGCCACAGAAGGTCAAACGTTTTATTTTCTCATATTACCAATTAAGGAATTATAAACTAGGCAAGAGAGTGTAAACATACTAATTGGAAATAGTAGTTTTTCAGCTCACCGATATGATTATCAAAATAGACGGAGAATATATATATATATATATATATATATATATATATATATATATATATATATATATATATATATATATATATATATATATATATTTTTTTTTTTTTTTTCTATATTTTTTTAACTATTCGCCATTTCCCGCGTTAGCGAGGTAGCGTTAAGAACAGAGGACTGGGCCTTTTTTGGAATATCCTCACCTGGCCCCCTCTGTTCCTTCTTTTGGGGAAAAAAAAACCCCCGAGAGGGGAGGATTTCCAGCCCCCCGCTCCCTCCCCTTTTAGTCGCCTCCTACGACACGCAGGGAATACGTGGGAAGTATTCTTAATCCCCTATCCCCAGGGATATATATATATATATATATATATATATATATATATATATATATATATATATATATATATATATATATATATATATATATATATTTATATATTACCTCCCCTCTCATTATTTTTTTTTAATTTTCCAAAAGAAGGAACAGAGAAGGGGGCCAGGTGAGGATATTCCCTCAAAGGCCCAGTCCTCTGTTCTTAACGCTACCTCGCTAACGCTGGAAATGGCGAATAGTTTAAAAAGAAATATATATATATATTGATTTCATTTAGTTGCTGTGTCCCGTGTTACCGAGGTAGCGCAAGGAAACAGACAAAAGAATGGCCCAACCCACCCAATTACACATGTATATACATACACGTCCACACACGCACATAAATATACCTATACATTTTAACGTATACATACATATACATACACATACATATACATGTATACACGTGTACATATTCATGCTTGCTACCCTCATCCATTCCCTTCGCCAACCCGCCACACATGAAATGGCAACCCCCTCCCCCCACGCGTGCGCGAAGTAGCGCTAGGAAAAGACAACAAATGCCACCCACATTCGTTCACACTCATTCTCTAGCTGTCATGTGTAATGCACCGAAACCACAGCTCCCTTTCTACATCCAGGCCCCACAAAACTTTTCATGGTTTACCCCAGACGCTTCACATACCCTGGTTCAATCAACTGACAGGTTGACCCTGGTATACCACAATGTTCCTTATTCACTCTATTCCTTGCACACCTTTCACCCTCCTGTATGTTCAGGCCCCGGTCGCTTAAAATCTTTTTCACTCCATCCTTCCACCTCCAATTTGGCCTCCCACTTCTTCTTCCCTCCACCTCTGACACATATATCCTCTTTGTCAATCTTTCCTCACTCATTCTCTCCATGTGACCAAACCATTTCAATACACCCTCATCTGCTTTCTCAACAACACCTTTTATTACCACATATCTCTCTTACCCTTTCATTGTCCTCTAATACTTCATTTCCAACACATCCACCCTCCTAGGCACAGCCCTATCTACAGCCCACGCCTAGCAACCATTCAACATTTTTGGAATCACCTTTCCTTCAAACATACCCATTTTTGCTCTCCGAGATAATGTTTCGATTTCCACACATTCTTGAACGCTCCCAGAACCTTCATCCCCTCCCCCACCCTGTTACTCACTTCCTCTTCCATGGTTCCATCCGCTGCTAAATCCACTCCCAGATATCTAAAACACATCAATTCCTCCAGTTTTTCTCCATTCAAACATAGCTCCCAATTAACTTGTCCCTCAACCCTACTAAACCTAATAAACTTGCTCTTATTCACATTTACTCTCAGCTTTCTTCTTTCACACACTTTGCCAAACTCAGTCACCAACTTCTGCAGTTTCTCACTCGAAGCAGCCACCAGCACTCTATCATCAGCGAACAACAACTGACTCACTTCCCAAGCCCTCTCATCAACAACAGACTGCATATTTGTCCCTCTCTCCAAAACCCTTGCATTCACCTCCCTAACAACGCCATATATAAACAAATCAAACAACCATGGAGACTTCACACACCCCTGCCGCAAACCAACATTCACTGGGAGCCAATCACTTTCCTCTCTTCCTACTCGTACACATGCCTTACATCCTTAATAAAAACTTTTCACTGCTTCTAGCAACTTACCTTCCATACTATATACTCTTAACACCTTCCACAGACATCTCTCTCAACTATATCATATGCCTTCTCCAGATTCATAAATGCTACATACAAATCCATCTGTTTTTCTAAGTATTTCTCACATACATTCTTCAAAGCAAACACCTGATCCACACATCCTCTACCACTTCTGAAACCACACTGCTCTTCCCCAGCCTGATGCTCTGTACATGCCTTTACCCTCTCAATCAATACCCTCCCACATAATTTCCCAGGAATACTCAACAAACTTATATCTCTGTAATCTGAACACTCACCTTTATCCCCTTCGCCTTTGTACAATGGCACTATGCAAGCATTCCACCAACCCTCAGGCACTTCACCATGAACCATACATACAATGAATATCCTTAGCAGCCAGTCAACAGCACAGCCACTTCATTTCTTAATAATTTCCACTGCAATACCATCCAAACCCACCGCCTTGCTGGCTTTCATCTTTCGCAAAGCTTTAATTCACTACCTGTTCTCTATTTAATGATATCATTCTCCCTGACCCTCTCACTTTGCATTCCACCTTGACCAAAACACACTATATCTGCCACTCTATCATCAAACACATTCAACAAACCTTCGAAATACTCACTTCATCTCCTTCTCACTTCACCACTACTTATTATTATCTTCCCATTAGCCCTCTTCACCGGTGTTCCCATTTGTTCTCCTCTCTTGCCTCCTTCCAAAAGATCTTTTTATTCTCCTTAAGATTTAATAATACTCTCTCACCCCAACTCTCATTTGCCTTCCTTTTCACCTCTGGCACCTTTCTCTTGACTTCCTGCCTCTTTCTCTTAAACATTACCCAGTCATTCGCACTACTTCCCTGCAAAAATCGTTCAAACGCCTTTCTCTTCTCTTTCACTAACAATCTTACTTCTTCATCCCACCACTCACTACCCTTTCTAATCTGCCCACCTCCCACCTTTCTCATGCCACAAGCATCTTTTGCGCAAGCCATCACTGCTTCCCTAAATACATACCATTCCTCCCCCACTCCTCTTACGTCATTTGCTCTCACCTTTTTCGATTCTGCACTCAATCTCTCCTGGTACTTCCTCAATACAAGCTTCCTTTCCAAGCTCACTTACTCTCACCACTCTCTTCACCTCAACATCCTCTCTTCTTTTCTGAAAACCTCTGCATATCTTCATCTTCGCCTCTACAAGATTTCATATATATATATATATATATATATATATATATATATATATATATATATATATATATATATATATATATATATATATATATATGTGTGTGTGTGTGTGTGTGTGCGTGTGTGTGTGTGTGTGTGTGTGGGTGTAATATTTTCTTTCATAGTTTTTAGTCGTTTCCCGCGTTAGCGAGGTAGCGCCAGGAATACACGAACGAAAAACTTAATTGGCACACTTCCATTCTCTAACTGTTCTGCATAATGCAGTCCCCCTAATAAAATTTTCCGTAGTCTACCATGGCTGCTTCATGTGTCTGGTTCAGTCCACTGATAGCACGTCGACTCCTGTATACCACATCTCTACAATTCGCTGTGCACACCTTTCACAATCCAAGATGTTTAGACCCAGACCACTCAATATCAGTTTCACTTTATCTTTCCATTACCAGTTTGGTCTCCTCTCCTCCTTGTCCCTCCATTTCTGATAAGTATATCTTTGTCAACCTCTCCTCACTCATCTTCTCCATATGCCCAAACAATTTCATCAAATCTTCACTTGCTTTCTCAGACATACTCTTCTTATTACCACACATCTCTCTTTCCCAGTCATATTTCTTGATCACTACTTCTGACGCCATATATCGCCCTCAAAGATTCAATTTTTAACACCACCATTTCTGGTACGTTTTCATCTACAGCTCAAGCTTCGCATCCACATCACATTGTTGGTACTACTGTACACATGCCTAGTTTCGCTTTCCCGTATAACGACCTCTCCTTTCACGCATCCCTCAGTGCTCCCAAAATCTTTGCTCCCCCTCTCACCCACTCTATGACTCATCTTCGCTTCCAGGGTTTCATTCGCTGACATGTCCAGTCCCAGTTATCTGAAACGCTTCACCTCCTCCAAGATTTCTCTACTCAGAGTCACATCCCAGTTAACCTTTTCTGCTCAGCTAAGCCTAATTACCCTCCTTTTATTCACACTTATTCGTAACTTCCTCCTTTTACACACTTTCCCACACTCAGGCATCCTCTTCTGGAGTCTCTGACTCGAATCAGCCACCAGTGCTGTGTCGTCAGCAAACAACTGACTCACTTCTAAGGCCCTTCCTTCCTCACTCCATACAGAGTGCATACTCGCTTCTCTCTCCAAGACTCTTGCATTTACTTCCCTCACCACCCCATCCATAAAGAAATCAAAAAGCCAAGGTGACACCGTCATATTGTTTACAGGGAGCGACGTCCGCTCACTAGACTGAATCAGGGCATATAAAGCGGTCAGAGGAAAGCATGGAAAGGTCTATGGGGCCTAGATGTGGGTAGGTGGGCAGTAGTTTCGGTACATTATACATGACAGCATAAGTGTCAATACGAATGAATGCGGATATGTCTTCGCCTGTTCCTGGTGAAGCGAGGAAATGTGGAAGAAAAAATTATATTCTCTCTCTGTCTGTCTGTCTCTCTCTCTCTCTCTCTCTCTCTCTCTCTCTCTCTCTCTCTCTCTCTCTCTCTCTCTCTCTCTCTCTCACTATATATATATATATATATATATATATATATATATTGTATACATACATACATACATATATATATATATATATATATATATATATATATATATATATATATATATATATATATATAAATATATATATATATATATATATATATATATATATATATATATATATATATATATATATATATATATATATATATATCACACAAACCACCAACAGCCAGGATCGAACCGGGGACCCCTGTGCAACAGGCGGGAGCGCCTATTGCACTTTGCTCGTTTATATATATATATATATATATATATATATATATATATATATATATATATATATATATATATATATATATCTATATATATATATATATATATATATACCTATACATTTCAACGTATACATGCTTACACATACAGACATATATATATATATATATATATATATATATATATATATATATATATATATATATATATATATATATATACATGTACATATTCATACTGGCTGCCTTCATCCATTCTCTTCGCCACCCCTCCACATATGAAACGGCACCCCCCCCTTCCCCCCGCGCGCGCGAGGTAGCGCTAGGAAAAGACGACAAAGGCCACATTCATTCACACTCAGTCTCTAGCTGTCATGTAATAATGCACCGAAACCACGGCTCCCTTTCCACATCCAGGCCCTACAAAACTTTCCATGGTTTACCCCAGACGCTTCACATACCCTGGTTCAATCCATTGACAGCACGTCGACCCCGGTATACCACATCGTTCGAATTGTCTTTATTCCTTGCACGCCTTTCACCCTCCTGTATATTCATGTCCCGATCGCTCAAAATCTTTTTCCCTCTATCCATCCACCTCCAATCTGGTCTCCCACTTCTCGTTCCCTCCACCTATGACACATATATCCTCTTTGTCAATGTTTCCTCACTCATTCTCTCCATGTGACTAAACCATTTCAATACACACTCTTTTTATTACCACACATCTCTCTTACCCTTTCAGTACTCACTCGATCAAACCACCTCACATCACCACTATTCCTTCAAACATACCCTGTATATATATATAAATATATATATATATATATATATATATATATATATATATATATATATATATATATATATATATATATATATATATACACACACACACAAAGTAGAGCATTGCCTTCACTCTATTCATGAACTATAAATTTACCGACGGAGCGATGGAAACCTGTTTGGTAACAGGCAAAATCAAAAAACACTAGAAGCTTCCTCCCCAACACGGGGAATATATAGGTCAAAGGTTAACACACAAAGCTGTCTATCGAGCGCATTACATTCACAAAAGCTCTCGGCGTGATGCCTCTCTGTAGCAGCCGGGGCCCCGGAAGCACTAGTGACCTCGACTGGGATATGTGAGAGAGAGAGAGAGAGAGAGAGAGAGAGAGAGAGAGAGAGAGAGAGAGAGAGAGAGAGAGAGAGAGAGAGAGAGAGAGAGAGAGAATTTCACTCTAGCCTCACCTTTCGACCTGATTTTCATACCACGCCCTTGTGAATCGTGGCACGATCATGGGGTGACCTGTGAGTTTCATTAACCCATCCACAGCATGATAACAGTTGAGCCTAGGTCTTGAAATGGGGGACGTAAGGGTTCGTTGGTATGTATGGAGGGAGCGATAGGATCACCCAGCTGAATAAAAGTAAAGGTCCTCTGTTATAAACTGCAAGAATTAGCCAACTGGAGCACGAGGACAGGATCCCTGGGCACGACGGTACGATCCTTGGGCACGACGGCGCCACCCAAGAGCACGACGGTGTACGATCTTTGGGCACGACGGTACGATCTTTGGGCACGACGGTATACGATCTTTGGGCACGACGGTACGATCTTTGGGCACGACGGTGTACGATCCTTGAACACGACGGTACCACCCAAGAGCACGACGGTGTACGATCTTCGAGGACGTACTGTATACGACTGTACGACCCTTGGGTATAACCCGGAGGACTTTACGTCGCCTCGTTATAACGAAGAGACGTTCGTACTATCTTGCTCAAGGGCTTGTGTGCCGTAGTCTCCAGTAGGTTTAAAGATGATCAAACAAAGGCATTTGGTCACAAAAAGAGCTGTTTGAGAAGGACGTCATTGTGCTCAAGGGCTGAGTCGTAGTACTCGGTGAGTTTAAAGGGAATAGAACGAAAGGATTCGTCACAACGTAACGGAAAGATACTTGATGGATTTACACTCATATTTTTTTTTTTCGCTGTGCTGACACAAGAACAACAGGAACTGTTTTAATTGCCCCGGTTACCTAGGAGGCGTGGACGAAGCAAGGAGCGGAACGAGCTAATCTTATTCATCGGGAGCTCGTACAAACGACCATAGTCGCTCATATAAGACCCATCTATATAGTAAACCTCTCCTTACACACACACACACACACACACACACACACACATACACACACACACACACACATACACACACACACACACACGCACACACACACACACACATACACATACATACACACACACACACACACACACACACACACACACACACACACACACACACACACACACACACAAAACAAAATAAATGCCCATAACACAGATGGCAGAGACTACCAGTGTAGACAGGGGGTAGGGGAAGAGGAGCAGTTTCTGGGACTGTTGAACAGAACCAGATCATAAAGACTTATGCAGTGAAAAATAAGAAAGACCTTAAGACACTGAAACGAAGACGCAGGGAAGCAACTGAAGCTGTAGATAGAATAATACTCACTGTAAGAGACGAAATAATCACGGATTTTAATGGTCCAGTTAATACAAGGATCAAGACCGTATAAAGTATAAAGGATAAATGCTTGGTGGCCGAAAAGATGGTAGAGATAGCGAGAAACATGGTGTTTGATATGTTAACCCTGATGACCATAGGCTATCGTTTGTTTTTTGACTAAATGGGATCGTACTCCACATAAGGAAGAAAGACCGAAGAAGGGAAATGTTGATCAAAAGATCCCTGAAGGCTAGTGACATGCCAAAGGCCAGTTATCGTCAATAAGAGAAGTGAGGAGAGTTTGTGGATACAGTTAGATCACAAGAGAGGACCAGGTACGCGCACATTTGAATGAGAGGAACACAGCCAGAAGGTACTGAGGGAGCCCAAGAAACTCAGAGACTAGGAGGAATTAAGTAAGGGGGTCCTCCTCTCCATAGGTGTTAGGTTAATGACATTCTCTCTCTCTCTCTCTCTCTCTCTCTCTCTCTCTCTCTCTCTCTCTCTCTCTGACCCCAAGTGGCTGACCTCCTTTGCCTCTCTGCCTCAAATACACGTGGGTCACTGACATACAAGTCCACAAACACACGCTCTCTCTCCACCTCACACTTCAGAGTCGACAACGTGCACCTCACACGGCTTAATCCTTCTTCACTCCAACCCTTTCCTGCGGTGAGTGCCACGCGCTGGCCCAGCTTAATGGCAGGTTCTCGTCCTAAGCACTCGCAGGCAACTCTCTCTCTCTCTCTCTCTCTCTCTCTCTCTCTCTCTCTCTCTCTCTCTCTCTCTCTCTCTCTCTCTCTCTCCCCTCAGGATTCTTCTTTTGTCCATTAGAAAACATCATGTCACATTCTCGTTGCCTGATCAATATAGCCCATAATTAGATTCTCTCACAAAACAGAATTACAAAGGTATACAAAGGGGGAATAGAAAAGATATGTGATGAAGCAGGGAATTTCCTTGTTGGTGAGGTTGATGAGTCAAATTATGCCACAGGCTCCGTTCCTGGATGAGTCAAATCATGCCACAAGCTCCACTCCTGGATGAGTCAAATTATGCCACAGACTCCGCTTCTGGATGAGTCAAATTATGCCACAAGCTCCACTCCTGGATGAGTCAAATTATGCCACAGACTCTGCTCCTGGATGAGTCAAATCATGCCACAGGCTCCACTCCTGGATGAGTCAAATTATGCCACAGGCTCAGCTCCTGGATGAGTCAAATTATGCCACAGGCTCCATTCCTGGATGAGTCAAATTATGCCACAGGGCTCCACTCCTGGATGAGTCAAATTATGCCACAGGGCTCCACTTCTGGATGAGTCAAATTATGCCACGGGCTCCGATCCTGGATGAGTCAAATCATGCTACAGGCTCCACCACTGGATGAGTCAAATCATACCACAGGCTCCACTCCTGGATGAGTTAAATCATGCCTCAGGGCTCCACTCCTGGATGAGTCAAATTATGCCACAGGGCTCCACTTCTGGATGAGTCAAATTATGCCACAGTGCTCCGCTGCTGGATGAGTCAAATCATGCCACAGTGCTCCGATCCTGGATGAGTCAAATTATGCCACAGTGCTCCGCTGCTGGATGAGTCAAATCATGCCACAGTGCTCCGATCCTGGATGAGTCAAATTATGCCACAGTGCTCCGCTCCTGGATGAGTCAAATTATGCCTCAGGGCTCCACTTCTGGATGAGTCAAATTATGCCACAGGCTCCGATCCTGGATGAGTCAAATTATGCCACAGGGCTCCGATCCTGGATGAATCAAATTATGCCACAGTGCTCCGATCCTGGATGAATCAAATTATGCCACAGTGCTCCATTCCTGGATGAGTCAAATTATGCCACAGGGCTCCACTTCTGGATGAGTCAAATCATGCCACAGGGCTCCGATCCTGGATGAATCAAATTATGCCACAGTGCTCCGATCCTGGATGAGTCAAATTATGCCACAGGCTCCACTCCTGGATGAGTCAAATTATGCCCCAGGGCTCCACTTCTGGATGAGTCAAATCATGCTACAGTGCTCCGCTCCTGGATGAATCAAATTATACCACAGGGCTCCGCTCCTGGTGGCGCCCTTCCGTCCTTCGTCCTGGAACGCATAAGATTCTCCAGGACTTTGCTGGCCGCTGGGTCGTGGTGGTAACGCCCTGTGCATTAATCCTTTATGACCGGAGCTACGGCCGGTATCTGATGGCCTTTATATATCCACCAAGCCTTCGTGCATGATTAATGGAAACATCTCAAGCTGGAGGCTCGTCTCGCAGCGGTCCGAGGCTATGGCTCACGATCTCATACTTTATAGTACCAGAATGAGCCATCGTCCCACATAATGTTGAATATGCGCCATTATGCCATAGTTTGTGAGTCGAGAGATATATGCCCATAACCCATCATCACATAATTCCAAAATGTCTCATGATGTCATCCCGTCTTGTTAGGTTGAATTGCGTTTTTTTTTTTCGTTTTTGATACAATAAAAAAGTTAAAGCATACAATCATTCCATAACACGTTAAAAATGGGTCAATATTCCATGTTCCACGATGGTAAAGTGCTACCTTATGTTTTATAATGTTTGAGCATTATCATCCATACCATATTCGTTCCTCTCTCTCTCTCTCTCTCTCTCTCTCTCTCTCTCTCTCTCTCTCCCTCCCAACCGTTCCTATCGCCCTGGCCGTGCTGAGGTAACTTACCAATATTGAATAACACGCGTAGTTTGCTTTAAGGGAACAAAAACGAATTATTGGATCGTCTTCCCACATCCGCAGTAATGTAGTAGATATGGTAAGTGGCGAGGCTGGAGCTCAAAGTTTATCCTTACTATTTTCTTCACGACAAAAAGTGAAGGGGATGTATGATCCTGGTGATGGGATATATGATATATTCACCTTCATTCTACCTTCACACTTCCCTGGGAAAATATTCCTCTGGAATATCATCAGTCCTGCAAGGTATTTTTTTCTCGACTTATTTTCCCATCCAGTGTGTTGCTGGAGGTAGTGGTGGGAGGTGGAGGGTGTTGGGAAAGCCTTAAGGCCAGGCTACCTCACTTGGACCTTGGGGTCTGTGTGGTCTATGGAACTCTCTCTCTCTCTCTCTCTCTCTCTCTCTCTCTCTCTCTCTCTCTCTCTCTCTCTCTCTCTCTCTCTCTCTCTCATTTCTTCTATGCAACTCCCTCCTCTCTCTCTCTCTCTCTCTCTCTCTCTCTGTCTTTCTCTCTTTTGTCCACTTCAATTCCTTCTGCGTCGCCTAGCATTTCTGACTTCCTTCCTGAATTAACGCCTCATAAACTGTCGGTCTCGCCTCATTTAACACTATGATGCCTCAAGCCTCTGCGCTCCCTTCTGTAGCAAATGGTATGGAATATCAGGAATATTTTTTCTTCTTCCTCCTGCCTTACAAGTGTCGTTGAATTAATGATGATATATTGTTTTTTTCTTTTCCCTTTTTAAGGCCGACTCTCCAAACTAGTTCCAATATATATATATATATATATATATATATATATATATATATATATATATATATATATATATATATATATATATATATACATATATATATATATATATATATATATATATATATATATATATATATATATATATATATATATATATATATATATATATATATATATCTTTTTTTCATTTTCTCATCATTCCTGCATATTCAGCCACGTAAATCTTCAGTAGGTTCCTCAATGCAGTTCTCGTGTATTCATCCGGTGCATGAAGCTAATTCAATTCTATTCATCACTTCTTGCCTGAGAGAAAGATCCTTCAGGTGTCCCCCCCCCCACACACACACCTTAAAGAACTATATTCATCCTTTGTTTTAGCGAAGCCTAGATCCAGATGGGATTGAGAGAGAGAGAGAGAGAGAGAGAGAGAGAGAGAGAGAGAGAGAGAGAGAGAGAGAGAGAGAGAGAGAGAGAGAGAGAGAGAGAGATAGTGTCTCACTCCTTAGCTCTGCGAGAAAGATCATTGCTCCTTCATCATGTGATGATATATGTTCTAAAGTCCTTAAGAGATATTCGTCGTAATGATAAAAACACTCTAACTCATAAATGATAATGTCCACTTTTTTTTTTATCCAAAATGGAGAGAGACATATATCATTCATTTGGCGTGTGTGCTTGTGTGTGTGTGTGTGTGTGTGTGTGTGTGTGTGTGTGTGTGTGTGTGTGTGTGTGTGTGTGTGTGTGTGTGTGTTTTCTATAAGTCAAAGCTCTTAAAGCCAACACAAAATAACCTTCTTTGTTTTTAGTGTGAGATATCCCTCATAATGCCATCGTTTATTTATTCACATCGCTCTCATCTTTCTCCGTCACCTTACTATTGGCCTCTCCTTCCTCCTCTTCCATTCATGTGTTCCATATCCTCTCCCTCAGTCATCCGCTCTTCCCGCATTTATTCACTTTTTCCTCCATGCACCACCTACCATCTCGGCACATTAGCTCCCTTTTTATCCTGGATTTCCATACCTCATTTCAACTCCTTCTCATCTGTCTTAATCTATCATCTCAGACGCAGATGACCACACCTCTCTCTCTCTCTCTCTCTCTCTCTCTCTCTCTCTCTCTCTCTCTCTCTCTCTCTCTCTCTCTCTCAATTACGTACTCTACTTCCTCTCTCTCAATTGCGTACTCTCTCTCTCTCCCTCTCTCTCTCAATTACGTACTCTACTTCCTCTCTCTCAATTGCGTACTCTCTCTCTCTCTCTCTCTCTCAAATACTCCGTCATCTTCAGAACGCACCTTCAATTTCTGCCTCTCATAACTCAGTTTCGAACTGCCTCTTGAGATGATACACCGTTTCATTCTCGCGTCTTCGGTAGATGCCCAAATTGAGATGAATGGCTAGGTCTTGAAAGGAACATAGCAGATGTGTCTGGTACGAATCTACCACACGTTTCTAGTTTTTTTTTCTTTCTTTTAATTCATACACATCAATTTATCCGACCGACCTCTTCCTCAGAGCTCCAGTCACCAGTTGATATAGACTGGCCAGAGCTGCGTCTGTCACCAGCTTTTTGTCTCCTCAGAAGGACCTGTTTTTCCCCTTTCCCTTGATAACAGCCATCTACAAAGACATCAGACTCTGAAGAGAGACTTTCCCTTCACTCTCACCCGCCTTCCTCTCTCTTAGGCTGAACTCCGGACCGCCACAGCTCATTCTTCGTCCGTCTGGAGTTAGATCCGACTATCTTTTTTTTTTTCCTTTTATATATCAAACTATCCGCTTGTTATGATTTCGGCAGCTTCCCTCGATTCTAGACATTAGCGATACATTTAATCACCCATTTCTTTCAACTGCATAATGATCTTAATTTCTTTTTCTTCGAAGGCAATATTCACTGCAGACGCACCCTTTGCCTTCCCAGCAACTTCACTAAGACAAACCTCATGGAATATTTCGAATCAACACAGCCATGTGGCCCCAGGAACCACCTACGTTTGCCTTTCACCCTAGCACATGTAACTACTACTCATCCCAGTCACTAAACCCCCATACTCATCCCCTCTAAAGCTTGAGAAACTCACCTTTCTGTGGCCCTTACTTAACCTTTAACTTCCCTTCTATTGTTCTCAGATAAAAGAAACCCACTGGAACTATAGTTCCCTTTGGCGCCTTTCATGTCATCTTTTTTTTCGAGACTCTCTCGTGGATATTCCAGGGAAACATATGCACCAAAGAACTCACTCCCCTCCCGCAGTATCTTCTAACTAACTTGGGGGCTTCAACCGCTTTAGGATATTTCCCCTCTCCTTATAGCTTTTAATGCCACTTCACACTCACCCTTCCCTATACCTTCTCCCCTTCCTTCTAATCTCTGCCTTCTATTTAGATTCATTATAGATCTTATAATCTCCCCCTTCTTCATTATAAAACTTTCTATATCACTCCCTCCATCTCTCCTCGTCCACACATCCCCAGGTTCTGGTAGGACATATACCACTATCTTGTATCTTATTCTCGTATTTCCTTTCGCCATTCTAAACCATACGAACCTTTTCTGACTTCTTTATATCTACCTCCTTTCCTCCTTAACCTCCCTCTTTCTTTTTTTTCCTGCAATTCCCTATGCTCCATCTTTCGTTTTTCATATGGTGTTTACCTGTACTCTGCTACTGCTCCACTCCATCATGGGTGATTTACAGTTAGGTAGTTAGGAGAATAGATAGGAACAAATACATAGGCCAAAAAAAAAGAATTGTGACACTGATCGTCTTGCATTCAAGCTGAAAGAAAAGTTCTCCACTGCTGGAGACTAATATTCTGTACCTCTACATGCATATGAAAATTCTTGTTATGTATTCGAATATTTTAAGCCAAGATCGGATAGTCTCCGGTGAGCGACGCTAGGCTCTGATCAGAGAAAGAACAGCCACATATTCTCACCCCACCTGTATTATCACACACAGTTATCGGCCTAGTGACCAGGCTCACCTAACGTAAATTACGTTAATAAAAAGAAAAAAATTTGTGCCCGGTATCCAACAGCGTCTCTCTCAGATTGATCTGCAAAATGAGAGAAACCATTTGGTGTGATTTTAGTTGACATTAGTCAATAAATAAAAGTGCTCCCCTAAGCTATTACACACACACACACACACACACACACACACACACACACACACACACACATACACACAGAGGAAAAATACTGCCCTGAAAATAGCTGACAAAGCTAAGGCTCGAGGACATTTGATAGGCAAATTAATCCAAAAGAGGACCCAAAAAGTATTCTAACACTGCAGTCAGGTAATTTCAACGATGCAGAAAGCATTGCACATAAAGAAACGAGTCAGGGTTTACCAGTGAAATTCTAACACGGTTTCTGTTGCAGCTTTTGGCCACAGAAGTTCCATAATGGCGGCCACAGAATTCAACGAAAACCACTCAAATTCCAACGAAAATGAACCTGGCCTGGCAACCAGTGAGTGTAGCTAAAGTCACAAAAAATTCCTGCCCACAGTACTGAATTAGAAACACGAATGTCCGAAGTGGTAGACATCAAAATTCCCCCCTCCCCCCCCCCCAAAAAAAGAATGAGAATAAAAAGCACATCACAGAAATTCCATCAGCTCGCTCCCACAGACTCACCAGTGCAGCGGCCACAGAAGTTCGACAAGCGCTGGTAAATGTCCCACACTGGAAAAGAGAGAGAGAGATAAAAAGGTCATGTAAAAAGATAAGGCAAAGTCAATATGTCACAGGGAGGAAAAAAATATAAACCCCCCAACACGTAATCATACTAAAAGCCCATGAATTTAAAGGTTTGGCTTTTGTGAACACTTCATATATACATTTATTTTTGTAAGCAGGGATTGATGGAGACTGAACCAATATGAAGCACAACATACAGAATTGAGAATAAAGGACTTTTTGGGAAATAGATACATATTCAGAATTGTTATTGATATACTGAAACAGTATTTCAGTTGGATATATGTCATGAAGGGCATGGAGACACGCTTGTCTCTGATGGAAGTGAGTAATTTTCATATTACTTTATCATGAAACTTTTCGAATGAGCGACTAACATCAAAGTTCTCACGATGTGTATAGGATTGGTACGGCAAAAAGTGGACTTTTCTTTTCTTTTTTGACGTTCACCATTTCCCGTGTCAGTGGGGTAGCGCCAGGAACAGATGAAGAAATGGTCTCATTCGCTCACATCCACTCACTAGCTGTCGTGTATAGTGCACGGATCCAGAGCCCCCGCTCCACAAACTAGGCTCCACTGACCCCTTTGTAATTTTTCCCGACTGCTTCGTATACATCTGTTCAACCCACTGACAGTACGTCGCCCCTGTATACCATTTCGCTCCATGCCCCTCCATCCCTTGCACGCCTCACACCCTCCTGCATTTTCAGGACCCAACCTTTAAAGCATTTGCCAATCTATCTTTCCACTTTTCCCTTGGTTGTCCGTTTTTCTTGTTCCCTCCAATGCTGTCATGTACGCATACACTCATAGTCATCCTTTCCTCACTCATCTTTTCCATATGTCCAAACCATTTCAGCACACCTTCTTCAGCTCTCATACGTGCTTCTTTTTCCAACCATACCTCTCTCTTTCCCTATCATTTCTAAATCGATCAACTCCCTTAACACCATATCTCGTCCTCAAGCATTTTAATTTTCAACACATCCAACCGCGTCTTTGCATTTTTTGCTCTGCGTCCATGCAGCATCAATGGGACTACTATGGCATCAAAGATACTCATTTTTTGCCCTTAAAGACTGTAATCTCTGTGTCCACATATTCCACACTGCACTTAGGATCTTTGCACCCTCATCCACCTTAAAGCTCTTTTAAGCTTCTATGGTTCCATTCAATGCTACATCTACTAGCAGGTATCTAGAACACTCTACTTCCTTCAGATTCTCTCCATTCAAATTCAAAATTCCAAGGAACATATCTCTCTCCCCCTGATAAACCTAATATCCTTTTTTTCCACTCACATTTCCTTTCAAATTTCTCCTTTCAAACGCTCCCAAAGTCAGACACCAGTTTCTACAGGTTCTCACTCGAATCTCTCACCAGCGCCGTGGCATCAGTAAACAGTAATTGACCCACTTCCCATGACCTTTCACCCTCAACACTGCATACCTGCTCCTCTCACCAAAACTCCGGCATTCACCTCTCTCATCACCCAATCTATCAATGAATCAAAACAGCCGCAAACCCACTTTTATCTGAAACCACTCATCCTCTTTTCTACCTACTCGCACTCGCGCTTGATAGAACGCTTCTTCTAATAGTTTTCCTCCCATGCCATTTATTCGTAACACCTTCCACAAAACATCTCTGTGAACTCTATCTTATGCTTTCTCCAGATCCATAAATGGCACTCGCTAAGCCCTTTGGCTCTCTAATTGTTTCTCACATGCATTCTTTAAATCAGACACCTGATCTGCACATCTATTGTTCCTCCCCAGTCTGTGCTTTGTGCATGCTAACACCCTCCCAATCACAACGCTGCTATACAACTTACCAAGCACACTAAACAAACTTGTACTTCTGTATAACATACAGTCGACCTTATTCTCCTTGCCTTTACGCAGTGGCACTATACATGCATTCCACCAGTCCTCAGCTACATAGCTACGACATATACTAAAAATCCTAAGAAACCAATTAACAACGCAGACACCCCTTTACCTGAGAAATTTACCTGCGATGCCATCCACCTCAGCCGTCTTGGCACATCTCGTCTTACACAAGACTTACCACCTCATTTCTTTTCACCAAACCACGCTCAATGGCTCTCTCATCTCAAGTACCTTCCCGAGCCAAACACCCTACATCTGCCATCCTATCATCAAATACATTTTAACAGTCCTTCAAAATACTCACTCCACCATCTCTTCACCTCATCTACGCCTGTTACCACTTCAGTGATATTTCATTTGCTCTCCTGTTCACACAACTAACCTCCTTCCAAAACATTTTCATATTCTTCCGGAAGTTTGTTCATACTTGGTCACCCAACTCGCATCTATTCTCTTTCAGGCCTAGCACCTTCCTCTTGATCTCCTGCTGCTTCCCTTGTACATGTCACAATAACTTGCATTCGTTCCCCGTAATCACCGCCCATACACCTCTGTTTTCTCTTTCATCATCAACTTTACTTTGTCATCCCACCTATCACTACTTTTCTCACCTGCCTACCTCCCACCTTTCGCATGACATACAGATCTCTCGCACATGCCGATAATACTTCCCGTAATACCTTCCATTCCTCAATCACTCACTTAGTTTTGCTTAGTTTCACCTTTCGCCACTCTGCTCTCAGTCTCTCTTGATATCTCATTACGCAGTCCTGTTTCCCTAGTTCACATACTTTCACCATCCTCTGTCTACCCCTAACGTTTCCCATCTTCTGAAAAACTCTACAAATCTTCACCCTTCCCTTCACCACGTAATGTTCAGACACTCCACCAGTTCTTCTTTGAGCGTAATCATATCCAAGAGACTCTCTTCCCCACGCCTATCGATTAATACGTAATGTAATAATGCCCACCTACCATCTTTCCTACTCAACGCCGCGTGAGTATGTAAGGCCCTGTTTTTAAACCAGGTGTTCCCAACCACCAGTCCTTTTTCAAGACAACTCCATAAGCTGCTTACCATTTCTATTCTCATTAATGAATACCTCGGGTTCCCTAGTTATATTCTCAAATGTTGCATTAAACACTGTCGTATCTGAATCCCTCATCACTAATACGTGATCTCTTGCACCAAAACTCCTGCCATACTTACTCAGCTCCATCCAAAAATTGACCTTTCTCGTCATTCCTCTCACTGCCAAGTGCTTAAACGCTGATGATTACCCTCTTTCCGTAATCGTACAATCTCGCCCACTTCCACAACTCTTGCTTCAGCAGAAGTGCTGCCCCTTCCGTAGCTCTTGCCTTCACACTAAACCTAGACTCTACCCTTAAGACATTCTCATGCCATTTTCCTCTTTACTCCTGAGCTTTGTTTCATTCAAACTCAAAGCATCTAGTTTCCTTTCCTCAAACATACTACTTACCTCCACCTTCGAGGAGAATGAACTCTTCTTGTTTGGCTCCTTCTGTTCCAACTTTAAGAAATCGAAATACGCAGGGAATACATCAGCAGGAGGAAAATATTCAATGCAACCCTGATGGTACACAGGAACAAACATATTTCTGATAGAATATTCTATTTCTTGGATACAAAGAAAAAATCTATTCCATTTTGCTACGAGGAAAAAGGTTGAGGAAACATATCATCACTACAGCAAGGGAATTCGAATCTTTTTCAAGCCGGACGAGAAATATCTATGGCCAGAAAAGTACAGCAATTTTGTACGCGCAAAGTGTTTTGCTGGGCTGATGAAAAAAGCGTAATTAAATGACTGTGAAAGAAAAAATCATGAAAGTATGCTTTTGCCAGAGGATTATTCCATACTTTGAAAGGCGGACTTAAAGTACCAACACACGCCACAGACCTGAGACAGACAGAATGAGTGTAATAGTAAAAAATGTCCTATTTATAATACTGTTGCGCAACGGATAATGCTTCTGACTGCAAATCCGAAGATACCAGGTTCGAATCCGTGCACGGTCACCAGTAACAATGTTATATCCACTAGTGTAATTCCACTACCCTGCTTAGTGTGAGGATGTAGATAAAAAAGGGTCAGCACTTAACACTTCTAATGACATGTTACTTACCCTATAACGAAAATGCAGACACAAACTAAAGCACACTATGTACAACCTATACATCAGTCTGTCTACAGCTCGTATGATTACAGGCTGACAGTTCTCTGTGCTAGGTGGTAGTCATGGGCCAAATGTACGTACACACACACACACACACACACACACACACACACACACACACACACACACACACACAGACACACACACACACACACACATCCAACTGCCTCTCACGGATGGCATTACCACTAGCTCAAAAGACGTGTTCACTGCGCCGTTCAGACTTTCAGCACAATCGTGACTGTCTTGTGTTCCATGCAAGGCTCCAACTGACATTTTTATTGGAAAATGGTCTCTCTGTCTTCGTATAGTCCTGCAGACGTCTATGAGAGTTTGGAAAGTGCCCTTCGAAGCTAGCGACATTCCCAGACACGACCCTGGGCGAACTCAAGGTCACCTGTAGATTACTGCTGCCCATATCGCACCAAACTAACTGCTCAATTATCCTCCCCCGACTTCACACGCGAGATGTCGGTGTGTCCACGCCCGCCTTATGTGGAATCATTGTGGGTAAGTTCGTCCAGCAAGTAAGTTGCATCAGCTTATAAGGGGACCTAGACAAAGTCCAAAGTTGGTGTGATACACGGTTGACGTATTTCAACCCTATCGTATGTAGATTACATGAGGATGGCTCATAGTGAAAGAGGGACTTGGAACTTGTGAATTGACATGGTTGACATTATTTCTAAAATGTAGCCGAGATCCTATATCAGGAGAGAAGCCAAGACGACAAGCAGTCTGCTTGCATAAATGTGTGTGTGTGTATATATATATATATATATATATATATATATATATATATATATATATATATATATATATATATATATATATATATATTTTTTTTTTTTTCTTTTTTGCTTTGTCGCTGTCTCCCGCGTTTGCGAGGTAGCACTAGGAAACAGACGAAAGAAATGGCCCAACCCACCCCCATACACATGTATATGCATACGTCCACACACGCAAATATACATACCTACACAGCTTTCCATGGTTTACCCCAGACGCTTCACATGCCCTGATTCAATCCACTGACAGCATGTCAACCCCGGTATACCACATCGATCCAATTCACTCTATTCCTTGCCCTCCTTTCACCCTCGGGCATGTTCAGGCCCCGATCACACAAAATCTTTTTCACTCCATCTTTCCACCTCCAATTTGGTCTCCCACTTCTCCTCGTTCCCTCCACCTGCGACACATATATCCTCTTGGTCAATCTTTCCTCACTCATTCTCTCCATGTGCCCAAACCATTTCAAAACACCCTCTTCTGCTCTCTCAACCACGCTCTTTTTATTTCCACACATCTCTCTTACCCTTACGTTCCCTACTCGATCAAACCACCTCACACCACACATTGTCCTCAAACATCTCATTTCCAGCACATCCATCCTCCTCCGCACAGCTCTATCCATAGCCCACGCCTCGCAACCATACAACATTGTTGGAACCACTATTCCTTCAAACATAGCCATTTTTGCTTTCCGAGATAATGTTCTCGACTTCCACACATTCTTCAAGGCTCCCAGGATTTTCGCCCCCTCCCCCACCCTATGATCCACTTCCGCTTCCATGGTTCCATCCGCTGCCAGATCCACTCCCAGATATCTAAAACACTTTACTTCCTCCAGTTCTTCTCCATTCAAACTTACCTCCCAATTGACTTGACCCTCAACCCTACTGTACCTAATAACCTTGCTCTTATTCACATTTACTCTTAACTTTCTTCTTCCACACACTTTACCAAACTCAGTCACCAGCTTCTGCAGTTTCTCACATGAATCAGCCAGCACCGCTGTATCATCAGCGAACAACAACTGACTCACTTCCCAAGCTCTCTCATCCACAACAGACTTCATACTTGCCCCTCTTTCCAAAACTCTTGCATTCACTTCCCTAACAACCCCATCCATAAACAAATTAAACAACCATGGAGACATCACACACCCCTGCCGCAAACCTACATTCACTGAGAACCAATCACTTTCCTCTCTTCCTACACGTACACATGCCTTACATCCTCGATAAAAACTTTTCACTGCTTCTAACAACTTGCCTCCCACACCATATATTATTAATACCTTCCACAGAGCATCTCTATCAATTCCATCATATGCCTTCTCCAGATCCATAAATGCTACATACAAATCCATTTGCTTTTCTAAGTATTTCTCACATACATTCTTCAAAGCAAACACCTGATCCACACATCCTCTACCACTTCTGAAACCACACTGCTCTTCCCCAATCTGATGCTCTGTACAGGCATTCACCCTCTCAATCAATACCCTCCCATATAATTTACCAGGAATACTCAACAAACTTATACCTCTGTAATTTGAGCACTCACTCTAATCCCCGTCGCCCTTGTACAATGTCACTTTGCACGCATTCCGCCAATCCTCAGGCACCTCACCATGAGTCATACATACATTAAATAACCTTACCAACCAGTCAATAATACAGTCACCCCCTTTTTTAATAAATTCCACTGCAATACCATCCAAACCTGCTGCCTTGCCATCTTTCATCTTCCGCAAAGCTTTTACTACCTCTTCTCTGTTTACCAAATCATTTTCCCTAACCCTCTCACTTTGCACACCACCTCGACCAAAACACCCTATATCTGCCACTCTATCATCAAACACATTCAACAAATGTATATATATATATCTATATATACTCTGCGGAAGGTATTAAGAATATATGGTGTGGGAGGCAAGTTGTTAGAAGCAGTGAAAAGTTTTTATTGAGGATGTAAGGC
The DNA here is from genome assembly GCF_036320965.1 of Panulirus ornatus. Taxonomy (NCBI): domain Eukaryota; kingdom Metazoa; phylum Arthropoda; class Malacostraca; order Decapoda; family Palinuridae; genus Panulirus; species Panulirus ornatus. The sequence continues at coordinate 17,255,838 of NC_092273.1, forward strand.
ATGTGTACGTGTAGGAAGAGAGGAAAGTGATTGGTTCTCAGTGAATGTAGGTTTGCGGCAGGGGTGTGTGATGTCTCCATGGTTGTTTAGTTTGTTTATGGATGGGGTTGTTAGGGAGGTGAATGCAAGAGTTTTGGAAAGAGGGGCAAGTATGAAGTCTGTTGGAGATGAGAGAGCTTGGGAAGTGAGTCAGTTGTTGTTCGCTGATGATACAGCGCTGGTGGCTGATTCATGTGAGAAACTGCAGAAGCTGGTGACTGAGTTTGGTAAAGTGTGTGAAAGAAGAAAGTTAAGAGTAAATGTGAATAAGAGCAAGGTAATTAGGTACAGTAGGGTTGAGGGTCAAGTCAATTGGGAGGTAAGTTTGAATGGAGAAAAACTGGAGGAAGTAAAGTGTTTTAGATATCTGGGAGTGGATCTGGCAGCGGATGGAACCATGGAAGCGGAAGTGGATCATAGGGTGGGGGAGGGGGCGAAAATCCTGGGAGCCTTGAAGAATGTGTGGAAGTCGAGAACATTATCTCGGAAAGCAAAAATGGCTATATTTGAAAGAATAGTGGTTCCAACAATGTTGTATGGTTGCGAGGCGTGGGCTATGGATAGAGCTGTGCGCAGGAGGATGGATGTGCTGGAAATGAGATGTCTGAGGACAATGTGTGGTGTGAGGTGGTTTGATCGAGTAAGTAACGTAAGGGTAAGAGAGATGTGTGGAAATGAAAAGAGCGTGGTTGAGAGAGCAGAAGAGGGTGTTTTGAAATGGTTTGGGCACATGGAGAGAATGAGTGAGGAAAGATTGAGCAAGAGGATATATGTGTCGGAGGTGGAGGGAACGAGGAGAAGTGGGAGACCAAATTGGAGGTGGAAAGATAGAGTGAAAAAGATTTTGTGTGATTGGGGCCTGAACATGCAGGAGGGTGAAAGGAGGGCAAGGAACAGAGTGAATTGGATCGATGTGGTATACCGGGGTTGACGTGCTGTCAGTGGATTGAATCAGGGCATGTGAAGTGTCTGGGGTAAACCATGGAAAGCTGTGTAGGTATGTATATTTGCGTGTGTGGACGTATGTATACACATGTGTATGGGGGTGAGTTGGGCCATTTCTTTCGTCTGTTTCCTTGCGCTACCTCGCAAACGCGGGAGACAGCGACAAAGAAATATATATATATATATATATATATATATATATATATATATATATATATATATATATATATTTTTTTTTTTTTTTCTTTTATACTTTGTCGCTGTCTCCCGCGTTTACGAGGTAGCGCAAGGAAACAGACAAAAGAAAACGCCCAACCCCCCCCATACACACACATATATATATATATATATATATATATATATATATATATATATATATATGTAGATTTATGTGCTGAAAAAGGACTGGTGATTGGGAATACCTGGTTTAAAAAGAGATATACATAAGTATACGTATGTAAGTAGGAGAAATGGCCAGAGAGCGTTATAGGATTACTTGTTAAATGATAGGCGCGCAAAAGAGACACTTTTGGATGTTAATGTGCTGAGAGGTGCAACTGGAGGGATGTCTGATCATTATCTTGTGGAGGCGAAGGTGAAGATTTGTAGAGGTTTTCAGAAAAGAAGAGAGAATGTTGGGGTGAAGTGAGTGGTGAAAGTAAGTGAGCCTGGGAAGGAGACTTGTGTGAGGAATTACCAGGAGAGACTGAGTACAGAATGGAAAAAGGTGAGAACAAAGGAGGTAAGAGGAGTGGGGGAGGAATGGGATGTATTTAGGAAATCAGTGATGGCTTGCGCAAAAGATGCTTGTGGCATGAGATGCGTGGGAGGTGGGCAGATTAGAAAGGGTAATGAGTGGTGAGATGAAGAAGTAAGATTATTAGTGAAAGAGAAGAGAGAGGCATTTGGACGATTTCTACAAGGAAATAATGCAAAAGAGTGGGAGAAAAGAAAGAGGCAGGAGGTCAAAAAAAAAGGTGCAAAAGGTGATAAAGAGGGCAAATGAGAGTTGGTGTGAGAGAGTATCATTAAATTTTAGGGAGAATAAAAAGATGTTTTGGAAGGAGGTAAATAAAGTGCGTAAGACAAGGGAACAAATGGGAACTTCAGTGAAGGGGGCTAATGGGGAGGTGATAACAAGTAGTGGTGATGTGAGAAGGAGATGGAGTGAGTATTTTGAAGGTTTGTTGAATGTGTTTGATGATAGAGTGGCAGATATAGGGTGTTTTGGTCGAGGTTGTGTGCAAAGTGAGAGAGTTAGGGAAAATGACTTGGTAAACAGAGAAGTGGTAGTAAAAGCTATGCGGAAGATGAAAGCCGGCAAGGCAGCGGGTTTGGATGGTACTGCAGTGGAAATTATTAAAAAAGGGGGTGACTATATTGTTGACTGGTTGGCAAGGTTATTTAATGTATGTATGATTCATGGTGAGGTGTCTGAGGATTGGCAGAATGCTTGCATAGTGCCATTGTACAAAGGCAAAGGGGGCAAAGGTGAGTGCTCAAATTACAGAGGTATAAGTTTGTTGAGTATTCCTGGGAAATTATATAGGAGGGTATTGATTGAGAGGGTGAAGGCATGTACAGAGCATCAGATTGGGGAAGTGCAGTGTGGTTTCAGAAGTGATAGAGGATGTGTGGATCAGGTGTTTGCTTTGAAGAATGTATGTGAGAAATGCTTAGAAAAGCAAATGGATTTGTATATAGAATATATGGATCTAGAGAAGGCATATGATAGAGTTGATAGAGATGCTCTGTGGAAGGTATTAAGAATATATGGTGTGGGAGGCAAGTTGTTAGAAGCAGTGAAAAGTTTTTATCGAGGATGTAAGGCATGTGTACATGTAGGAAGAGAGGAAAGTGATTGGTTCTCAGTGAATGTTGGTTTGCGGCAGGGGTGTGTGATGTCTCCATGGTTGTTTAATTTGTTCATGGATGGTGTTGTTAGGGAGGTGAATGCAAGAGTTTTGGAAAGACGGCAAGTATGCATTCTGTTGTGGATGAGAGAGCTTGGGAAGTGAGTTAGATGTTGTTCGCTGATGATACAGCGCTGGTGGCTGATTCATGTGAGAAACTACAGAAGCTGGTGACTGAGTTTGGTAAAGTGTGTGAAAGAAGAAAGTTGAGAGTAAATGTGAATAAGAGCAAGGTTATTAGGTACAGTAGGGTTGAGGGTCAAGACAATTGGAAGGTAAGTTTGAATGGAGAAAAACTGGAGGAAGTGAAATGTTTTATATATCTGGGAGTGGATTTGGCAGCGGATGGAACCATGGAAGCGGAACTGTATCATAGGGTGGGGGACGGGGCGAAAATTCTGGGAGCCTTGAAGAATGTGTGGAAGTCGAGAACATCATCTCGGAAAGCAAAAATGGGTATGTTTGAAGGAATAGTGGTTCCAACAATGTTGTATGGTTGCGAGGCGTGGACTATGGATAAGAGTTGTGCGCAGGAGGGTGGATGTGCTTGAAATGAGATGTTTGAGGACAATATGTGGTGTGAGGTGGTTTGATCAAGTAATAGTAGATTAAGAGAGATGTGTGGTAATAAAAAGAGTGTGGTTGAGAGAGCAGAAGAGTGTGTTTTGAAATGGTTTGGTCACATGGAGAGAATGAGTGAGAAAGATTGAGAAATATGATATATGTGTCAGAGGTGGAGGGAACGAGGAGAACTGGGACACCAAATTGGAGGTGGAAAGATGGAGTGAAAAAGATTTTGAGTGATCGGGGCCTGAACGTGCAGGAGGGTGAAAGGCGTGCAAGGAATAGAGTACACTGGAAGGATGTGGTATACCGGGGTCGACGTGCTATCAATGGATTGAACCAGGGCATGTGAAGCGTCTGGAGTAAACCATGGAAAGTTCTGTGGGGCCTGGATGTGGAAAGGGAGCAGTGATTTCGGTGCATTTTTACATGACAGCTAGAGGCTGAGTGTGAACGAATGGGGCCTTTGTTGTCTTTTCCTATCGCTACCTCGCGCACATGAGGGGGGAGGGGGTAGTTATTTCATGTTTGGCGAGGTGGCGATGGGAGTGAATAAAGGCAGACAGTATGAATTATGTACATGTGTATATATGTATATGTCTGTGTGTGTATATATATGCATACGTTTGAGATGTATAGGCATGTACATTCGCGTGTGTGGACGTGTATGTATATTTGCGTGTGTGGACGTGCATGTATATACATGTGTATGTGGGTGGGTTGGGCCATTCTTTCGTCTGTTTCCTTGCGCTACCTCGCTAATGCGGGAGACAGCGACAAAGCAAAATAGATATTATATATATATATATATATATATATATATATATATATATATATATATATATATATATATATATATATATATATAGAGAGAGAGAGAGAGAGAGAGAGACTGAGTGTGAACGAATGTGGCCTTTGTTGTCTTTTCCTAGCGCTACCTCGCGCACATGCGGGGAGAGGGGGTTGTCATTTCATGTGTGGCGGGATGGCGACGGGAATGACTAAAGGCAGACAGTATGAATTATGCACATGTGTGTATATGTATATGT
>NC_092273.1:17262847-17285347 GCF_036320965.1 Panulirus ornatus
GTGTTTGCAACAAGCAAATCAAGAAAGTTCAGTGCTCAAATTCACCCAAGAACTCAGAGAGAATGTGGAAGACTTCCTTTTCTAAGCGTATTAGTTCAATCAGAAAACGGGCAGTACACCACACCATCACGGTCTACGGAAAGCCCCACAGACGTAAAAACTACATGGGTGCTGCTCGTGAGTACGCTCAGCGATACGCAATGAGTATAATCCAACTACACATACAGGCACACAACAGTAGCTCGTCATGGACACTCCTTAATTTTAGAATATTTAGACACCTACGGATTAATACCGGATACTCAACAATTTTGACCACGATCCTCACAAAGTTGTGACTGGTCTCCACACTCCACAACCACAGACCCGTGTGGACAATGCACATGCTCTGTATTTTACAGAAACCAAATGTCACAAACATATAAAGTAGATGAACGTGTAGTGCAAAGACATTATCAGGAACTATGGACAGTGAAGCAACCTAAATGACAAACTTGGTTTTGTTATCTGCTACTAAAGTCGCAAAGCAGAGTCAAAGTAGAATAACTACATCAAAAAAAGAAAAAAAAAATGATGTGATTCAAGGCAAAAACCCTTTGATGGCCACCGTTATAGCGCACAAGTTTGACCACCTTCACGAAGGCTGTAAACTTCGTTCTAATGGCTATACTGGAATGACCACCATGTCTTTGAGTCGTAGACTTGCAATGTACCTGCAGGATGGTACGTACCCAAACGACTACACAGAATTAACCTCACACGACAGCAGTTGGTGGACAAAAAAAAAAAGAAAACTCAAAACATTGAAGCAGCAACACGAGATGAAAGATAACATAAGCAGATTTTATCGGGGAATTTTCTCCTTTACTCCAACCACCAGCAAACGGGTCAAGGCAAAAGCTGGCCATAGAAGGGCGAAAGTTCACCCAGTACGCTCTGAAAATGTAGTGAAAATGGCAACTGGAAACCTACTTTTGCAGAATCCCAGGAGCAACGAACATGTGTCGGGACTTCATGATATAGTCGACAGTGAAACATATCTGAATGAAAATATTTTGAACACACACACACACACACACACACACACACACACACACACACACACACATATATATATGTATATATATATATATATATATATATATATATATATATATATATATATATATATATATATATATATATATATATGTGTGATGTCTCCATGGTTGTTTGATTTGTTTATGGATGGGGTTGTTAGGGAGGTGAATGCAAGAGTTTTGGAAAGAGGGGCAAGTATGAAGTCTGTTGGGGATGAGAAAGCTTGGGAAGTGAGTCAGTTGTTCGCTGATGATACAGCGCTGGTGGCTGATTCATGTGAGAAACTGCAGAAGCTGGTGACTGAGTTCGGTAAAGTGTGTGAAAGAAGAAAGTTAAGAGTAAATGTGAATAAGAGCAAGGTTATTAGGTACAGTAGGGTTGAGGGTCAAGTCAATTGGGAGGTAAGTTTGAATGGAGAAAAACTGGAGGAAGTAAAGTGTTTTAGATATCTGGGAGTGGATCTGGCAGCGGATGGAACCATGGAAGCGGAAGTGGATCATAGGGTGGGGGAGGGGGCGAAAATCCTGGGAGCCTTGAAGAATGTGGAAGTCGAGAACATTATCTCGGAAAGCAAAAATGGGTATGTTTGAAGGAATAGTGGTTCCAACAATGTTGTATGGTTGCGAGGCGTGGGCTATGAATAGAGTTGTGCCCAGGAGGATGGATGTGCTGGAAATGAGATGTTTGAGGACAATGTGTGGTGTGAGGTGGTTTGATCGAGTGAGTAACGTAAGGGTAAGAGAGATGTGTGGAAATAAAAAGAGCGTGGTTGAGAGAGCAGAAGAGGGTGTTTTGAAATGGTTTGGGCACATGGAGAGAATGAGTGAGGAAAGATTGACCAAGAGGATATATGTGTCGGAGGTGGAGGGAACGAAGAGAAGTGGGAGACCAAATTGTAGGTGGAAAGATGGAGTGAAAAAGATTTTGTGTGATCGGGGCCTGAACATGCAGGAGGGTGAAAGGAGGGCAAGGAATAGAGTGAATTGGATCGATGTGGTATACCGGGGTTGACGTGCTGTCAGTGGGTTGAATCAGGGCATGTGAAGCGTCTGGGGTAAACCATGGAAAGCTGTGTAGGTATGTATATTTGCGTGTGTGGGCGTATGTATATACATGTGTATGGGGGTGAGTTTGGCCAGTTCTTTCGTCTGTTTCCTTGCGCTACCTCGCAAACGCGGGAGACAGTGACAAAGCAAAATATATATATATATATATATATATATATATATATATATATATATATATATATATATATATATATATTGAATAAGAAATATTCTCATCAATTCAATTTCACTATCTAAAAGTTCATTGTTAGAAGAATCACACACTTCTTAAGATAGCATTTCAGGCTAATCAATGAAAACAGCATATCAAAGGAATGACAAGATGTCTAATAATTAACAATAATTGATATTATCGAGTCTGTATCACTGCTTCATAAAGTTATCTCTGAATACGATCTTTATCGCTATGTTTCTTAAAGTTATCTCTGGTTACAATCTTTATCATCATCTCTTTTGACACCATTGTTTACATGACTTCCAAAATACATTTTTAGGAACTGAAAATGGGATGAAACCGTTTTCTTCCGTCGGTATTGCCCCTGAGGCACGAAGATGTGACCGAAGGAGAGCAAGAAGCTCTGGATAAGAAGACTTTGGCCATTGACCCGACCCCTTTGAACGGGGTCATGCCAATGAGCAGGGCATCTTACCCAAGAGGATCTACGCTCACCTTTGACCTGACAAGTGTATAAGACGGACAACTAAGCTTTCGGAATCCTTACGTAAACGGACCATAACTCTATATCCAATTTACATTTTCATTCATAACCATTCCATGGACTTTTTCAACTTTTTCTGTGTTTCCTTTTTTTTTTTTTTTTTTCCCCGTCCCCCTGGGCTGTGAGCTTTGGAGGCATAATCGGATCCAGGCTTCATAAAGGGGGACAGAGAAATCTAAATTGCTCTCTAGCGAGCAATGTAAATATTGAATGTTTTTTTTCATTATGTTTTAAAACCGGTTTCTTTGCTAACGAGCGGAACATTTGTTTGTTTCATTTACCATCATCAGCGAGGAAATATTTTGCAGATGCGATGATTACATCATGTTGGCGTCTTCCTATTCTGACAAGAAGTAGACTGACAGTTAATTAAGAAACATTTTTTCCCCGATACAAAACAACAAAAAAAGAAATGTCAGAAAGACCTGCGATCCTCACAGTGAATGAAGCTATTGAACACCAGTACCTTCTTACGTCTCCTAATTAACCTTAGAAATGCAGGGTTCGTATTCAGGTTTCCTGATGACTCTTGTTGCTGTGGTATGTACTACGAAACCTGCTCTTCATATATTGCATAAAATCTTAAACAACAGAAAAAGAACCTCTGAAATTTGAGCACTCACTCTTATCCCCTTTGCCTTTGTACAATGGCACTATGCATGCATTCCGCCAATCCTCAGGCACCTCACCATGAGTCATACATACATTAAATAACCTTACCAACCAGTCAATAATACAGTCACCCCCTATTTTAATAAATTCCACTGCAATACCATCCAAACCTGCTGCCTTGCCGGCTTTCATCTTCCGCAAAGCTTTTACTACCTCTTCTCTGTTTACCAAATAATTTTCCCTAACCCTCTCACTTTGCACACCACCTCGACCAAAACACCCTATATCTGCCACTCTATCATCAAACATATTCAACAAATGTATATATATATATATATATATATATATATATATATATATATATATATATATATATATATATATATATATATATACATTTCTCTCTTGTGTCTCCCCTGATGATGTGATTATTACACGAAAGTGCACTTTGGAACTTTTCGTGTTTCATTTTCCCTGTGGACTCATAGGAATATATGTATATATATATATATATATATATATATATATATATATATATATATATATATATATATATATATATATGTGTGTGTGTGTGTGTGTGTGTCGGAGGTGGAGGGAACGAGGAGAAGTGGGAGACCAAATTGGAGGTGGAAAGATGGAGAGAAAAAGATTTTGTGTGATCGGGGCCTGAACATGCAGGAGGGTGAAAGGAGGGCAAGGAATAGAGTGAATTGGATCGATGTGGTATACCGGGGTTGACGTGCTGTCAGTGGATTGAATCAGGGCATGTGAAGCGTCTGGGGTAAACCATGGAAAGCTGTGTAGGTATGTATATTTGCGTGTGTGGACGTATGTATATACATGTGTATGGGGGTGTGTTGGGCCATTTTTTTCGTCTCTTTCCTTGCACTACCTCGCAAACGCGGGAGACAGCGAAAAAAAAAAAAAAAAAAATTATATATATATATATATATATATATATATATATATACATATATATATATATATATATATATATATACATGTATATATATATATATATATATATATATATATATATATATATATATATATATATATATATATATATATATATATATATATATATATATATATATATATATATATATATATATATATTTTCCTTTTTCCATTCTGTACACAGTCTCTCCTGATACTTCTTCACACAGGTCTCCTTCCCAAGCTCACTTACTCTCACCACCTTCTTCACCCCAACATTCACTCTTCTTTTCTGAAAACCCATACTAATCTTCACCTTAGCCTCCACAAGATAATGATCAGACATCCCTCCAGTTGCACCTCTCAGCACATTGACATCCAAAAGTCTCTCTTTCGCACGCCTGTCAATTAACACGTAATCCAATAACGCTCTCTGGCCATCTCTCCTACTTACATAAGTATACTTATGTATATCTCGCTTTTTAAACCAGGTATTCCCAATCATCAGTCCTTTTTCAGCACATAAATCTACAAGCTCTTCACCATTTCCATTTACAACACTGAACACCCCATGCATACCAATTATTCCCTCAACTGCCACATTACTCACCTTTGCATTCAAATCACCCATCACTATAACCCGGTCTCGTGCATCAAAACCGCTAACACACTCATTTAGCTGCTCCCAAAACACTTGCCTCTCATGATCTTTCTTCTCATGCCCAGGTGCATATGCACCAATAATCACCCACCTCTCTCCATCAACTTTCAATTTTACCCATATTAATCGAGAATTTACTTTCTTACATTCTATCACATACTCCCACAACTCCTGTTTCAGGAGTATTGCTACTCCTTCCCTTGCTCTTGTCCTCTCACTAACCCCTGACTTCACTCCCCAGACATTTCCAAACCACTCTTCCCCTTTACCCTTGAGCTTCGTTTCACTCAGAGCCAAAACATCCAGGTTCCTTTCCTCAAACATACTACCTATCTCTCCTTTTTTCACATCTTGGTTACATCCACACACATTTAGGCACCCTACTCTGAGCCTTCGAGGAGGATGAGCACTCCCCGCGTGACTCCTTCTTCTGTTTCCCATTTTAGAAAGTTAATACAAGGAAGGGAGGATTTCCGGCCCCCCGCTCCCGTCCCCTCTAGTCGCTTTCTACGACACGCGAGGAATACGTGGGAAGTATTCTTTCACCCCTATCCCCAGGGATAATATACATATATATATATACACACACACACACACACACACACACACACACGCACACACACACACACACACACACACATACATATATATACATATGAAAAATGTAAGAAACAATTTAGAAAACAAACTTTTAGCTTGAAATGAATGGAAGTAAGGGGAGTGGGGGAGGAATGGGATGTATTTAGGGAATCAGTGATGGATTGCGCAAAAGATGCTTGTGGCATGAGAAGAGTGGGAGGTGGGCTGTTTAGAAAGGGTAGTGAGTGGTGGGATGAAGATGTAAGAGTATTAGTGAAAGAGAAGAGAGAGGCATTTGGACGATTTTTGCAGGGAAAAAATGCAATTGAGTGGGAGAAGTATAAAAGAAAGAGACAGGAGGTCAAGAGAAAGGTGCAAGAGGTGAAAAAAAGGGCAAATGAGAGTTGGGGTGAGAGACTATCAGTAAATTTTAGGGAGAATAAAAAGATGTTCTGGAAGGAGGTAAATAGGGTGCGTAAGACAAGGGAGCAAATGGGAACTTCAGTGAAGGGCGTAAATGGGGAGGTGATAACAAGTAGTGGTGATGTGAGAAGGAGATGGAGTGAGTATTTTGAAGGTTTGTTGAATGTGTCTGATGACAGAGTGGCAGATATAGGGTGTTTGGGTCGAGGTGGTGTGCAAAGTGAGAGGGTTAGGGAAAATGATTTGGTAAACAGAGAAGAGGTAGTAAAAGCTTTGCGGAAGATGAAAGCCGGCAAGGCAGCAGGTTTGGATGGTATTGCAGTGGAATTTATTAAAAAAGGGGGTGACTGTATTGTTGACTGGTTGGTAAGGTTATTTAATGTATGTATGACTCATGGTGAGGTGCCTGAGGATTGGCGGAATGCGTGCATAGTGCCATTGTACAAAGGCAAAGGGGATAAGAGTGAGTGCTCAAATTACAGAGGTATAAGTTTGTTGAGTATTCCTGGTAAATTATATGGGAGGGTATTGATTGAGAGGGTGAAGGCATGTACAGAGCATCAGATTGGGGAAGAGCAGTGTGGTTTCAGAAGTGGTAGAGGATGTGTGGATCAGGTGTTTGCTTTGAAGAATGTATGTGAGAAATACTTAGAAAAGCAAATGGATTTGTATGTAGCATTTATGGATCTGGAGAAGGCATATGATAGAGTTGATAGAGATGCTCTGTGGAAGGTATTAAGAATATATGGTGTGGGAGGCAAGTTGTTAGAAGCAGTGAAAAGTTTTTATCGAGGATGTAAGGCATGTGTACGTGTAGGAAGAGAGGAAAGTGATTGGTTCTCAGTGAATGTAGGTTTGCGGCAGGGGTGTGTGATGTCTCCATGGTTGTTTAATTTGTTTATGGATGGGGTTGTTAGGGAGGTAAATGCAAGAGTCTTGGAAAGAGGGGCAAGTATGAAGTCTGTTGGGGATGAGAGAGCTTGGGAAGTGAGTCAGTTGTTGTTCGCTGATGATACAGCGCTGGTGGCGGATTCATGTGAGAAACTGCAGAAGCTGGTGACGGAGTTTGGTAAAGTGTGTGGAAGAAGAAAGTTAAGAGTAAATGTGAATAAGAGCAAGGTTATTAGGTACAGTAGGGTGGAGGGTCAAGTCAATTGGGAGGTGAGTTTGAATGGAGAAAAACTGGAGGAAGTGAAGTGTTTTAGATATCTGGGAGTGGATCTGTCAGCGGATGGAACCATGGAAGCGGAAGTGGATCATAGGGTGGGGGAGGGGGCGAAAATTTTGGGAGCCTTGAAAAATGTGTGGAAGTCGAGAACATTATCCCGGAAAGCAAAAATGGGTATGTTTGAAGGAATAGTAATTCCAACAATGTTGTATGGTTGCGAGGCGTGGACTATGGATAGAGTTGTGCGCAGGAGGATGGATGTGCTGGAAATGAGATGTTTGAGGACAATGTGTGGTGTGAGGTGGTTTGATCGAGTAAGTAACGTAAGGGTAAGAGAGATGTGTGGAAATAAAAAGAGCGTGGTTGAGAGAGCAGAAGAGGGTGTTTTGAAATGGTTTGGGCACATGGAGAGAATGAGTGAGGAAAGATTGACCAAGAGGATATATGTGTCGGAGGTGGAGGGAACGAGGAGAAGAGGGAGACCAAATTGGAGGTGGAAAGATGGAGTGAAAAGGATTTTGTGTGATCGGGGCCTGAACATGCAGGAGGGTGAAAGGAGGGCAAGGAATAGAGGGAATTGGAGCGATGTGGTATACAGGGGTTGACGTGCTGTCAGTGGATTGAATCAAGGCATGTGAAGCGTCCGGGGTAAACCATGGAAAGCTGTGTAGGTATGTATATTTGCGTGTGTGGACGTATGTATATACATGTGTATGGGGGTGTGTTGGGCCATTTTTTTCGTCTCTTTCTTTGCACTACCTCGCAAACGCGGGAGACAGCGAAAAAAAAAAAAAAAAAAATTATATATATAATATATATATATATATATTATATATATATATATATATATATATATATATATATATATATATATTATACATGTATATATATATATATATATATATATATATATATATTATATATATATATATAATATATATATTATATATATATATATATATATTATATATATATATATATATATATATATATATATATATCCTTTTTCCATTCTGTACACAGTCTCTCCTGATACTTCTTCACACAGGTCTCCTTCCCAAGCTCACTTACTCTCACCACCTTCTTCACCCCAACATTCACTCTTCTTTTCTGAAAACCCATACTAATCTTCACCTTAGCCTCCACAAGATAATGATCAGACATCCCTCCAGTTGCACCTCTCAGCACATTGACATCCAAAAGTCTCTCTTTCGCACGCCTGTCAATTAACACGTAATCCAATAACGCTCTCTGGCCATCTCTCCTACTTACATAAGTATACTTATGTATATCTCGCTTTTTAAACCAGGTATTCCCAATCATCAGTCCTTTTTCAGCACATAAAATCTACAAGCTCTTCACCATTTCCATTTACAACACTGAACACCCCATGCATACCAATTATTCCCTCAACTGCCACATTACTCACCTTTGCATTCAAATCACCCATCACTATAACCCGGTCTCGTGCATCAAAACCGCTAACACACTCATTTAGCTGCTCCCAAAACACTTGCCTCTCATGATCTTTCTTCTCATGCCCAGGTGCATATGCACCAATAATCACCCACCTCTCTCCATCAACTTTCAATTTTACCCATATTAATCGAGAATTTACTTTCTTACATTCTATCACATACTCCCACAACTCCTGTTTCAGGAGTATTGCTACTCCTTCCCTTGCTCTTGTCCTCTCACTAACCCCTGACTTCACTCCCCAGACATTTCCAAACCACTCTTCCCCTTTACCCTTGAGCTTCGTTTCACTCAGAGCCAAAACATCCAGGTTCCTTTCCTCAAACATACTACCTATCTCTCCTTTTTTCACATCTTGGTTACATCCACACACATTTAGGCACCCTACTCTGAGCCTTCGAGGAGGATGAGCACTCCCCGCGTGACTCCTTCTTCTGTTTCCCATTTTAGAAAGTTAATACAAGGAAGGGAGGATTTCCGGCCCCCCGCTCCCGTCCCCTCTAGTCGCTTTCTACGACACGCGAGGAATACGTGGGAAGTATTCTTTCACCCCTATCCCAGGGATAAATATACATATATATATATACACACACACACACACACACACACACACACACACCACACAACACACACACACACACCACACATACATATATATACATATGAAAAATGTAAGAAACAATTTAGAAAACAAACTTTTAGCTTGAAATGAATGGAAGTAAGGGGAGTGGGGGAGGAATGGGATGTATTTAGGGAATCAGTGATGGATTGCGCAAAAGATGCTTGTGGCATGAGAAGAGTGGGAGGTGGGCTGTTTAGAAAGGGTAGTGAGTGGTGGGATGAAGAAGTAAGAGTATTAGTGAAAGAGAAGAGAGAGGCATTTGGACGATTTTTTGCAGGGAAAAAAATGCAATTGAGTGGGAGAAGTATAAAAGAAAGAGACAGGAGGTCAAGAGAAAGGTGCAAGAGGTGAAAAAAAAGGGCAATGAGAGTTGGGGTGAGAGACTATCAGTAAATTTTAGGGAGAATAAAAAGATGTTCTGGAAGGAGGTAAATAGGGTGCGTAAGACAAGGGAGCAAATGGGAACTTCAGTGAAGGGCGTAAATGGGGAGGTGATAACAAGTAGTGGTGATGTGAGAAGGAGATGGAGTGAGTATTTTGAAGGTTTGTTGAATGTGTCTGATGACAGAGTGGCAGATATAGGGTGTTTGGGTCGAGGTTGGTGTGCAAAGTGAGAGGGTTAGGGAAAATGATTTGGTAAACAGAGAAGAGGTAGTAAAAGCTTTGCGGAAGATGAAAGCCGGCAAGGCAGCAGGTTTGGATGGTATTGCAGTGGAATTTATTAAAAAAGGGGGTGACTGTATTGTTGACTGGTTGGTAAGGTTATTTAATGTATGTATGACTCATGGTGAGGTGCCTGAGGATTGGCGGAATGCGTGCATAGTGCCATTGTACAAAGGCAAAGGGGATAAGAGTGAGTGCTCAAATTACAGAGGTATAAGTTTGTTGAGTATTCCTGGTAAATTATATGGGAGGGTATTGATTGAGAGGGTGAAGGCATGTACAGAGCATCAGATTGGGGAAGAGCAGTGTGGTTTCAGAAGTGGTAGAGGATGTGTGGATCAGGTGTTTGCTTTGAAGAATGTATGTGAGAAATACTTAGAAAAGCAAATGGATTTGTATGTAGCATTTATGGATCTGGAGAAGGCATATGATAGAGTTGATAGAGATGCTCTGTGGAAGGTATTAAGAATATATGGTGTGGGAGGCAAGTTGTTAGAAGCAGTGAAAAGTTTTTATCGAGGATGTAAGGCATGTGTACGTGTAGGAAGAGAGGAAAGTGATTGGTTCTCAGTGAATGTAGGTTTTGCGGCAGGGGTGTGTGATGTCTCCATGGTTGTTTAATTTGTTTATGGATGGGGTTGTTAGGGAGGTAAATGCAAGAGTCTTGGAAAGAGGGGCAAGTATGAAGTCTGTTGGGGATGAGAGAGCTTGGGAAGTGAGTCAGTTGTTGTTCGCTGATGATACAGCGCTGGTGGCGGATTCATGTGAGAAACTGCAGAAGCTGGTGACGGAGTTTGGTAAAGTGTGTGGAAGAAGAAAGTTAAGAGTAAATGTGAATAAGAGCAAGGTTATTAGGTACAGTAGGGTGGAGGGTCAAGTCAATTGGGAGGTGAGTTTGAATGGAGAAAAACTGGAGGAAGTGAAGTGTTTTAGATATCTGGGAGTGGATCTGTCAGCGGATGGAACCATGGAAGCGGAAGTGGATCATAGGGTGGGGGAGGGGGCGAAAATTTTGGGAGCCTTGAAAAATGTGTGGAAGTCGAGAACATTATCCCGGAAAGCAAAAATGGGTATGTTTGAAGGAATAGTAATTCCAACAATGTTGTATGGTTGCGAGGCGTGGACTATGGATAGAGTTGTGCGCAGGAGGATGGATGTGCTGGAAATGAGATGTTTGAGGACAATGTGTGGTGTGAGGTGGTTTGATCGAGTAAGTAACGTAAGGGTAAGAGAGATGTGTGGAAATAAAAAGAGCGTGGTTGAGAGAGCAGAAGAGGGTGTTTTGAAATGGTTTGGGCACATGGAGAGAATGAGTGAGGAAAGATTGACCAAGAGGATATATGTGTCGGAGGTGGAGGGAACGAGGAGAAGAGGGAGACCAAATTGGAGGTGGAAAGATGGAGTGAAAAGGATTTTGTGTGATCGGGGCCTGAACATGCAGGAGGGTGAAAGGAGGGCAAGGAATAGAGGGAATTGGAGCGATGTGGTATACAGGGGTTGACGTGCTGTCAGTGGATTGAATCAAGGCATGTGAAGCGTCCGGGGTAAACCAAGGAAAGCTGTGTAGGTATGTATATTTGCGTGTGTGGACGTGTGTATGTACATGTGTATGGGGGGGGTTGGGCCATTTCTTTCGTCTGTTTCCTTGCGCTACCTCGCAAACGCGGGAGACAGCGACAAAGTATAAAAAAAAAAAAAAAAATATATATATATAAATATATATATATATATATATATATATATATATATATATATATATATATATATATATATATATATATATATATATATACATGTATATATATATACACGAACAAAGTGCATATGAACGTGCACTTTCACAGAACGTACAAACCTCCAACAGTTAGGATTATAAGAGAACTGACAAAACACGAAAACGTAAAAAATTGTTCTTGACACACACAGCTACCCAGGTCAAACCCCGCCACCAGACCCTCCTTAATCACTCTCTTACAAGGGTTACGACCAGATATAGCAGACAGTGCTTGACCTTGAATGAGTGGTATTGTACAGCGGGAGTCACGTGTGATATTAGGATTCAAATAACTTTGTTAAGTACTGACACGTAATGAGGTGGATTGTTTCCAGGAAACATGTCGTGCCACATGTTTAGAAGAATTACATGTTAAATAAAATTGTATGATCCCCTATTGATGTGCGATTTCACCTTTATACTATCATCACAGACAGGTGTAATCGTCATATCTATCTATCTATCTATATATCTATATCTATCTATCTATCTATCTATCTATCTATCTATCTATCTATCTATATATATATATATATATATATATATATATATATATATATATATATATATACATATATATATATATATATATATATATATATATATATATATATATATATATATATATATATATATATATATATATATATATATTCTTTCTTTCAAACTATTCGCCATTTCCCGCATTAGCGAGGTAGCGTTAAGAACAGAGGACTGGGCCTTGAGGGAATACCCTCACCTGGCCCAATTCTCTGTTCCTTCTTTTGGAAAATTAAAAAAAAAGAAAAAAAAAAAAAAAAAAATATTTTGAGTTATCGTGTCCTGAAAACGCAGAAGGGTAACAGGCGTGCGCGGCATGAACTGATTTGGAACGACGTGGTATAGAGGGGTCGACGTGTTGTCGATGCAGTGAACCAGGGCGTACGCAACATCTGCTGGAAAACCATGGAAAGGTTTGTCGGGCCTGGTTGTGGAAGAAGGACTCAGATTTCAGTGCACTGGACATTAGAGCTAAAGAATGGACGGAGGCGGCTTCGGCCTTTCTTAGTCTATTCTTGGGGTCACCTGCCTAACGCGGGAAACGGCGGGCAACACTGATGCATGCTTCCAACAGCAGGGATCGAATCGCATGGAAGATGGAAATGTTAGCCAATTGGCTATGGAACGCATGAAAGAGAAATGACTATTCGATCACTAATCGAATACCAATCGTCTCACGAACGCGAACAACGAGGTCACCGGGGCTCATTTCCCATCATGTTCATATCGCAGTTTCGGTAAAACATTAACAGATTGTTTATGTTAACCTGGAGGGAAATGACTCATGGAGAACGCGTCGCTCGCGTAGATGAGACGAGGGATATTCGATTAGAAATCGAAGAGCTATTAATCTATCATGGGCTTCATCGCCTGACTGGCTAACGCACCCAGGTTCCAAGCGAGTGGCATCGGTTCGAATACTCTTTTATCATCTTTCTGCACAACCATCCATTACCTCAGGCAAAGCTCACCTTGATGGTCCTTTCGTAACCAAACGACCCCACAATCACACCACGAAACCTTGATATAACACTCGCAACATCAAACATGCAGCGCGGCATTATACAACTGGAGTAATTTCACCCAGAACGGATTGTCTGCATCTCCACAGAAGTCTTCAGTCACTCTTTCAACCCCAGACAGACACGAACCCAGCTCACACTCTCCTGTCACCTTGAATGGACAGTCTCTCTCACTGAGTAAAACGCTAACCGTTCTAGGCATCACGTACGCCTCACACGTGCCATTCACTCCCCATAGCAATAACATCAACACAAAGGCAACATACAAATTAAATGCCCTCAGAACCCTAACTGGCACCAGAGTTGGAGAAGAAAGAGACTCCCTCAATGTCCTCTACAAACGATTCACTCGCTCCACTTTAATCTATGCCTCACCTGCTGGGTCTTCCGAAACCCTTTCAGAATCAAATGTCAATAACGAAGCTGCAAACCACACAGTTTAGTGCACTCAGAATACTCACATGTTCTTAAAAACCACAAACATTCAATATCTTCACAGCAACACGAAGATCCTCCTAATACAGTCTAACCTGAACATGCATGGTACTCAATTCTATGCAACAGTATCTAGACCCATTCCATCCAAACCACTTCATAACTAACCACCAAACCCCAAGTAGGAATACAAAGCTCCCCCCTGCCTCACACACCAGTACCCTCTATTCACAGATCCAACAAACCAAACAAATATGACAATGAAAAAATGATTTAACCTCATAACTCAGTCTTAAACCCATGGGACATACACCCGTCAGATATCACACAGACACACAAGAATCATATACCGCGATTACCCTCAGGACATCACTACTACACTACAAACAGTCTCACTGTAGCCCAAAACCATTCATACCAGAGATACAGCTATGAGTAAGAAGACACCGAGCACTTGCCATTCATATGCCCTATACTTTTTGCATACAGACGTACACACACACATCACACGCTTCATGACTTACGGTCGCAACCGACGTACGTGGCTGACTTCCTGAGTGCTGCAGGAGCCTCAGAAGGATGGATGAGACTATTTGGGCAGGAATGGAAGACTTATATATGTATGTATGTACGTATATATATATGATACAGCGCTGGTGGCTGATTCATGTGAGAAACTGCAGAAGCTGGTGACTGAGTTTGGTAAAGTGTGTGAAAGAAGAAAGTTAAGAGTAAATGTGAATAAGAGCAAGGTTATTAGGTACAGTAGGGTTGAGGGTCAAGTCAGTTGGGAGGTAAGTTTGAATGGAGAAAAACTGGAGGAAGTAAAGTGTTTTAGGTATCTGGGAGTGGATCTGGCAGCGGATGGAACCATGGAAGCGGAAGTGAATCATGGAGATGGAAAGATGAAGTGAAAAAGATTTTGAGTGATCGGGACCTGAACATGTAGGAGGGTGAAAGGCGGGCAAAGAATAGAGTGAATTGGATCGATGTGGTATACCGGGGTTGACGTGCTGTCAGTGGATTGAATCAGGGCATGTGAAGCGTCTGGGATAAACCATGGAAAGTTGTGTGGGGCCTGGATGTGGAAAGGGAGCTGCGGTTTCGGGCATTATTGCATGACAGCTAGAGACTGAGTGTGAACGAATGGGGCCTTTGTTGTCTTTTCCTAGAGCTACCTCGCACACATGAGGGGGAAGGGGGATGGTATTCCATGTGTGGCGAGGTGGCGATGAGAATGAATAAAGGCAGACAGTGTGAATTGTGTGCATGGGTATATATGTATGTGTCTGTGTGTGTATATATATGTGTACATTGAGATGTATAGGTATGTATATTTGCGTGTGTGGACGTGTATGTATATACATGTGTATGGGGGTGGGTTAGGCCATTTCTTTCGTCTGTTTCCTTGCGCTACCTCGCAAACGCGGGAGACAGCGACAAAGCAAAGTAAATGAATAGATAAATGAATATATATATATATATATATATATATATATATATATATATATATATATATATATATATATATATATATATATATATATATAATGGAGAAAAACTGGAGGAAGCGAAGTGTTTTAGATATCTGAGAGTGGATTTGGCAGCGGGTGGAACCATGGAAGCGTAAGTGAGTTACAGGGTGGAGTAGGGGGCGAAAGTTCTGGGAGCGTTGAGAAATGTGTGGAAGGTGAGAACATTTTCTCGGAAAGCAAAAATGAGTATGTTTGAAGGAATAGTGGTTCCAACAATGTTATATGGTTGCAAGGCGTGGGCTATTGATAGGGTTGTGCGAAGGAGGGTGGATGTGTTGGATATGAGATGTTTGAGGACAATATGTGGTGTGAGGTGGTTTGATCGAGTAAGTAATGAAAGGGAAAGAGAGATGTGTGGTAATAATAAGAGTGTGGTTGAAAGAGCAGAAGAGGGTGATATGAAATGGTTTGGTCACATGGAAAGAATAAGTGAGTAAAGATTGACAAAGAGGATATATGTGTCAGAGGTTGAGG
This sequence comes from Panulirus ornatus, assembly GCF_036320965.1. NCBI lineage: Eukaryota > Metazoa > Arthropoda > Malacostraca > Decapoda > Palinuridae > Panulirus > Panulirus ornatus. The sequence continues at coordinate 17,278,640 of NC_092273.1, forward strand.
GAACGAGGAGAAGTGGGAGACCAAATTGGAGGTGGAAGGATGGAGTTAACAAGATTTTGAGCGATCGGGGCCTGAACATGCAGGAGGGTGAAAGGCGTGCAAGGAGCAGAGTGAATTGGAATGATGTGGTATACCGGGGTCGACGTGCTGTCAAAGGATTGAACCAGGGCATTTGAAGCGTCTGGGGTAAATCATGGAAGGTTTTTTGGGGAGCTGTGACTTCGGTGCATTATACATGACAGCTAGAGACTGAGTGTGAATGAATGTGGCCTTTGCTGTCTTTTCCTAGCGCTACTTCGTGCGCGTGCGGGGGAGGGGTTGTCATTTCATGTGTGGTGTATTGGCGACGTAAATGAATAAAGGCTGCAAGTATGAATTATGTACATGTGTATATATGTATATGTCTGTGTATGTATATGTATACGTTGAAATGTATAGGTATGTATACGTTCGTGCGTGGACGTGTATGTATATACATGTGTATATAGGTGGGTTGGGCCATTCTTTCGTCTGTTTCCTTGCGCTACCTCGCTAACGCGGGAGACAGCGACAAAGTATAAAAAAAGAAAAAAGAATATATATATATATATATATATATATATATATATATATATATATATATATATATATATATATATATATATATATTTTTTTTTTTTTTTTTTTTAAACTATTCGCCATTTCCCGCGTTAGCGAGGTAGCGTTAAGAACAGAGGACTGGGCCTTTTTTGGAATATCCTCACCTGGCCCCCTCTGTTCCTTCTTTTGGAAAATTAAAAAAAAAACGAGAGGGGAGGATTTCCAGCCCCCCGCTCCCTCCCCTTTTAGTCGCCTTCTACGACACGCAGGGAATACGTGGGAAGTATTCTTAATCCCCTATCCCCAGGGATATATATATATATATATATATATATATATATATATATATATATATATATATATATATATATATATATATATATATATATAACCACAAAATATGATAGAACTTTTGGAACTTCCATTGAATGGAATATGGAATTCGGATACGTTTATGCATGAGAAAAAGCGTTCTAGGACAATGAAGCGTTCCTTTGGAATGGAGTAAAAAGGTGGGATATTGTGTTTGCCGGTATAATAATGTGATGCGGGACAAGACCTGGGAATTTTGATGAAAGATACGACGCCTTTGTTTCAGAATAAATTTAAATGTCTCCCCCATTGTGCGCCTTGGCTTTTTATCCCGTGGCAAGAGAGGAGAAGGAAGACGCAACGTAATTATATATGGGAATAACAGAGGAAAGTGTTGATCCAACGGAAGGGAACAGTGTTCTGCGTGACGGTCAGAGGCACTGAGAGTGAGGCTATGGTTCAACAAGAAGATATTGATGGTGTTTCCCTTGGAGTAGAAGTAGCGATCACCGGGTTATGTGAATCTATAACTTATTACTCATACTTGCAGAACTAGGCTCATGTGATGACGTCCTTAAGAGTTATAACGAAGGGATAATCGGTGTATTGATATTAGTGTGGGTTAGTGTGACAGACACATCTATTACCAGAATGTATAAGGAATTACGTGGTACAGGTGAATATGATAATTAGAAGAGGTAGAGTAAGCTGGGTATTTTCATCTACAAAAAGGAAATACTCTGTTAACGGTCATGATAGGAGATAAGAGAAGATGAACGAGGGGAAAGGATAAGTAAAGAAGATAGGGAAAGGACTAATTTGATCTCATGTAAACAAACATATTGCCAGAGGTGATAGATTTGAATGATAATGCCAAGAGCTTCAAGCTGAGAGGCAAGGACTTAAAAACCTAAGATCAACCTTGAAGATGCGTCGGGATGAGGTAACAAAGGGAGTTGATAAACCTATTCATGATAATATGAAGTACTATGAATGTCCTTTAAATTACATCAGACGCCCATAGAAGAACTGAGGAAAATGAGAAGATACATATGAATGCCAGAGGATGGCAGTGTGGAATACAGATGTAGAAATATAGAAATGTGTGGACTAAGTACTAAGTACTAAGAATGATCCAATCTCGTAATCAACTTTCATTTTCTCCCCACATCTGTCTGGGACTCATTTCCATATACTCTTTCCTTTACTCCCATAACTCCTTCAACAGAAGGGCTACCTCTCCGTCAGCCCTCGCCCTCACTCAGACCCCTGTGTATTACCCCTATGACATATGCTAACCATTCTTCCCCCTTCCCCTTGAGCTTCGTTTCACTCACAGCTGGAACATCCAGGTTCCTCCACTTCACCACACTACCTACCTCTCGCTTCTCCTCATCCTGTTTACATCCACGCACATTCAAGCATCCACTCCCCCTCCCCCCCCTCTCTCTCTCTCTCCCCCACCCCCACCACCACCCCAGCCTGAAGCTAATGAAGGTAATGAAGGGTTTATTGAATTTAGCCGACCATTTGCCTGAAAATACACATATGAGCTATTGTGGACCCGGAAGGTCGGGAGAGTATGGGCCTCCGTGGTGTATACATAGGTTAGCGTTTATGACGGTTAAGCATTAGGGTGGGCGCCCATGATCGAGCGCATAGGTTCGAATCCCGGTTGCGGCATTCGGTCCACAGTGAAACCAGCTGTTCATCCAACCTTGGTATGGGGCTTAAGTCGCCCGTGCCGTCTCAGCTAACAAACAACTAAAAAGAAACATAAAAGAGCTTGAGATCAAGGTGGGGCTGGCTATATTTTGACGCTTTGGACGAGGGCGTGTTCATGGCGCAATCTCATATACCCCCACCCCACCACAGTTTATGATTCCCTCTATAGGTGAAAAGCCAAATCATTGTCCACCATCACCAGAGATCCCAATTACCGATATCGGTGATGACGTAAGTAATCTGGGGAATTATCAACGCTCGGAATATTTTTTCATATCAGAGAGTAGCGTCCCCACCTCATCGTTACTTAATGGTTAGTAAGCGTAATGCTTTAATGAGCTACATGAAATACATGGAGAGATAATCAGTTCATGAGTGCTTGATAGGCAACAAAACTGGATATACAAGTATGCATAACAATAGTAATGCAATATATATATATATATATATATATATATATATATATATATATATATATATATATATATATATATATATATATATATATGTACATATATATATATACTCTCCCTGTGGACAGGGGAGAAAGAATACTTCCTACATAAGGAATAAAGAATATCAATCAGGAATTCACCAGAAAATTCCTCTGGATGCATCTATAAAGTGCCATGTAGAAATTGCGATAAGTTTTATGCTGGGCAGACCGGTAAGGATCTTTCTGTTAGACTTAAGCAACATAAATTTAGTACAAGAACGGGACAAGATCAAAAGCCTTGTTTAATCACATTAAAAACTATGATCATTGTATTGACAGGAGTAATGCCACCTCAGTTATTAACTCCAATTGTATTACCACGAGAAATATTGAATCTTCTGTTATCAAATTATAATTTTGATATTGGCGATGGTCTAAACAAATTAGATAACTTTATTGTAGATAGAATTTGTAAAAATGATAAGTTTATGAACGCTCGTTGTCTGTCTTGGACAATCGCATGTTTACCAAATGGCGTCCTAGCTTCTTCTCTTCGATGTATATCAAGTGATTGTTATATTTCTCTCTTGTGTCTCCCCTGATGATGTGATTATTACACGAAAGTGCACTTGGGAACTTATCGTGTTTCATTTCCCACCGTGGACTCAGGTATATCTTGATCACGCGCAAAATTGTGATCCTTCCACACACACACACACACACACACACACACACACACATATATATATATATATATATATATATATATATATATATATATATATATATATATATATATATATATATATACATATATATATATATATATATATATATATATATATATATATATATATATATATGCTGAGCTGCTTCGACAACTGTCAAGTTCATTTCTGAAATTTGAAAAAAAGCCTTTGGCATAGTTAAATGGCGAGCGAAAACATTTCACATGTGTAAAACGTTAAAGAAAATGGAATAACCTGAGGTGTTAATTTGCTGCATCAGTTGACGATGGAGGAAAAAGGCTGTGAATATATGGAAGCAGGACTGGGAAATGGTTGGCCGGTCATTACTGAGGATGTGTGGAACGAGAGAGAGAGAGAGAGAGAGAGAGAGAGAGAGAGAGAGAGAGAGAGAGAGAGAGAGAGAGAGAGAGAGAGAGAGAGAGAGAGAGACCAACCTCTAAGAAGTATTCTGTTTACATTTGTGAAATATAATCTTTTCATAAGTAAGACATAGACGCTGGTTATTGTCCCGCCCTCGACTTCAGTACTTTTCTAGTTTACTTCCACAATCACAAATCATGGAACTGTAAGCTGTGTTTTCTTTACATTTCCTATGTTTTTGAGTTGATTGACTTGAGACGTGTATGTGTGTCTGTTTGCGCAATAGGCGAAGGTTTTAAGAACAATACTCTATCACATTCAAATAATCACCTATTATTCAATCTGGAAAACTAAGTCACACTAAAAATCAGATCCCATTACTGATGGAAATAAAAGAAAAAAATTACGAGGAATTTAGACGAAGGAAATTATTTCACTGGCTGGAGGCTGTCTGGTGTTAGAGATGTAGGCTCTGTGTTGTGGGAGCTGAGCCACTACTGTGTGGCCTGTCTGCTGCACACACACACACACACACCCATCGCGACTCCCCCTCACTACGGTTAGAGTGGAGTGGAGGGGATAACAGCGTAGTATTAGGTACGATAGACTTGCTGGGATTTGTCTGATTGCGAAAGTCCGTGTGAGACACAGTGGAAACAATGAGCCAGTGTACTGTGCCGGAATGAAAAGGATCACAACTGGTTAACGATCGTCGGATGGTCGTTAAACGAGAAGTGTTTTTTTCATTTTACTGTACATTAAACGAATCATGAGCGTTGATGTTTATTGTGGAAATGAACGTAAGAGTAGCGGTAGTTATGTGAAATGTTATAATACAAATATTATGGTATACTTGAGTACCAAATCTTGTCGCTTGTCTAACACGACTAAAATGATTCTTACACGCTTCTCCTCATGTTTCAATGTACTTTCAGCTTTAGAAGACAGTTCTGATTAGTCATCTTCATACAACAGGTGTTCCTCAATCCAATGAATTAATCTTATTTCATTCGTTTATAGATATAGATTGTTTAAGTCGCTGCTGGAACTGTCGAGGGTCATTCATTGTTTATGATGAACCATTACTTTTTCGTCTAACCGATAGTGTGTGTGTGTGTGTGTGTGTGTGTGTGTGTGTGTTTGGTTATCGGAAGGGGGGGGGGGGGGGTAGGCTCTCGACTTTAGAGCGTGGCTGTACATCTGAATATTGAAGGGTTGGTGAGAGAACAAGAGCAAAGGAAGGAGGAGCCCCACTCCTGAAGCAGGAATTGCATACACCTAGTGGTAACAAGTTGAACAGTAACTGATGAAGAATAAAATGTTCATATTGTAATATAGTGGGTGATATATACCACATAGCTTAGCTAATAGAAAACTAACCTGCTTAATTGCTTGGCTGTAAGCTTTTTCATGAATTGTTTATGATGTTCAAACAAAAGGTACAGGACTGTCCTTAAATCTGTCTGTACGCGCTCTGATTGTTACGAGTCGATCGTTGTGACACACGGTGGATCGTAGGAGCGGGCATTGGGAGGTGGGGGGGGAGGGGAGGGGAGGGGAGGTCCCAGTGATAGGGTGTAGTCACCAGTTTATTGCCAAACTGCCGTGCGAGCTGCCGGTTATGGTCGGAGAGGATGGACAGGTTCAGCGAAACGAGGTCCTCTTGGTAGGTGGCGCAAGATAGGCCCAGGATGATTCTGTACGCTCTTTTCTGCAATCTGTCCAGCTGGTCCCTCTGTGTAGCTTTAAGGGAGGCAGATTAGTGTGGGGAGAGTAGGTGAGATTGGGTTGAATGAAGATCTTAAAGATATTCCCGAGCTCAGAAGATGGGACGCCAAGGTCTCTCAGTCGGCGGAGAAGGTACAGACGGCGTGAGGAAAATTTCAAGATAGTGCTAAACTGACTTTCACCAGATCGAACCGCCATCCTTAGTAGCATCAAGAAGTTTGATGTCCCTGACTGCCCGAAGGACGTTACAGCCTAGTTGTCCGCAACCAGGTATCAATGATGCGCATCATTACAGTCTTGATGTGACTGATGATGTCTTTAACCATAGTTCAATCCTGAAAGTTGCTGATGATGTGCTGAGGGGCATTGAAGCCAGGAGTGTTGTTGGTAGTGATGCCAAAGGCGGAGTCGTCTACATACATCCAGCGGTCGTTTGTGTCCTTAAAGGCGTCAATGATAGGACGAGAAGCGGAGCGGCCCCATCCTGGAGCCCTGTGGTACACCGCAAGTGAGGTGGGGTAGTAAGGTGGATGTGGCTCTCCGAAATCGGACGGCTTGGTGTCTCCAGGTCAGGAGGAAGTCCGCCAGCCACAAGGTTAGACACCTTCGTAGTTCCAGGTCGATGGCGTTGTTTATGATGGCGTTATGGTTGAGTCGAAAGCCTTAGTGAAGTCTGGGAAGGTCAGTGCTACCAAGATCTTGCGGTTCTCCAAGCTGTGGTGGATGAAGTCTTAGGAGGCTGTCAAGGTAGTGAGTGGTGAAGGAAGACTTCATGTTTCCAAACTGCTGAGGGTCTATTGAATCAGCAACGCCAACATA